>NW_027464662.1:500333-810666 GCF_043290135.1 Rhipicephalus microplus | reverse complement strand
TCAGATGTTTCCCAATAAAATGATGCATTTCAAGGGGGGCATCTGTAAAGGTGGCAAGCAATCCTAAGTCCGTATTTCGGCGTTCTGCTGCAATGCCACAGGCTCAAAGAAGCTGAGACCGTTGGTGATTGGTGAATACAAGAAGCCTCTGTGTATGAAGAACACTGTGTCATTACCGTGCGATTATCGGGCTAATCCACGTGCATGGATGATGCGAGAGCTCTTCTCTGAGTGGGTAATGAAGCTGGACAACGAGATGAGGCGAGCAGGCAAGAAAATCTTAGTTATCGTCAACAACTGCTTGGCGCATCTTGTGAATGTTAGGCTTACTAATGTGCAGCTAGATTCTTGCCACCGAACTGCGCTTCGTTGCTACAGCCACTCGACCAAGGCGTCATTAGAAGAATCGAAACCCATTATCGCAAACGCCTCGTTCAGCGATTGCTGATTAATCTTCAGCTGAAGCTGTGTACTTCAATCAGTGTGTGACACGCCATAGAAATGGTTGCCAGGGCTTGGTGCAATGTTACAGCAACCACCAAGGCAGGCTTAGTATCTACTTGAAGCTGAGTGTGAACAAGGCAGCGAAGAAAGCGACGTGGGCGGCATGTAGCAAAAAGCCGCTGAAAGATTTGCGATGGATGCCTTAGTGACGTTCGAGATTTTTGTGGAGTGCGACAATGAAGTGTACACGTCAATTGAACTGACAATCGATGACATCATCAGCGCCGTTCGTGGTGACGGGATGCCAATGGCGAAGATGACGCTGAGACTGCGCTCGTGTGCCAGCCCGAAGAATCTCTTTCTAATGTCGGCATCATGGAATGCATGTGAAAGATGCGCACCTACCTTGGCAGATGCAGCGATGCTACCGATCAAGAGCGAAAGAATGGGGACAGCTTCGAAGCGTTTGTCCTGCAGCAGTTGAGTGGCACCCGCCAGGCCAAGATTACCAACTTTTTCAAAAAATAAACGTGGGCTCATTCTGGGATATTTCACTTTTTTGTGTCTTTTCTGAATTGTCATAGAAGCATGTGTTTGCGGATATGCACCTAGCAAAGGTAGGTAGGTGACGTTTGTTGCGTTTGCGATTTTTAGCACCAATACGATGTTTTCACTATTACAATCTTTCAAAATAACGAACAATTTTCCGCAGTCCCTTCAAATTCGTTGTATCGAGATTTCACTGTAATATGTAAACTCTAGAGGAATTTTGAGAAAATACTTGACAGGCCACACAAAGACGTGCATGCTCAAGCATATTTGCCACAAGTGCATTGTGCATGTGATCCGGCTGGCACCCACGAAACTAGTCTCCTTGTTTTGTGGCAAGGCTAGTTTCTTGCGTTCCTAGAAACTAGCCCGGTCACATTGGTTTCAGAACACGCACTAAGCATTTCCATCCGCTGGGGATCCAGTCGCGCCACAATTCTATATCCCTGCGCACATTCGAGTGCAGCTTGCACCAAAGCTCACTAGTCTGTCTTTTTACCCGGCACCGGACCGTTTATGGCCCAAAACTAGTTTTGATCGCAACAAACACAGTTAGAGCCTCTTTTTTTTCTTAATTCCGCTGCTAGCCAATGTATCTGTGCCGCAGCGTATGTCTTCGTTGTTGAAAGTTTAGCATACCACCAATAGCTTCTCTTATTTTTTATGAAACTGGTGATAATGCGTAGAAAAGTGAATTTTTTTTTTCCTTTGTGAGTCACTCTGGGTGTCTTAATGTAGTCACCAGGACCATTGTGCAATAGCTGCACTGCGTGTTAAAAGCAGCCTATTCATAAAAATTAAGATTCGGCGGTGAAACATTTTGTTTGCTTTTTCGCAAGAAAGTAGATGCCTTTTAAATAACGAGCGCGCATGTTTCTGTATAATATCCCAGGATATGTATTGGGAAAATGTGGCGCAGCTATTGGCTGAAAGAAATCACATGATCTAAACGCACTTCCAGTATTTTTTGTTTGTTTTTGTTTTTTAATGCCAGACGTCGGGGCACATAGACGCTAGCACACGAAGGCATTTCCATGGGCTAGCATAACACTTGTTTTTCAATACGCTGGTGAAGCTTGCTGAAGCCGTACGCCGTATAAATTGCACCGAAACGTGTGGGCTTTTCGCTGACAGTGTCCCTTGAACTAGTTGTGTTCTCATGCAGCTGGTGTGCTCAGATTGTTTATTTATTATGCGTTCGTGTGGGCTGCCAGCCGGCGAAGAAGATGCGCTACTTGAACTACTCCGGATGTCAACTGTTTTAAGGTATGTGGGTTGTATCACCTGTGAAATTTACGCTGTGGTCTTTTGTGCTGCGCGCGTAAACGAAGACGATACGAACTTGTTTCAATGTTGGTTGTTTTTTGATGATGTGCATTTTCTTGCTACACTGCGCGTTTCCGCAAGGGTTCTTTGCCATGTTATTGATCTTTATATCACGCGACACACTGCAAGCTTGCACGCTGTTAACGCGCACAGTGCTCATGAAACTTGTGTAGTAGAGTAGAGCCGTGGGAGCTGAGGCGTTCCCCAGATGCAACTCCGCATTTAAGAAGGACAATGAAATGTGCATAACATGGGCCTTGCCACAATTAAAAGTAGATAGCGCAGTTGTCCCTCCCAGACCTATGGGTAATCTAACGTCAAAAATGTTCTGGGCTGTTTTGAAAAAATTGAAGTATGAAGCAGGAAACGGTACATGTCACTTAATGAATATCTTTGTCGTGTTGAATAAAACATGCATTGAAAGTAGTAGTGTCCACTGTTGTCCATGCAACCTGAATAATTAAAAAAAATTGTATTGTGAAACAAGAACATAGCTACTGAATCCAGAAACACAGTTGTACATTATAGATACACGTAGTATTTGCACAGTTATTGGAAATATTGTACACATTTTTTTACTGTCACTGAACATATATTAAATAAAAGTGTTGTTCATACCAATATAGACAAATGAACTGCGAAAAATTTGCTTTGCAAGAAAAAAGAACTAGCAAGAAATTAGTGAAATAATACACAGTATGAAAACACACAGTATGAAACACACAGTAAATAATACACAGTATGAATCATTTCTTTCAAAACAAGTCACAGTCTAGGACACCTATTTGCAGTTAATGGGTTTCCAGACTAATTTGTTTTGAAGCACGGAGAAGTGATAAATGGCACGAGAAGACACAGACTAAAGGAGACAGACATGTGCGGTGAGTCACAAACTATTTCATTTTCAGAAGTGCATGAAATATAAAGCAGTTCATTTTTTAATTAGTGAACATGTCTGTCTCCTTCTGTCTGTGTCTTCTCGTGCCATTTATCACTTCTCCGTGCTTCAAAACCAATTAGTCTGGAAACCCATTAACTGCAAATAGGTGTCCTAGACTGTGACTTGTTTTGAAAGAAATGATTATGTGAAAGAAGGGTACTTCACATTCCATGTTATCTAAGGGAGACATAATGTCATGATCACATTAAAATGACACTTCTGTTCTCAATTTAAGATACCATGCAGCAGACAAACTTGGATGATCTTTTACTGGAAGCAGAATTAAAACACCACAATATGTGAAGGGGTGTTAAATTTTGGAGCAAATTGTGTGTTCTAATACCTTGCACAGATGCCATGAAATTGCACCAGAATGCCATTCACAGAAAGATATGTCCTCCTACTCTTTGCTCAAGCCTCACCTTGGTGGTCCAAGTGGCTAAAACACTCAGCAGCTGACCTGCTGGTTGCGGGATCGAATCTCGGCTGTGGTGGCTGCATTCTCGATGGAGGCGAAAATGCTATAAGCACGTGTGCCCAGATTTGGGTGCACGTTAAAGAACCCCTGGTCGTCGAAATTTCCGGAGCCCTCCACTATGCCGTTTCTCATTATCATATGGTGGTTTTGGGTCGTCGAACCCCGCATATCAATCAATCAATACCTTTTGCTGAAATAGTCTTTTTCCTCATCCAGTTCATGAGAGTGCATAGTTCCCCCAATGTAGCTTTCTTTACAGTTCGTCCACAGCTTGGTTAGCTTTTATCTTTCTCCTAGTGATTTTTTGAATGATGCCAGGTTATTCAGCAAGCATGAACTCCCCCTAGAAATCGTTCATGAACATTAATGTTGCCTTGGAGGTAGCACTAGACTTACGATACCACTTGGTAAGCACGAACTTGAACCTGAACATTTGATTTATTGATTGAATAAATTTTTTTTTTGGTTATCTCATACACACTGCCGGTCTTGAGCAGGAGTGAATTCAAAACGATGTAAAAATAAATGAAACAACATGCAAATACATCTAATAAATTACTGTATACGGAACCTTAGTGCTGCATGTGACAACACTCAGCACTGCACACGGCAAAGTAATTGTTGAATTACATAGTTGGTTAACGAAAAGCAAGCAAGAAATACAATTACGTAGCTGGTTGACATAAACAAGGTAAAAAGATATGAGCAGAGAAATCACAGCAAGCAGTGTGAGATTGCATGTCTAAAATTGCATACAGCGAAATCTCGGTATAACGAACTTCAGGGGGCTGTGGAAATTCGTTTGTTATTTTGAAAGGTCGTTATAGTGAAAGCTCAAAAATTAACCATCAGTACTTATTTTTCACTTTCCAGAACGAGTTACTTTTACAACGGTGGGTCCTTGAACTTGTTTTTCACAAAAAAAAAAGACTAATGCATAAGTAAACACCAAAAAATGCACGTTTACTTTAAAGAAGTCTACGATTTTTTTTTTATGCGAGTAGCACAAACTTTGCAGCGCGAAGGCCTCCAGCTCATCCACATTCCTGTGGTGTGATTCAGTTCTTTGGTCACAACAGCCTATTTTTTGCCTTCCGGTTGCTGAAGAATATCCATTGTCTCGCTTAGCGAAAACTGCTTCCGCTTCTTCGTCGCAAGCAGAGATGAACTAATTTGTAGTATCACCGCAGCACGAACGCGGACTTGCTTTGCGGATGCGATAAGTAATCTCCGAAGAGAGATGAACACGACGGAAAAAACAAGGCCTTCAAAGAAAAACCTGAAGCGTCACGGCTGTCATCGCCTCTTTCGAAGAAAAAAGTGCTAAAAAAGAAAATTCCTCCCGTTTCATTTTCTGCTCTCTCGTTGTCTCAGGTTTTCCACGCCCATGCTTCCTGCTGCACAACTCCCACTCTGCCTCGCTGACCTTGCTTTCCCGTGTTGCCCTCGCCTCTGCGCTCGCTTGTAAACCTGCAGCGTCGGCGTTTCAATAAAAAGAAAGAAAGTCGCCCTTTCGTTTTTTTTTTTCCTCCACACCGTCGCGTGTCTTTCAAGAAGCAAGGCGTTCGTTCGCTTTGTCGTCTGCTTGCGTACCGCTTCGGTGGTCGCGACGGATTTCAGAACATAAGTTCATACTACTAAGGCGTTGTTAATATAACATGGAACTAAATTAACACTCGTTATTCTGAAAAGTTCGGTATTCTGAAGTACGTAGTAGTGAAATAATTTTACATTGAAACTATTAGCAGTCGGCTCAGGATTTTTTAAAAGTTTGTTAATGTGGGGTTCGTTCTACCAAGATTTCTCTGTATACAGCATCCTAATGTCCTTGCGCATGACAAGTAAAGACTAATAATCACGGCTAGGTAAAGCAAACAGAAAAGAATTACTGTATAACGAAGATGCATGAAAAGTGTATGGAAGGCGCAAAACCAATTAATATGAATAATCAAGTGCACTCAATAGGAGTGAACTAGTCTGACATTGAAACAGCTTTACATGTGGATCCTTTCAAATGTGGGCACTGCTGCAGATGAACATCTTTTGTGCTGATATTCACTAACATTTATTGGACAAAAAGCCCAGATTTGGTACCTCTGTACTGGTGAAAAGCATTGTTTCTGATCTACTCCTAGATCTGTATCTTATCTACTTCGACTAGCTACGTCAACCATTGTAACTCTGAATTTCGGTGTGTTGGTGACTAAAACTTCAAAAAGGTTAGGCAGGATCTGCAGAACAATATAATTCACTTTTATTGCTTGTCTTTAAAAAATGAAATTACGAACCGGCACATGCTCAGCATGAGGTCATTTCAAATGGTGGGGTTTGAGGTCATTTCAAATGGGGGGGTTTATGGCACACTTAGTGATGCAATCGATCCTAAGCAATTAGGTGCACGATCTGGAGCAGCTAAAACCTCCGTTTTGAGCAGCAAATCAGCCTTTTTTAGCATTTGACAGTCACACATTTTCAAACACACATTTAAGGTCTCTAAGTGTGAGTAGTTTATCATGTTTAACAAAATAAATATATGCATGCACACTTCTATATAATGCCACAAAAAGTGAAGTTAACCCTCAGCTTCTCGGTTTCTTGCTGACAGCCCCAGATTTCTGTATAGTCTTGGCATGGGGCTTCTTGGCATTTCCTTGTGATACACATTTCATTTGCTAATCAGTACAACTTTCCCTGACGCTTCCAGAGGCATAAATTTTTCATGCATATTACGTTTACTATCAGAAAGAACTAGCCATGTGTTGACGTCTGTGCCTTCAATGCAACCTAGGAATATGAGTTACATGGAGAAGTATGTGCTGTTGCACTTTATGGACAGACTCATTAAGCTTTTGGTTCTTTCGCACTTAATGAAGAATTGGTATATTGTAAATTCCAACAATATGCAACGTGATGTTCGCTAGCATGAAAGGCTAGGCTTTGCATGTTTAGACAGTTTTTTTAACTTGCACTCATGCCAAAGAAACAGGACTGATATACAAGAATAGTATTTCACTGTGCTACAGCAGCAAAATCTTCTGGCCACTGTAGTAGCTGGCATTGTTTATATATGCAGTCCGTATAGTATGATAAATAAAACTTCAGTGACCTGCATAGATTCGATAGAAGTCGGAAGAAATAGAAATCTAAAATTTTCAAAAGTTACTGAACTCATGCGACATGTTCTAATTACATATGCATACTTCTTTCTGTAGTTAATGTGATCACTCCTCACATAGCAGAATGCTGTCTCATAAACATTTCTGATTGTGCGCTTGTTTTTATCACTTATTTTTAGTGCCCTGCCCCAACATGCAGCTTGACCAAGATGAACCCACACCAACTAGCCAAAATTTCGACTCTGCTCCAGCACCTTCAGTTGCACTGCTAGGCACACTATGTTAAATTCTGTGCTCCTCTGTTCACAGGTTGGTGCAAAATATCATTATTCAAAGTGTTTTAAGATGCATGCCTTGGGGTTTTGCCGAGCCTTCCCTGGTATACTGCATAATTCTCTTATTGTTAATTATGGAGGGTGATGAAGAAAACCCAGTGCCTAATAGTGATTCTCCGTGGAAGATTTGAAATACTTCCACAAAAATTAAGGCATTACATAAAATCTGAATTTAAAATTGGCATGCAGAGTGTCCAAACAAACCTGTCTCTTATCCAGAATACACTTGTGTCACTTATAGACTGTAAAAAAAAAGATGAGAAGTGTGCCCCATAGTGAACACAGTTCGGAACGAGTTGCAAAATTAATCAGTAAGATGGTGGGAGACTCAAAGAAACATCCAAGGGGTGCTCCACTCCCAAGATTTAAAAAAAGTTAGGACTTCATATACATTATAATTTAAAGGGCTTCATAATTTCAATAGTGCATCCCAATTGAAGAGGGTATCCAGCTGAGATGAGCTGAAATTGACATGCCCTCATCGTGGGCTATGGAAAAAGTGTTTAATGGGTGTATTGTGCATGATTGCAGAGACAGCAGCCAGCTCTAATTCTGTCAAGTGTTATTAGATCCAGCAAGCCTCTTAAAACCTACTGCTCTGTCTTGGTCGTGAGGAAGTTGTCAATTTAAATTCGTGCATGAAGGTCATAGCATACAATGTGAGGCTCATTGTTGCTCAAAAGTACAGAATTTAAGAATGGCCCCAAGGCCCAACATTGTTCCAGCAAATGACTAATTTGGCCTAAGATTATGTGCTTTTGCTAGAAACTACGCTGTAATCACTGTCAAAGTGTGCGATTTTTTTCATGATAAGCGTACAATCGTATCACACAGCTGTTCTTCATAGGTAGGGCCATATGATTTCTTTACACAAGAGAAAAACTTTTTGCAGTGTAAGTTATGAGCTCACAATAGCCAGATTTAGTGGCACTATTGTCTGCAGCTGTCATCCTTACTGAGGTAGGAAGCTCAGCGTGGGAGCTAAGCCGGAATCCAGATGGAGATCATTCATCCTCCCATAAAATCGCGGAAGTGCTTGAATATTCTTCACAAAAGCACCCTTTGCAGGCATCATGTTAGGTGACGAATCACATTAATTGCTTGGAAGAAGAGTACATTTGCACAAGACTTCACTTCATGTGAACTGCTTTATGAGTGGATGGTCGAAAGCTTTCCACTCGTTACGAAGGGTCGAACCATAATTCACCATTCTCATCATCATCAGCCGCAGCATCAACGAAGCGTGCAAGCTACGTAAACGTTTTACAATGCACACTGGGTGCTTTGTTACTATGCAAAATGATGGCGATTTGTGTAGTGAATACCTAGCTAGTGTACCTGCAATAGGCATCCCATGAGAGTTTACTGAAAGCTCTTTGGGAAGCCACTCCTCCTGGTTATGCTGGGATTGTGCTACGTCGTCCACACAGGCCTGACATTTTTAGCCCGCTTGTTTTTGTAGTACAAGGAATTTGTTTTTCATAATGGTTTTTTTTTTCAACCACATTTAAAAATTTTGGCAGTTCAACAAAAAGTACCAATAGAAAGAGAATTCTCAAGGGCATATACTTTGTTGGTGTTACCATAGCTCACTGCCTGCTGTTATCTCTAAGCTCATTACATAGTTGGTTCGAACCTGCTGCTGTCTGTTGAACCAACCTGATGGGTCCTATGCCATGTGTGACTCTAGTGTACTATTCAACTATGAAACTGCACAAAGTGAACACGTATTTATAAAATTAAGGTATAATTTTACAGCCTGCATTTAAAGTTTGATAAAGTGATAAATAGTCTGGTACTGATAATTGACGCCAGTATAATGCCTGCTGTAAGCCTTGCCTCACGAAGTTTTTGAAACTGCAAGTTATAATGTGTGCTACTTTGCGTGGAGGGGTTTACTTGTTAATAAAAATAGTTCAGAAGGAAACATGTTCCCTTTTTTTTTTTCAATCAATGTTTCTTGGCTCGGTAGTGTGGAAGTTACTGCCAACAATGACATGAAAAAAAAAATTTGCTTTTGTTGAAATATGCTCAAAGAGGAATATTTTACAAAGTTGTTGGTGCTGTTAAAGCTTAGAAAGACCCTGAAGTCTGCTGTTTCTTTTTAATTGCCTTTGTCTTGTTCCTATTTTCATTTGCAGAAGAGAGCCAGGACACTCCACTAGAAATTTCATTTAACATTAGATTGGAGAACATACTGTGATGTAACGCAAAGCCCCCCCCCCCCCCCCCGAGTGTCTTTTCACGCTTTTTCCCCTATTGCAATAAATGATGACCTCACACTTAAGTTGTTATTGTAATAAATAAATGTATTTTTCATGTACTTACAGCAAATAAACTTGTTCAAAATCTAGTTTGTTTCGGGACTCCTTTGTATTGCTTTGCCCAACACCCACTATTATTCGCAACAAGGATACTATCAGATGAACTGGTCCTACCCATAATATTGTCTTAGTTATTTAGCAACCACAGCAGATACATTTTTGTAATTAGAGCAGGGGGTTTACAAAACGACAAAGTATACGACTCTTCACGTGAAAATGTGCTAGATGACCTTAGAGTCGCCGAAAAGTAAGTTTTGTATTTTAAGACATAGGACAACTATTGACAATATTTATTGAGACATAGGACAACTTAGAAAGAAAATTTCTTCAGTAAATTTATCTATGTATGTGAATCTAGCAGTATAAATGAAACTTATGAAAGCTTTGTTTCTTTATTAAAATACACTTAGCTTAATGCTTAACATTTTACCTGGTAAGGGCTCCCAAGAAAAGTAAATGCAGTTGCAAGTTATGAAGTACTTGCAATTTATCTACAAACATTTTATAAGAAATGCTTTCATATTCCATAGTTCTTAGGAAAAAAGACTTGAGCAGCATTTTAGCACTGGAAATAGAGATATGACTAAGTGCTTGAACTGAAATGAAAATGCGTAGGTTAAAATATTTACCACTGGTTTATAGTTGTCACAAGCGCAAAGTTAAAATATACGACATGCAAACACCGACACATGAGATATGCGCAGGCAAGTTTGAATGTCTTCTTTTTTTTCTGCTGCTGTGCATCTTTTCAGTTGTTAGTCGGAATTTGTGCACCTTTATTTCTCTCTGGTGTCCATGTTTGCATGCCCTATCTCTTAACAGGAATGCAAACCAACTAGCTCACTCAGCACTCTTATTGTAGTGCTCATGTCGACTTGTCTCTCTTTAAATAATATCATCCGATTCATTACAGGTGACATAAATACATGAAATCTGGAAGCATTCTTAGTACATACTGATGGTTCATCATGCCATGACAATCATAGAGCACCTTGTTATCTGTGTAAGACACAAATGCCTTTTAAAAAGCACGACATGAGTAATGCATGTTTTTACCCCCATCCCCCTTCATATACATATGTCCCTTAAGAGACAGGTTAGGGCGAAGTAATGTCAAATGTATCGTAATTTATTCAATGAAAAGCTCGCCTGACTTGTTCATAATCTTGGTTCATTTTGTTCAAAAATTGTCAATATTTTTTTTTCAGAAAAATCACCATAGCATCTGGATAACTTATTACCTACTTTGAAAACAGATGCTTATTTTGTAATAACGGATGGTAATAGCCTACTGAAGCAACTTCAATGATCTTTTGGTCTGCATCCAGGAGCTGTTATATGTTAAACAGTACATCTTTAATGAAGTATTTAGCCTTTAATAAACTTTATTGTGCTATCAATCAACTTAGTGGTGTAATAAGCTAGCCGGATGAAAAACCAGAAGCAGTATGAAATTGCATAGGAAATCTAATATGGGGGAAAATAGCGGAAAGTTTACATGTCGAAGAGGCTCTGGGTGGTGTTCGTTTCGCCTTAAGAAATATATGCGCTGTCATTGGTTCCTGGTTAAGAAATATGTCCTGTTGGGCAAGTAATATTTACATCTGAATAAATAATATACTTTTCTGTTACACAAGTTTAAACGAAAAACAAATGCTTTGGGGAGGGCATGGGATTTTGCAGTGTTGTATTAATTGCATTAGTAAACCTTGCACATTGCAATAATTAAGAAGAGCCTGTACTCAAATACCACGACATTTGTCATTCTTTCAGCATTGTAAGTCCAAGTGGTATGTGCATCATTCTTTTGTGTAATTCCTGGAGGTTAGGGGGTAGTTGTGGGAGAGGTGCACATTCAGATATTTCTTACAGCAAACATGTTCCCACCACCGTGTATCACAATTGACATTGCAGGATTTTACAAAATATGGGTACATTCTCCAACCTCGTTTCCTGAATCGACGTCTGCCAATTGTTCCCAGGCACTCATGCTTTTAAAAATTTTTTTTCCTGCCCACATTGCTAAGCTTGTTAAATATGCTTCGTTTCACAATGTGCCGTGATTTGGTTTTGTAATGTAAATCAAGGGTGTTGGGTCCTCTGTCAGGCTATATGCCTTTAGCCCCAACATCCTTTTGTTTCTTGTGTCTTGTACAAGAAAACAATAAAACAAATTTTGAAAATTGAAATTGAAAAATGTGAAGAAAGAAAGTTGGACAAAAAGATAACTTGCCGTGGGCAGGGACCAAATTAGCAACCTTCGAATAACAAGTCCGATACTCTACCAACTGAGCTACCTCAGTGGCCATCTCCCTGTCCACTAATGGGGTATATGTAAATGAAATGTAGGAGCATGGCCAGTAGCCATGACGGTGAGTGTGGAACACTTTTTTGTGTCTGTTTGGCGTCGCGTAGTTTGTGAGCTTATTATGAGTTGGGCAGCTGACCAATAATTTCTGGTATACTACTTAAAGGCACCAAGTCTGTCAGAACGAGTCCCTCTCTATGAATGAAGGAAGTACATTTAAGGGCTTGTTTTTTTTTGTTAGACACAATAATAATGAAATCTAACAGACCATTATGCCATTTGGCATTATTGTCCATTAGATCTCATTAATATTGTGTCTAACAAGTAAAAGAAGTCCTTAAATGTACTTTTTTGTTTGGCATGATTACGTATTCGATCTCATGATTATTGTGTCTAACAAAAAAAACAAGCCCTTAAATGTACTTTTCCTTTTTTTTTTTGGTTGCAACACTACAGTCCTGATGCACAACCTCTTAATGTTATTACTTGCTTATGCATGCTTCATTCACTTTGACGGATGCATTGCACGCAGACATGTAAGGTGTTTTATAACATGCTCAAGTCATAGCACCGATTAACATTAGATTAGTTCACATGAAAGGCTGGGAGATGAGTGCTTCCTGCCTTTTGCAAAATAATGTACACTTACCAGAAGAGCTTAGAATTTGATGATGACGCTATTACCAAAACATTTCTTCTTTTTACATTTATATAGCATCAAGTTTAATTGCAATGGCATCAAGCCTAGTTGTGACAAATTAACAAATATTCACAAATCGCCTTACGTCTTTTTTTTTTTGCATCATAGTTGAATAAGTTTGCGCTCATACGCTAGCAAAATCAAGTCCTAAGGTTTCTTGCATCATGGCAAACACGATCTCGTGATAAATATCACGCCAAGGGGCACGCACACGCTCCCGGATTTACGTTGTGCATCACTTCGCCTATCGCGACACAATCCGCGCATACACCATGTCGTCTATTGTAAAATGATCCGCATTTACATTGCCAACAGCCGCGAAAACATTTGGCAACAAAAAGCCCGAACATTTCGGCATCCGTCATGCCTGCGGCGCACAGACGGGGGGGGGGGGGGGGGGGGGGGCTTTAGTGCAGCGGCGCAAACGAAAGTTTTTTGCGTCGTGTCAAACACATGACCGCACGCCAAAGGGGCATGCACTACACACTCCCGAATTAAGGTTAAACACCACTGCGTTCATTGTAAAACGACTTGCACAGCCGCGTGTAACACATGTCAGCAAAAAACCCGAATTTCTACGGCGTACGGCTTCAACCAGCTTCGCAAAAACCTTTCTGTGGGTGCCGCCATCTTGTATAAAAAGAAACAAATATAAACACAACAAATTGGAAGTGTGTTTAGATCACCTGACCTTCTTCAGCCAATAGCGGTGCCGCATTTTCCCCATACATCTCTTGGGATATGATACGGAAACATGCTAACGTGCGTGCCAGCGACAATCGCGCTCGTAAAATCAAAGGTCGCAGTTGCTGCTGGAGGGACCCCTCCCCCATCCCCGCTCGCATCTTTTGACGCTAGTTTGAGCATTTGATGCTAGTTTTGAGCATTTGACTGCCGGTCTAAAATACGGGGGCATCTTATCTCATGCACCTCAAAGTGAAGAAGATGGGGTGAAATCACGGTGACGGTAGAAACCTCATCGATGCTGTCCATAGAATTGCTATTAACAGTCCCTGGTTTGCAAATGTTCCCAAGGGATTCCCTCGCACTTGTTGAGAACTACGCTTGCGAACGGGCTCAGCGTTGCCACCATTTGTTCGTAAATCGCAAATTCCCCCCCACCCCCAGAATAAAAGAAGAAAAAAAGCATTCCTCCTACCTAATGAGTCAGTCGCCATCTGACATCTTGTCTGTTCGTAGGATGTCATTGTCATTCCCCAACTGTGTCAGTAGCGCAAGGCTCGTACCCACCCATCACACGGCATATTTAGGTGATAAACTCATGAACACGTGGCATCGCAAAAGCCAACATGTTGACTAACGGACCCATCTCCTTCATGGCTTCTATGAATAAAGGAATCCCCCCTTTTATGTTTAGATTGATCACTGACCCTTCCGTACTAGCTGTTTACATCATGGCAGTTTCATTTTTAGAATACTTTGTTTTTTATTTTAATCTGGAAAATAAAAAGTGCGGAGCATGAAGTTTTCTTAATTAAAAAAAAAATTTTCACTCGTTGCTTGCACCTCTAGCAATTATCATCCACAGTGAGCTGTGGTGATTATTTAATGCTCTATCTACGTGAACAATTTTAAACTGTATGTTCTCACGTGCAAGGTTCGAGCTTTCTTCATCTTCATTCTGTAATTGGTATATTGCTGGTTTTCTAATTAGGTTTTTTTGGGGGGGGATGATTTTATGACAAATGTCATAACGCAGAGACAGTGTGTGCCATGCTCACCTTGTCACTAACATATGTAACCGTCCGTGTCACTATCGCTTCACTTTTGCTCATCATGCACATTTTGTGCAGTGTAGTGAAACCGGAATATGACACTTCTGTACTAAGAGCCTGATTAATGACTGCTCTGTGAATGTCTGCCTTGTCTCCTTGTTTACATTGCAGCAGCATTTCCAGCTTGCACACTCAGAATATTCACTGAAAATTTAGACATGTCTTGCACCAAATTATCCTAAATTTCATTTTGTTTGCTACAAATCTGCTCCGAAACACAGTCGTGCTCCATATCTGCTCCAAAAGCGACTTTTTTCTGTTCCAAATCGTAAACTGGTTGGATCACCACTGTAATTAGCATTCGAGAATTTTCAATCAATGGTGAGGTGTTCTCTTTGCTGCCGACGAGCAGTGGCCGACCAAAACAGCCAGGTAACCTCACGCATGCTCATAGGCGTTGAATCAAGTCTGCTGGCAACGACCACATGAAAGCTATCTGTGAAAGGTGAACATTGTGGCATTTTGGTTCACACTTTTTGAACCAATACATTTCTATCATGTGGAATATTTTGCTTGTGATTTTCAAGTTCAAAAGCAGATTTCGCAATATCATTCTTTCGGCTTGCTCAATGGCCCCTCACACTGGGATTGTCGGCAGTGGGATCTGAATTTAACACCTTGATGACTCACAGTTGAGGGTTTCAAACATGTATATTAAAGCCAGGATGTGTGTCACAGGCAATGATTTTCGACTTATCATTGAGCCTAGGCTTGCTCTGTGCAACTTGATAGCCATTTGATACGTCTACATGTGATGGACCACGACCGCTTGTCATTGCAGAACCAAGTGTCCACCCAAGTTTGGCTCCACAAGCAGCTGGTCAAAGATGCCTCTGTGGATGCATCGTCTTCGAAAGCCATTGGTAATTAGCTTTTTTATCTAACAGCTGTTTTCCAAGTATCCTAAATGAACAATATTCTTCTGCCTGCCAATTTTTCAGACATGCTTGAAATTTTGCGCGCTGTTGCGGTGCTGCCTCAAGCTTCATTAAGGCAGTGCATGGAAACATCTGGAATTTCACATGCTCAAGTTCTTTGGCGTTCAGTTTTTCGCACTTTATACTCAAATTAGGTTGTGCTGAAATTGCTCTTGTGGCCGTCTGCTCCTTCATCTCAAGTGTTCGTTTTTTAAGCAGTGTGCAATAAGGTAACACTCAAATGGCAAGTCTGAAATGACTCTAATTGAAGGCACCACCGCTGCTACGACAATCATTTCACAGGCTTGAACCAGTGCTTTCGCAAGTCAATCTGTCTGTGGCAGAAGTGGATTTTGGAAGTCGGCTTTGCATGATGCCACAATGTTGCAGAACGAATCATACCAAGGCTCCAAAGAGCTCTCTGTCACAGTTCAGTGTGGTGGTCCCTCTTGAGATGAGCTCTAAAAAATGCACGGCGGCACTATGGCAGCAGGCGGCAAGCACGCCAATACAACTTATTTGCGTTCAATCGTGATACGATAAGCGTCTACTTCTTGGTGCATGTGACATTGCACAGTTGTTAGCGTATGGCATGCTTTTAATTGGCAACCCAACAATGCCACATCGCCATTCACTACTGTCATTGTACTAGACCTCAAAGCGTTGCCTTCAGGGAAGAGAGCGGCGTTTCTTCGCTCTGCCTGTCGGAAAAGGAGCTACGAACACTCACAACAGTCGTTTAGTAATGCAAACATTTTGGCATCGAGAGCGTGCTCTTTGTAGGTGATGTTTCAAACACGTACCGTATTTGCTCGAATAATTTGCACACTCTTTTTTCTCGATTTTAAGGCCCCGAGAAGGGGGTGCGCAAACTACGTGGGGATTTCGCGAGCTCATACAAAATATTGCGTGTAGTATAACATTTAAAAAAATTAGAAATAGTATGGAGAACAAACGAAGTGTACTTGTTAATTTTGAAAGACTTGGCACGTACTTTAACCAGTCACTGATCCGCTAGTTTTCTTGGATGTAAACGTGAAAATTTGGACCAATGTAATGCACATGCGCAGTGTCTACGGTTTATGTCATATTGGCATAATTTTGACTCAAAAAAATTACATCAGAGCGAACATTGCCTTCAGTAGTCAGATCTGCAGCGATATGACACAGTTATGCCTGATTTCTCATAGCGGGTATGCCAATAACAGGTAATGTCTCTGTGTCTATAGGCATGGCTGCCATGTTGGCTAAGGCTCTTTGGGATCACTCATTTCTGTGTGTCAACTCTAGTTTCATTAGAAAAGTAGATGTGCTGTTCAATCCCATATGAGTAGTTCCTGGTGACTACTACTTTTTCCGCAATATGTAGAAAAGGCTGATTGGGAATCCTGCTGTCAGTACCAGAATCACCTTGTCACCAAGTGGCCTTCTTTATGTCAAATGACTTCTTTTGAGATGGTGGTGCTCTATTCTTATGATTCCATAGTTTGAATGCTCATCCACTTTTCTACGCCATCAGGACGACGCAAGGCCCCGCCACTTGAAATTGAAGGCATGCCTGGCTATGAGAAGCTAAACATCCGCGAGCGAGAGGTAAGTTGCACTCTTGAAGGATCTATCAACTGAGCGAGAGGGATATCAGCGAAGTTGATGTGTAGTCAGCCCCAGTAAAGTTTGCCGCCCCTTTCGGCGGTGCGAACCGGGAAAGCGGCTCTCGTATGTCGCTACTCTGGTGAGACTAAGACTGGTTAAATGCTGTTGGTTTATTCATGATGTGTACTCGGCGCGTTCTGGAGTTCTTCTCTCTAAGAGTTTCATACAATAATACCTAGAGTTGAATCTGGTGCTATTGTCTACGTTGACTCCTTCTGCGGCACTTGTACCCCCATGGGAACTATGGCAAATACAGGCTAATTAGGATCCGCTTCGGATGAATTACGTTCCTGATATTCGCAATGCTTCTTTTCCGAGTGTAAAACATTGTGATATGAACTTATATTTAATTGAAACTTGCTTCAAATATTTTTACGCATACTTAATTGCAAAAAGTTTTTGGGACCAGGCAGCAGAAGTGAAATGTGGGAAAATATCAGGGTATGCATCGCTCTGCCATTGCGTTCCAGATTTGGCATCAAGATTTAATGAATAATTTTAACAACACTTGAAAACAAACATGCTTGTTTTTCTCTCAAATGTATGTATTATCTATTTATGGAAATAACAGTACAGTATTAAGTGAGAAACACTTAACGTTTCATCTTCTGCGACGCTAGGTGTGTCTGTCCAAGTGGTCTGCTTCCACGCAAGTCTGGTTTGTAGTGAAGTGAGTCAGTGGAGCATGACGGAGCATCTACTTAGCTTCTTCATCATTTTGCAGTGGATTTATGATGAGTTTAGGCAAGACACGCTCGTGAAAAGACATGAACTCGATGTAATACCCTGCAATGGCATGAGACGGTACATCTATGCGCAGCGGTAAGTGGACGACGCTTCGGTTAGACTGTCAAATATGACTCATAAAGCTCCAACAGCACAGCAAATCTCAGACGTAGTGGTCTTCAGCCTCTTTGAGCAAGCGCAGCTTCAGTGCTTTTCACCGCATTTCACTACCATCGCTGCGCCAAGAACAAAACTGAAACTCTAGAAAAAAGTCAATTGACAGTTCGCTAGCTAACCCTATTCAATCTGAAGCCTGTACTTCCCATAATTCCCATGAAGGTACACGATCGCAGCTCCAGATTCCTCTCTAGGTGTTATTGTATGAAACTCTATGGTCTCTCCAAATCTTCCCGACGTGTCCTTTAAGAACACTGCTGCACCGGGTCTTTTGCAAGTTCACCCACGGTGTTGTCGAGCGAAGGTAATGTTCACACAGTTCGAGCACCCTGCTCGGATGCTTCCAGCCATCAAGATCTGCAATGCCGTGTTCGTCGGGTCCTTTAGCGCAGCAGAGTCGTAGGCTGTGGCGAGCACTTGAAGCCGTAACTTGGAGCCCCGAGCTCGTTGTGTAGATGTTCGCTGCCGTTGCTGTCACAGACCCCCGCAATGGCTTGCACCCACCGCCCGGTCGTAACGAATTTTCCCGATGGGCAATCTAACAATTTCGCTCCGCATTTTGGCATTTTGGTTTAAGCATGCATCTTCCGCGGCTGCCCTGCCGCTGACAAAGCGAAGTGGTGACAAAGCGAAGTGGTGGCGGTGGGCACGCGGGCCGAGTCCGCGTGAGGCGGGCCTGCACCCCAAAAGCCGGCGTTGCCGCCGTTCTCACTGCCGCTGTCACAAGCGCGGGTGTGTCCCTCCCTTACTTTGAACTAAAATTAAGAAAAAAAACTTTTACGTTTCTGTGCCACGTTTTTAGTTAGCGTCACATATCTGGGGCCTCACTGCATTTGTAGGGCACTTTGCCGAATAGTTTTCCGCAGTATCTGTGTCTGTGTCGTTCGCTGTTCATTTTCGACGCCATGTGGGTGTGCATACTTTCACTCTGCGCACATAGTGTGGGCCCCTGATGACATTCAGCTTTGCTTTTTTTTCTTGATTGTGATAGCAATTATGTATATGGACAGTCTCTGCTTGTTTTTGTTGCCGTAATTACCGTATATGCATCGTGTATATATATAGATCTATAGATATATATATGAAAACTCAAGAAAAAAAAGTCACCCGTGCTCGGTGAGGGGGTAAGCCATAGCGCAGCCATTTTACAGAAAAGTATAGCAGGTTGAAGTTAAAGTTAGGATGAGAGAAAGGAGTAGAGAGGGCAATATAGAAAGCTAGAAACGTCATGAAAAAGGTCGGTCTGTTTACCAGCTGGTGGCATTTGCGGGCCAGCTCTGTCGTTTACTCATATTTTAAAGACGTGGATTTGGCTTCCATTTTTTAATTTGCCAAGTGACAAAATCTGTGGATTTTTCACAGGACAATCTATTGTAAATCCACACATTCAGGTTTAATGAGTATGTCTTGTGGATATTGCCACACACTTAATCTGCCTGAGTAAAAGAGGGAGACAAGGACGCAGTAGTTCCCGTGCATGTGCCTTTGTTTTGGCTGTGCTGTGCCGACCGCTCGGGACTTAAATCTTGTGTAGCCGCTTCATAAACGCCGCCTTCATTTAGAACTTGACATTTTATGGGTGGAGGTGCTGGGTATCATGACCTGTTCAACAGTCTCCTCCCAGTAGCAGGAACGCCAAAGCTGGAGCTTACGCCAGTACAGTGCTAGTCAGAGAATTCGGGGTCTGGCCCCTGAGTGTGTGCCTTGCTCTGCAACTTCAATGTTGACAGGTATGGAGGATGCTACTGCTACCTTTTCTGCTTCCGTAGCTGCAGCAGCCGCTGAAGCTTCACCAGCTTATTATACGCTGCAAAAACCCCGCTTGTCCAGTCCCGTGGTAGTCTTTCTGAAAATGTGGAAGACTGGCTGGCCGAGTTCTAGCACATAGCGGATTTTAACAGGTGGGACGAAGTAGCGAAGCTCAGGAATGTGTATTTCAGCCTTCTGGATAGTGTTCGTACATGGTTCCAAAACCACAAGGACCTCCAACGTCATGACGCGAGCTCTGTCGCAGACTTCTGGACACATGCTCGAGCCCTGATCGTCGAGAACGAGAGGAATGGGCCCTTTAGTCCTGCAGTCAGATGCCTAATGAAAGTGTTGCCATGTACGTGGAGGACGTGGTCCGTCTTTTTAATCAAGCCTGTTTAAACATGCTGGAAGCCAAGATGCTGTGTCACTTAGTGCGGAGCGTGAAGGAACAGCTCTATGTCGGGTCTTATTCGTAGTTCATCCAAAACGGTTGGGGAGTTTTTCACTGAAGTCATCGCCATGGAGAAGGCGCCGCAGCAGCGGAACCAGTATGATCGGCAAGTGAACGTAACCAACACCATCGGCCATGGATCATTTCCGACCGATGTGGAAGCGCTGTGTGAGCTTACAAGTTTGGCCGTCCGGAACGAGCTGCAACAACTGCACCAGGTGCAGCAGCAGCTGACTACTAACTGCAAAGACAACCTCATACATGATGAAGTCCAGCATGCGCTCGGCGGACCTTGTTACGAGACACCTGTTCAATTTTTTCTAGTCATGAAAAACCAACTAGCCCAACACCTCTTTTTGCTAACACCTGTTCAGCTTGGTGCACCACTTCATGTGTTCACAGGTTCCAGTCAACTTTGACACGTGACGTACGTCTATGTTCCGAGACGCACTGCCTCGTGGACAGTGACACCTCCTGTGAGTGGTGGCTTCCAGCATGCTAATTATGCCGACACATTTGAATACTACTCACCTGCGCCAGCACCGATACCCACAGCAACCCTGCTGCACTGAAGTCTGCACAGGCGATGCCTTATTTCGAAGACACTCGGCCCGTCGCACGTAAATCTGACATTTGGCGCATGCTCGATCGAAGGCCGCTTTGCTACCACTGTGGTGAGGCGGATCACATGTATCGAGAGTGCAAGTACCGCGGACTTAGACTTTAGTGTTTTCCTGCAAATTCATCTCGTCTCTGGGTCGGACAGTGCCCACCCGAGAACGAACATTTTCTCGCTCGGCAGCGTATACTACCCAGGTGCCAGTCGTGTTCACCCTCGCCACGATCATCATTCTATTTGGGCAACAGGAATTGGATGTCACTGGGACGATCTCCAAGCCCTCACCTGGAAAACTGACGTCAGCGACCTCTCGAGGCGGGGCCTCTGATTCTGACGTGTTGAAGACCTCGACCTCCAATCGACAAGACCTCGGACCGACGGCACTTTGAAGATGCCTGTATCTCAGCCTGGTGACCTTTCAATAGACATACCTTTGCTCATCGACGGTCGAAACGTAACAGTCTTGGTAGATACTGGTGCTGAATTCTCGATTAATAACGGAAAAATAGCAAGTCCAATGAAAAAAGTTGTCACACCGCACACAGAGTCGCATGTACGCACAGTTAGAGGACATGTTGTCAAGCCCCTCGGTGTGTCTTTTTCCAGGCTGAAAATTATGAAAATACAAAGTTCCACGTTTTTGGTTACCTCCCTTGTGCTACATGAATGTTCCCGCGAATTGATTATCGGAATAGACTTCCTTTGGGAATACGGTGCCATAATTGACTTGCGCAGATGCTGAATTTCATTTTCTACAGCCAAGGCTACGTTAAAAGATACCTGCTGCTGTACCTCCTCTCTTCATGTTTTTGACGACAGCATCACAATACTACCTCACGCGAGTATCATCATCCAGCTGCACGAGTGCACAAGTGATGGTGGAGCACGGGCAGAGTGCACCTTCTCCCTTTTATTAGCGCTTGGAATTTGTGTGGCAGGATACATCAATGAAATTGAGAATGGCTTCACGCTGCTCCATCTTCTATACAGCCGTGATGTCCTGATGATGTTGATTCAGGTAAAAATTGCGCTGAAATAGAAAGGACACCACAAAGAAGGAACACTTAAACAGATCGAGCGCAAAATAAACAGATTGCGCTCGATCTGTTTAAGTGTTCCTTCTTTGTGGTGTCCTTTCTATTTCAGCGCAATTTTTACCTGAATAGAATGAACCAACTAGCCCCTCAAGACGTCCTGATGATGTTGAGTGCCATGCTTCCAAGTGACATGGGCAGAATCAACAATCTTGATGAAGATGCTGGGTGTTTTCTTCAACAAGCTGAGGAAGCATGCCAACTGTCTCGTGTGAACATAAACAATAGGGCATCGACGCACGACGCTACAACCTCCACCACAAACATGTTGACTACCTACCAGGCGACCAAAGGCTAGTTTGGATTCCCGTTTGCCGTAAAGGCCTTTCTGAAAAATTTCTCAGTCGCTATTTCGGCCCATACAAGGTGCTACAAAGAGTGAGCGACCTCAACTCCAAAGTCAAAAGTTTTTCCAGATAGAAGCCAGTATCATGACGCTGACAGCCACAGCTTGAGAGTGTGCTTGTGGTGCGGTTAAAACCATAGCACACATTGTGACATTTATGGCTTTCCAAGCATTAGGTTTTTGTTTGTTTACCGCAAGCGCATCATTTAGCATCGAGGCAATGCTCTTTCGGAAGGAGGAGCGATGCCAAGCACTTAATCTGCTAGCATGAAAGAGTCAGACAACGCCGCTATAGTTCTCCTGCACAAGCTTTTGTTTTGTCTGTGCTGTGCCGACTGCCCTCGAGACTTGGACCTCGTGTAGCCGGCTTTTAAACGTCGCCTTTCTTTTTAGACGTGAGAATATATGTGGATGGGAAACGCTCTCTGCCATTGACAGGAATGCTCTCATACCAGCTGCCGAGGCAGAGCCACAGCATAGCTTAAGTCTGTTGTTTGTATCAGGACCAGTTGTGCAGTTTTCTAGTGAGATGCCGTTCGTAGTTGCATCTTCGAGGTGGGGGCCCTTCTTAGCTCCATCCTCGATTGTGGTCAGGTTAGACTGGGTGGTAGAAGTGAAGTGGCATTAGGTCGGTCCAAAGGCAGCTATGAGCTTATTGCTCCACTCCACAGAGGACTGCTGCCTCATGCCTACTTGCCTGTGGCATGCGCGGCATCATTTCGAAGGCAGTCTATGAGCAAACTTCACTTCTGGTTCTCTGTCTACGCATAGCGACATGCAAGAGTGTTCACGGTCCCTACCCAGTTGTCGGCGTCATTCTGAAAGCTACCGTATTCTGGAAGTTCACAGACAGCTGGCGGGAATGGGACGGCAGAGGAAAAACTAGGAAGTGTTGACGCGAAGCAGCCCAGCTGGTATAAAAGCTGCATGAGGGTAGACCGGAACTCTTTGCACTGCTTGGGTGAGACGGCCTCAAGGTCGTTTTAGGCGACTATCTCCAACATGGCGTTTGAGCCGACTATATCCAACATGACAGCATAGAGCACGACGCTGTTAAGGCGTTGACTTTGACATGGAGGTTTGTGATGATACGTCACAGGTCCACGGTGCTATCCCATGATCCGCAAATGGGGCAATATTGGCCAAGGGAGAGATTGTAATTGGGCTCAATGCGGTGGGATGGTTGTCATAGGGAGCTTGTACAGCACCCCTGAGCAGCTCAGGTGTCGATGGTGTGGGAGGTTGTCAGCGAAAAAAAGCAGTGGTGCTGGGCACCACCGCGTTTACTATTTGAAACCAGGTTCCGTGTCATGGGAAGGGTTCCTGACATTATCTCAGGCGCAGATGGTCGCGAGGTGCCTGTCAGGTGCTGCCTTCAAACCACCAAAGATGCATTGACACTGTCCGCAAATGATTTGATGGACAGGTGCAGCAGCTGTCGGGTCATCAAGTTCATGAACGAGGAAGCCTGGATGGCGTTCCTATGATAGAGAGGCCTGCATTACCAAGGACGCGGGCAGGTAGCTTTAGCTGCAAGGTTCAGTTGTTGGGCTGCATCATTGTAAGAAATAAGACACGCGGAGACAGCACCCATTCCTGGGCCAGCTGTTCTATTCTGGTCTTCGTCTTGCTCTGCTTCACTCCCGCTGGCCACACGCCCATAACCCAGGATCATTCTAACACGATAGTGTTAAAGAGCGCATTCTGCAGAAATTCTAGCATCGGCATTCGCATCGTTTGTTATGATCGATAATTTATCATCTTGTGCGTGACTGCGAAATTGAGACAGTTACAAAAAATGAATAAATAATAAAAAATGCTGGGTCTGAGTGGGGATTGAACCCGGGTCGTTAACATGGCGAGCAGGTGTTCTACCGTAACACAGCCATGTGTCTGCTTGTGAATACTGTGAAAATACTTTACTATACTTGGAAATGCAATAAAAGTAACTTTCATTTTTTAAAAACAACGTGCTTGCAAAATTAAAATAAAATATTGGTGTAATAATGCGTGTTACAAATGTACATTTTCATTGGGCATCAGAACATGTGATAATCATAATGACTACATGGTTTAAAGCCAGATATAGGTATGGTATATGGCACAATGGGAGCGTTGTCAACAATGATAAGTATATTTATTTCCCAATAGTTTCGGGAGGGGTCCTCCCTTCATCAGGGGATGAGTTATACTAACATAGACGTTCAAACTTCGTTGCTGCGGCATTCCTCTCGCCTGGAAAGATGTTTGCGGGAGTGAAAGAGAACTAAAAAACAAAAAAAAAAACACTGTGAATGCTGAGAACGAAACCAGCCTGTGCACATCCAAATGTTGGTGTAAGTCCACATGGGGTTCTCATCCTGTGCTGTCCAGTTCTCCACGCGTGTCGGGCCACCCAAGATTGTCACCGCGGTGGCAGGAGGGGCCCACAATGGCGTGCGTAAGGAAAGAATTTCTCCTTAATGGGTTGGTCGGCTCTTTCAGCTTCGCCCGTTTCCCCTCAATAGCCGTCAAGTGGTAGGCGAGCGTAAACACTTTGTATGTACACGTGAGGAAAAAGATATATCAGAAAAAAAAAGAAAAGACTGTGTACATGTATGAGTCAGTCAGAAAAAAAAAAAAAAACAAGCATGGTCTCTAGCTATGAATCTTTGTCACCAATGTACTCCTGGCTTACTTCTCGGAGGCAGGAGAGTCTTCCGCGGTCCTCGTTGATGCCGGCTACTAATGTTCTAAAAAAATTTGAATATAAAATATGCCTCACGCTGTTCGCGCTCGTGCCTGTTTGAGAAACCGGACTGTAAAAGAGTTACGCTGATATTTTCAAAACTGTGGTTTGGCAGGCACAGATGTCTAAATAAAGGTAGCTTCGGCAGTGAAGTGGCGGGGTACCGGTGAGTATTGAACCGGAGCCGAAATGGCGTGTCTGTTTGACCGATATATTCTTGTCCGCAGTTGTTGCAATGTGGCATGCATATTGCGTTACTGGAGTCACGATTAAGGCTTTCAGTTATGCGAAATTTGAAATCCGAGAAGTTCGCTGTTGATTCACGTGTTGTGAGCATCTGTGGGCATACCTTGCATCGAGCTTTTCCGCAGAGATGGCACCCTGATTGAATTTTGGATGGGCTTGTTTTTGCTCTGACAAGAATGTCCTTCAGGTTTATATATATATATGTGTATATATATATATATATATATATATGTGTATATATATATATATATATATATATATATATATATATATATATATATATATATATATATATATAGGTATGGAATATGGCACAACGGGAGCGTTGTCAACAAGGATAAATATATTTATTTCCCAACAGTTTCGGGAGGGGTCCTCCCTTCATCAGGGGATGAGTTATACTGACATGAACTTCCAAACTTCGTTGCTGCCGCGTCCCTCTCGCCTTGAAAGATGTTTGTGAGAGTGAGAGGGAATTAAAAAAGGAAAGAAAGAAAAAAAGGCAAAAAGGAAAAAAGGGGGAAGAAAAAGACGAAAAGAAAAAGAAAAGAACAGAAAGAAAGTAAAAAAATAGGAAGAACCACTGTCAACACTGAGAACGAAACCAACTGTCCGTGTACGTCCACATCCGGTTCTTATCACGTGCTGTTCAGTTCTCGACGTGTGCCGGGCCACCCAAGATTGTCGCCGCGGTGGCGGGAGGGGTCCGTGACGGCGTGCGTAAAGAAAGGGTTTCCCCTTAATGGGTCGGTCGGCTCTTTACCTTTAATCTTAGTCCGTTTCCCTTCAATGGTCATCAAGTGGTAGGCGAACATAAACACTTTGTATGTGCATGTGAAAAAAAGAAAAAGGAAAAAAGAAAAAAAACAAGAAAGGATAGTGTACACGTACGTGTCAGTCAGAAAAAACAAGCATGGTCTCCAGCTATCAATCTTTGTCACCAATTTCCTCCTGGCTTACTTCTCGGAGGCAGGAGAGTTTTCCGGGGTCCTCGTTGATGCCGGCTACTAATGTTCGAAATTTGAAAATAAAATATGCCTCACGCTGTTCGCGCTCGCGCCTGTTTGAGAAACGGGACTGCAAAAGAGTTACGCTGATATTTTCAAAACTGTGGTTTGGCAGGCGCAGATGTCTAGATAAAGGTAGCTTCGGCAGTGAAGTCGTGTGGTACCGGTGTTTATTGAACCGCAGCCGAAATGGCGTGTCTGTTTGGCCGATATATTCTTGTCCGCAGATGTTGCAATTTAGCATGTATATTACATTACTGGAGTCACAATTAAGGCTTTCAGTTATGCAGAATTTGAAATCCGAGAAGTTCGCTTTGGATTCACGTGTTGTGACCATCTGTGGGCATACCTTGCATCGAGCTTTTCCGCGGGGATGGCAGCCCGATTGAATTTTGGGGGTGTTTGTTTTGGCTCTGACAAGAATGTCCTTCAGATTTTTATCCCTGTGTTACACCACGTGAGGTGGCGTCGCGAAAATAGAAGTTAGTCGTTTGCTTTGCCTGATTATGTTGAAATGGCGGGAAAGTATGTTGTTGATTCGTGGCGCTATGAGGAGTAAGTTAGTACAAGGTTCGTTTGGGAAGTCGTTTTTGATACTCTGTTTGGTCTCTTAATTATATCATTCCTGTTCACGTTGCGAGCACGTAGTATGGCATCGTCAATAATGTCTTCCGAATAATTTTGTTTCAATAAGGAATGCTTTAGGTGTTCCGCGTGTCTGTCAAATTCACGTATATTGGTGCATATTCTTCGGTACCGGTAGGCCTGAGAATATGGAATACCCGTTTTGCAATGCTTTGGGTGGCTGCTGTTGAAATGTAGGTACATTTGATGGTCTGTAGGCTTTTTGTAAAGGTTTGTTGACAAGCGGTCATTTTTGACCGTGACAGTGACGTCCAAGAAGTTAATGCTGGTTTTGGACATTTTGTGAGTGAATTTAATTGATGGGTGGCACTTGTTAAAATCCTCTATCAAGCGGAAAAGACTTCCTTCATCATGGTTCCATATCATAAAAATATCGTCTAAGTATCTTTTGTAGTAGAAAGGTTTCAAGGTGCGTCCCTCAATGAATGGGATTTCAAGTGAAGCCATAAAGGTGCTCGCGAAGTTTGGGGCCATTTTCGTGCCCATTGCAGTAACACTGACCTGAAGAAGATGCTTGCCATTGAACTCAAAATGGTTATAATTTAGTACAAGTTCAAGAAGTGTAAAGAGTACCTCGCCACTTACACTAGTTCATGAGTCAGATTTTACATATTCAGAAACCATAGCCGCTATTCCGTCATGGTGGGGTATGTTGGTGTACAGTGAGCAGACGTCCATGGTCACCAGAAAACTCCCGCCTGGGATGTCGAGACTTGAAGTTTCGCAGATGAAGTGGTTTGTGTCCTTTAGTTAATAGGGAAAATTTGGGGGGATGTTTTTTATTAAGGAATTGATGAATTGTGATATATTTTCTGTTGATGCGCTGTTACTGAATACTATCGGACGTCCCGGATTGCCTGCCTTGCGTATTTTGAGGAGCAAGTAGAATCGACCGGGAACAGAATGGGTCGGTAACATTGCTTTTAACATTTTGCCGGTAATTTTCTTGTCCCGGCGGAGATTGTTTAGGGTTACTTTTATCTCCCTTTCAAACTCGGGAGTCGGGTTCGTTGGAAGTTCTTTGTAGAATTTTGTGTCTGATAGTTGTCGTTCCCCTTCATCAAGTAGTCCGACGTGTTTAGAATTACTATGCAGCCCCCTTTATCAGCCGGTTTGATGGTAACTTCAGTGTTTTTTCGTAGTTCATCGAGTGCCCTTCGTTCTGACTTTGATATGTTGTTTCGAAATGGCCGATTTTTTTCATACGCTCTGATGATGTCTTTTTGAACTGCTGATATATACATATCGAGCCGTTTGTCCCTCTGCTCACCTGGACACCATGATTTGTCACCACCAATCAATCTATTCTCGTCCGTACAGTCCTTGCGATCATGAAAGTGTTCATGGAGGCGGAGATTACGCCCAAAGTTATCGAGGTCTTGGTACAGTTCAAATTCATTGAATCCACCGGATGATGGGCAAAAGGTTAAGCCTCTCAACAAAAGTTGAAGCTGAGCGGGTGTGAGTGTTGTGTTTGACAGAAAGAGGACATTTTTCTCATAAATTTTCGGCTGCTCTTGGCTATCACGTGGCACGGGAGTGTCAGCGTCATATCCGAGAGTAAGGATGTTTTGATTAGGATTGCACTGTAGTTTCGAGTTCCCATTTTTCTCCTCAAAGTTAGGTTGTGGTATGGGTGGTCCCTGGCGTTCTTGTACGGCCTCATTCCTATTTTCCGATATGCGGGAATTTGACAGACATGCGGAACACCTAAAGCATTCCTTATTGAAACGAAATTTTCGGAAGACATTATTGACGATGCCATACTACGTGCTCGAATGTGAACAGGAATGATATAATTAAGGGACCAAACAGAGTATCTGAAACGACTTCCCAAATGAACCTTGTACTAACTTACTCCTCATTAGCGCCATGAATCAACGACATACTTTTCCGCCATTTCAACATAATCGGGCAAAGCAAACGACTAACTTCTATTTTCACGAAGCCACCTCACGTGGTGTACCGCAGGGATAAAAATCTGAAGGACATTCTTGTCAGAGCAAAAACAAACACCCCCAAAATTCAATCAGGGTGCCATCCCTGCGGAAAAGCTCGATGCAAGGTATGCCCAAAGATGGTCAGAACACGTGAATCCAAAGCGAACTTCTCGAATTTCAAATTCTGCATAAATGAAAGCCTTAATTGTGACTCCAGTAACGTAATATACATGCTACATTGCAACATCTGCGGACAAGAATATATCATTTCGGCTGCGGTTCAATAATCACCGGTACCACGCGACTTCACTGCCGAAGCTACCTTTATCTAGACATCGCGCCTGCCAAACCACAGTTTTGAAAATATCAGCGTAACTCTTTTGCAGTCCGGTTTCTCAAACAGGCGCGAGCGCGAACAGCGTGAGGCATATTTTATTTTCAAATTTCGAGCATTAGTAGCCGGCATCAACGAGGACCCCGGAAAACTCTCCTGCCTCCGAGAAGTAAGCCAGGAGGAAATTGGTGGCAAAGATTGATAGCTGGAGACCATGCTTGTTTTTTTCTGACTGACTCGTACGTGTACACTGTCCTTTCTTGTTTTTTTGTTTTTTTTTCCTTTTTTTCTTTTTTCACATGCACATACAAAGTGTTTATGTTCGCCTACCACTTGATGACCATTGAAGGGAAACGGACGAAGATTAAAGGTAAAGAGCCGACCGACCCATTAAGGGGAAACCCTTTCTTTACGCACGCCGTCACGGACCCCTCCCGCCACCGCAGCGACAATCTTGGGTGGCCACGACAATCTTGAGTGGCCCGACACACGTCAAGAACTGAACAGCACGTGATAAGAACCGGATGTGGACGTACAGGGACAGTTGGTTTCGTTCTCAGTGTTGACAGTGGTTCTTCCTCTTTTTTACTTTCTTTATTTTCTTTATTTTTTTATTTTTTTCTTTTCGTTTTTTTTTCTTTCCCCTTTTTTCTTTTTTTTAATTTTTTTTCTTTCTTTTCCTTTTTTAGTTCCCTCTCACTCTCGCAAACATCTTTCAAGGCGAGAGGGACGCGGCAGCAACGAAGTTTGGAAGTTCATGTCAGTATAACTCATCCCCTGATGAAGGGAGGACCCCTCCCGAAACTGTTGGGAAATAAATAAAGTTATCCTTGTTGACAACGCTCCCGTTGTGCCATATCCCATACCTTCACGAAGACTAACTGGCCCATTGAATTATTACTCCCACTATATATATCTGTGTGTGTGTGCGTGCGTGCGTGTGTGTGTGTGTGTGTGTGTGTGTGTGTGTGTGTGTGAGAGAGAGAGAGAGAGAGTGAGTGAGTGAGTAACGTATGACGTATGAAACGATGGTTGGTAGAAGCCGATGAAGTAGAAGTCAGAGTGGAATAAACATGGCGTATGAGCCAGGCCACCTCTCCCATTCATCATAGCGTCACACGAGTCGACAGGATGAAGACCTGCCAGCCCCTTCATCAGCCGCTCATCATCTACGCAGTTCTCCGCTTAACACCCTGAGCATACATGGACTACCGTACAAGCGCCTAGCATTACGCATCGACCAGCATTATGTCAGAAGCACCTACTGACCTTCGCATCCCCAAGTACACCGGAGCAGCGGACCATGGACCCGTACAACAATGGTTCGACCTGTTCGAGCTCCACGCTACCGCTGCATCTTGGTCGGAACGGGAGATGGTTACGAACTTTAGCGACTATGTCACCGGTGAGGCATTTAAATTTTACCTCACCCACATATTCGAGAACGACGAGTCATGGCAAAAGATCAAAGAGGAGATGATTAGCCGTTTCAACGACTATGACCAAAACCTATTTATTGCCAATCATCTGAAGACAACCGCACACTATCGTCAATTCCTTAAGCAGTCCTCAAGCATTCGAAAGCGCAACGTGAATCGACAACTGCCACAAGACAAAAGAGTGCATGAGTTCACTGACAGGCGACCATGCGTATTTTGGAAAAAACCCAACTATCGAGCGCGCTTCCCTTCTGCACGAAAGTCGGCATTTCCAAAGTCGTCGCACCAACATACGACACGAGACGTCGCTCACTCTACTAACGCCCTTCATGCTTCGCCTCGCATGCGGGGTCCACCACACGGTTTTCTATCACGCGGCTCTTCAAGCGCTCCTATCATAGCTCACCATTTGCATCATAAGGACGCGGCGATCACAGTAGACGACCTGACGCTTCATGAAACTAGCCTGTCAAGCCATGCTCCTTCCGCACGAACTCATGCATCACCGTCCAGTGCATACACACTCAACAGTCGAAGCAAAACAGAAGGCACAGACGCATGGAACGTCGCACGCTGCCAGGCCCAAGAGCCCCTCATTGTGAACAGCGTAGAAGCTTCTGAAGATCTTTGTGCCAACTGTGAAGCATTATCTTCATTGCCCGAACTGCATGACAACAGCCCACATGCTACCAGCTGCAGAGAGGACACCACATCAAGTTGTCAAAAAAACCGGCTTAATGTTCAAGAAGGGCTCCCACCATAACACGTTCCACAGCAACATCAGCAACGCCCACAAAAGTGTGTCCAAGACTATAATGAAGATTCGATTACAACGAGCCGTATCGATGCATTCAAATTCAGTAATCACAGTCATAGGCAACCTTCACGCATTCAAGCACAGAGCAGAAGTTTACATTTCCCGTCCGGCGAAGTCGGCCATCTGCTCATGGAAAGACATCCGGGTCATTTGTCTACGAGGCCCAACCTTCCACCTGGTTTCCCATCCCCGCAAATATTGTCAATGCTTAACTCTTTGCTGCATAAAAGAACGGAATCCACTATTGATGACCCAGATGCATTTAATACTTTGTGCCGCATGCGTACTTTGCAAACTGACTTGGTATTCAGCTCAGCTGTTCCACGAAGACAGAAGCATTCACAATCAGCATCTTGTGAAGAAAAGTCTCCTGCAGAAGCGCCTAGAGTTCATCAATCACAAGATCGAAGCGATGTCATTCCAGTATACGACCTCACTGCCAACACTGAAAACAAAAGAGCAGGTGCGACTTCTGATGGCACAAGTACTCTTCAGGCAACCACCAACAATGAGCGGTTTATAAATACAGACAATTCAATTGCACGAATCCCCTCACATTGTCTTGCGCCAAAAGCAGCTGCATTGGTTGGCCTCGTATAAGCCTGCGGAGGAATTGCTAAGAATCCTGGCACATCACGATTACTGTCACACCCCAAGCAAGTCGACGAAACCAAAAACTACAACGTCAACGTACACTTCAACTTTGTCAACGACGAAAGTCATCGAAACCACTCTTAAGGCTCAAAGAACATTGCGAAAAGGCCCATCGTCATGGATACATTCTCCACCAGAGATCAAAAATGCGCCTTCGATCAAAACATGTGCGACATCGCTATGGAAAAATTTCCAAAAGCCACAAAAGCACCCCTTGTACTCGGCAGGAACACAGGCAGCGCCTAATCAACCTCGATCAACGCGCACGCAAGCTGCCTGCATGGCCTGTGTATCACCCACGACGAGGAATTCGATGCCTACAATATCGGAACTGTCGATTCTGCAAGATGTTTCAGCCTCGTTCGTTCTTCAGAAGAATGCCAGCTGTGATTACCCCTATCTCCACGTCCAAAGCATTTTTGTTTTATCCAGGACGCAACCACCAGCCTCGCCCACCAGAACTCCTGCGTTAACCGGACTGCTGCACTCTCCCCTGAAGTCTTTGAAAGTTTACGGAACTACCCAGGAGCATAGAACCAATTGTGAATTTTGACATTTGTGACTTTTTAACCTCTCCTTGTTTACTTTTTTTTTTTTCGTAATCCATGCCTTCTTTGGGGGGGAGGGGGAATCCTGTGACGTATGTAGCGATGGTTGGTAGAAGCCGGTGAAGAAGTCAGAGTGGAATAAACGCAGCGTATGAGCGAGGCCACGTCTCCCATTCATCATAGCGTCACACATATATATATATATATATATATGTGTGTGACGCTATGATGACTGGGAGACGTGGTCTGGCTCATAACCCATGTTTATTCTATTCTGACTTCTTCCTTCTCTACCTCTACTAACCATCACTTGATACCGTCACACGATTCCCCCTCCCCCCGAAAGAATGCGCGAGCTACAATCTAGAAAGCATGAACAAATGGAGTCTTATAATAAAAAAATAATGCCAGAAAATGCAGTAGTTCCATGCCACACGGCGGTTCAATGCACTTGCACAAAATGTTCACAGGAAAGGCAGTCCGGTGATATCTAGGAGACCACAGGTGGGCGAGGTTGGCTGTTGCGTTCTGGAGAGCATAACCTTGCCTTCAGCGTTAAAAATGATGATGGCACAACCTGGTTAGTAATGAGGAACGAACAAGGTTGGGAGTCCTTGTAGCGTTGGAAGGTCGGATGTCTCATGCGTTGGAATCTGAGTCGTGGCTCCGACAGACGCTTTGCTTCTAAAATGCGTGCTTGTTGAAGGATTGTGACGGCGTGATGCCTGCGGGCTGGCGGTATGCAAGAAGTGCTTCCGCATCTTTCTTGCCGTCTTCCGTGGTGTTGCGGTCTGTTTTGTTGTCGCATGAGGTTGCGCGCTTGGCTATGCTTGCTTTGCTGATGCTGCCCAGGAGATGGCTGTAGTGGCAAGCCTTCCGGAATGGGACATTCATTTACTTTGAGATTTGACGCGTCCTGTACACAGCTGATGCATGATGAACAGGTTTCTTGCTTATCGGGCATGGTTGGTGGTGCGCCATCATTGTTAGCCTGCTCTTCAGAGGCTTTTGTGACGTGGTTGATTACGGACGCTTCTGAAAGACAACTGTGTACGAGGTTTGATGTATGATTTGCTTCTGAATTGGTTCGATTCTTGGATTGGTGACCACTGCATGAGGGTACCACATGTGACGTCGCATCACCAGGTTGAAAATGCAAATTTTGGCAAGTCTGCGGTGCCGTGGAAATGAACTCTTGCGACAAAAAACATTCAGAGTTGACAGATAGTTCATCAGGGGCTTCTTCTTCGCGGCTCACTATGAGTGGTTCTTGCGCCTGGTCGCATGCGACGTTCGATGCGTCTGAGCCTTCTGTGTTTGGAGTTTTTGGTGGCTGCGCACTGGACGGCAACACCGCAACAGGTGTAGTTCGGTAAGGTTTGAGTTGTGAATGGCCCTCTTTCTGTGCAACTAACGATGCGAGCTGTTCTGGCGCATGAATCTGGGTGGTAAGTCCAGGGCTTGGCGTAGCATCGTTCAAGATCCGCAGGTCTATCCCGACCATTGTGAGCGTGCTAGATGTGAGATGGACATTGTGAGTCACGAAAGAACCAAGCGATGGAAAACCAGGAGGCGGGCCAAGTCTGCGAGATGGGGAGTAAGCTGCTCCAATGCGTGAAGACTGATTTTCACTCTTTCAGTCATCTTGGCGTTGTTTGGTATTTTCCCCATGTGTCAGCTGGTCTACCATGAACAAGGCGTCCTTATGACACGAATAGTGACCATTAGGAGCCTTTGAAGAGCTGCGTCGTAGACAACCAGGTGGTGGACCATGTAAGCGAGACGAAGCATGAAAGGCATCAGTAGAGTGAGCGACGTCTCGTGTCGTATGTTGGTGCCACGACTTTGGAAATGCCGACTTTCGTGCACAAGGGAGCTGCGCTTGACGGTTGGGTTTTTCCCAATATACGTATGGCCTTCTGTAAGTAAACGCATGTGCCACTTCGTTTTGAGGCACTTGTCGATTCGCACTGGACTTTCGAATGTTTGAGGACTGCCTAGGAAATTGACGATAGTGTGCAGTTTTTTCTAGATGGTTGGCAATGAGTAAGTCTTGGTCATAGTCATTAAAACGGGTAATCATCTCCTCTTTGATTTTTTGCCATGACTCGTTCTCGAATATGTGAATTAGGTAAAATTTGAATGCCTCACCGGTGACGTAGTCGCTGAAGTTCGTAACCATCTCCCGTTCCGACCAAGATGCAGCGGTAGCGTGGAGTTCGAACAGGTTGAACCAGTCCTGTATGGGTCCATCGTCCGCTGATCCGGTGTACTTGGGGATGTCGAGGTCAGCCAATGGTTCTGTCATGGTGCTAGTCGTTGTCGTCCTAGGCGATGATTCGGTAGTTAATGTACGGTCAGGGCGTCTTCTGGAGAACTGCTTCGATGATGAGTGACTGATGAAGGGGCAGGCAGGTCTCCATCCTGTCGACTCGTGTGACGCTATGATGACTGGGAGACGTGGTCTGACTCATAACCCATGTTTATTCTATTCTGACTTTTTCCTTCTCTACCTCTAGTAACCATCACTTGATACGTCACATATATATATTAGGGAAACAAGTGTATACTTAAGGGCTCGTTTTTTCGTGTTTTTACACAATATTAATGAGATCTAACTGACAATAATGCCAAAGAAGGTATAGGGGAAGTTCTTAGGCCAATTGTAATGTAAATGAGAAGAAAGAAAAGTGGGTGAAAAGATAACTTGCCGTGGGCAGGATCCGAACCTGCGACCTCCGAATAACGCATTCGATGCTATATATATATATATATATATATATTATGAAGTCTTGGTAGTTTTGCAAAACGAACGGGCAGCGCCAGCACACAGACGATGACGATGATGATGACCCAGAGTGGCAATGAGGGCAAAGAGACAAGCGGATGATGGTGATTGTGATCATGCAGGGATGAGGACGATGTAAGTAACAAATGCCCACACTAATTCCCCCCACTTGGAAGCGGACACCCTGGCCGCCGTAAGTCAAAGTGACGGGGAACGTCGCGTGAAAGGTTTCGTGCTACGAACGTGACAATCTCTGTGCTGCGGTAGCGGCGGTCTGTTGGGGCGACGAGTGGTGTCACATGATAATTAACCGGCGAAGTCTGTTCTAAAACAATGTATGGCCCAATGAAGCGTAGTCGGAATTTGTCACAGAGACCAGGAGTGCGAATAGGTGTCAAAAGCAGCACCTCGTCACCAGGTTGGAAAGACACAACGCGGTGGGATTCGTCATAGATGATCTTCCGCTCGTGCTGTCTCGCTTCAGTATTGATGCAAGCCTAACGGCGAGACTGGGCCAGGCGGGAAATGTATTCTTCGCTAGAAGACTGACATGAATTCCCATGGCTGCTAAAGAAGGAGACGTCGAGAAAGGTAGTCGGGGTGCGTCCGTACACGAGGTAAAATGGTGAGTAGCAAGTTGTTCACTGAACGGCGGTGTTGTAAGCGAATGTCAGGAATGCTAAAAGAGTATCCCAGTTTTTGTGGTCGGGTTGGACGTAAACGGCTATCATGTCTGCAAGGGTTCGGTGAAATCTTTCTGTGAGACCATTTGTCTGAGGGTGGTAGCTTGAAGCTGTCTTGGGAGTAGTTCCAGAAGCGCGCAGTACTTCATTTACAACTTGTGACAGGAACACTTTGCCGCGGTCACTAAGCAGTACACGAGGAGCCCCATGACGCAGTATTATTGCGTGAAGAATAAAGTCTGCAACTTCCACAGCTGAGCTTGTAATAACAGAGGAAGTCTCAGTGTAGCGTGTCAGGTGGTCCACGGCAGTCACTATCCATCGTTTGCCAGCAGATGTGACGGGGAGAGGCCCGTAAAGGTCAACACCTACAACCTTGAACGGCATTGAAGGGCACGGAAGTGGCTGTAGAGGTCTAGCAGGTGCCGACGTGGGGAGTTTACGACGCTGGCATGGGTAGCAGGAACCGACGTACCGAGCTACACTAGAAGAAAGGCCAGGCCAGTAATAACGACAGCGAATGCAGTCAAGAGTTTTTGAAAACCAAGATGACCAGCAGTCAAGTCGTCGTGGAAGGCTTAGAGCACCTGAAGTCGAAGAGAGCGTGGCAGTACAGGAACCCAGCGCTGACCGTCAGGGTGTTAGACGTGGCGGTAGAGAACCCCATTGTCCAGCTTAAAGTGCAGGAGTTGACGACGGAGTCGCGCGTTTGGTGGATGAGAAACTCGCGAAAGGTGGTCCATGATGCGTCTGCAGTATGAATCGGACCGCTGGCGGGAGATAAATGTTGGCTCGTCGTCCGAAAAGGGTTGCGTTATTGATGCGAGCGTATGAACTTTGGGAGATGTGGCGGTTGAGTTCTCACCAATGCTCATATGGGTAGTTGGAAGCGGGCAACGAGATAAAGCATCGGCGTCTTGATGTTTTCTGCCTGACTTGTAAGTTATGTCAAAGTCGTACTCCTGCAAGCGTAGTATCCACCGACCCAAGCGTCCGGACAAGTTCTTCAGTGTAGAAAGCCAGCCTAAGGCATGGTGGTCCGTAACGATTGTGAAGTGACGGCCGTGGAGATAGGGACGGAACTTCTGGACCGACCAAACCACAGCCAAACACTTTTGCTCAGTTATAGTGCAGTTCTTTTCAGCAGCGGTGAGTACGCGACTGGCATATGCAACAACTTTCTCTAGGGAAGACTTGTCACGTTGTAGAAGAACAGCTCCTATACCAAGGCCGCTAGCGTCGGTATGGAGGATAGTTGGTGCGGTGTCGTCAAAGTGGCAGAGCAGAGGTTCAGACGTGAGTGCCCGCTTCAACAGGTCGAATGCCGTTTGACATTCTTGAGACCACAGAAAGGGGATGTTGGAAGCAAGTAGTTGGTGTAATGGAGCAGCAATAGAAGCGAAGTTCTGGATAAACCGGCGAAAATAGGAGGCGAGGCCAAGGAAACTGCGAAGCTCCTTTTGTTTTTCAGAGCGCGGAAAGTGAAGGACCGCAGAAATCTTGTCAGGGTCGGGCCGGATGCCATCTTTGCTAACGACGTGTCCTAAGACCTTGATAGATTTGCTAGCGAAAGAGCATTTCTTCGTGTTTATTTGAAGTCCGGCGCCGGCAAGGCACGTCAAAACTTGATCCAATCATTCTAGGTGCTCAGGAAACGTTGACGAAAAGATAATAATGTCGTCCAGGTAGCAAAGGCAACTTTTCCATTTCAGGCCGCGCAGCACGGTATCTATCATGCGCTCAAAAGTCGCGGGTGCGTTGCAGAGCCCGAAAGGCATCACGTTGAATTCATATAGCCCGTCGGGGGTTGCGAATGCCGTTTTCTCCTTATCGTCTTCATGCATAGGGATCTGCCAGTGGATTTTCGGTCCTCTGACCTCCCACAGCCCGCTATACCCCCTGGAGCTTCGTTCAGGCCGCCGCTTGCTCCCACAGTCAGGCAGCATGTCCCAGACCGAGCCTGCCGGCACTGATGTCATCAACCACGCATCGCCGCAAGCTGCCCCTCCTACTTACATACACGGACATCAGCGGGAACCCCCGCTCTTTGCTGGTCTTCGGGGAGAAGACGTAGAAGACTGGCTTGATGACTACGACCGCGTAAGTGCCGCTAATAGGTGGGATGAGGCCGCCAAACAGGGTTACGTGCCTTTTTATTTGGTCGGAGTCGCGAAGACATGGTATTTTTACCACGTCGTTGACTTACCCGACTGGGCTACCTTCCAGCAGCAGCTGCGGCACGTCTTTGGGACACCAGACATTCGATCCGCCGTCGCGAAGAGGACACTCGATACTCGCCGACAACATCCCGGTGAATCCTATACTTCATACATCGAGGATGTCCTCGCACTCTGCCGGCGTGTCAATCAATCCATGCCGGAATCGGACAAAGTGCGCCACATATTGAAAGGCATTGGGCCTGTCGCCTTTAATGCCCTCGCTGTGCAAAACCCAGCTACCATCGCTGATGTCGTGACGACATGCCAGCGCCTTGATGCGCTGGACTCCGTCCGCCTTCAACCAGACATCGGCGACCACCATTCCACATCAGATGGCCATCTGCGTGACCTCATCCGGGACATTATACGCGAAGAATTGCGGTCCATGGGCTTCACACATCCTACACCGCGACCTACACAGCCTTCGGGAATGCCTTTACGTGACATCATCAGGGAGGAACTTACATCCCTGACTGGCTCTGCGCCCGTACAGCCACCTGCTTCTCACCCTATAGCCACGTACCCTCAAGTTGCTGCCGTGCCTCCCAGCGACGCCCACGCGACATTGCCACGTCCATCCTACGCGTAAGTTGCTGCCGTTACCCCTGTGAACTACCATTCCGTGCCCCCTGACCCTTCGGCCCACCTGACCGTGCTATCTCCAGGTGCCCCGAATGCCTTCTATTCCCCACCGTGGCGCTCGTCTCGCCCTGTATGCTACTACTGTGGCTATCGCGGCCACATATCTCGTTTTTGCCGAAAGCGCCAGCAAGATGAGCGTCGGAACGATGTGCGTGAACGGGATTCGTACACCGGGGCGTCTTATCAAGGTCGGTGTTATTCGTCTACCCCGCACCTCCACCACATATGAAGTCTTGGTAGTCTTGGCTGCGACAGCGTTTATTTGAGAAAAGACCTCGCAAAACGAGCGGGCAGAGCCAGCACACAGGCGATGACGATGATGATGATCCAGAGTGGCAATGAGGGCAAAGAGACAAGCGGATAATGGTGATTGTGATCATGCAGGGATGAGGACGATGTAAGTAACAAATGGCCACAATATATTTATATTGTAGTGAAGAGGAATGCCCACTACCGTAGCGACATCGACACGTTGGCGCGATGCGCGAGCTAGGACGGCCTGGTTGCTGCTGCGACGACGCCCGTATATCCCGCCAGCTCTTGCTGCTGTCCTGACGCTGCTACCGCTTTGGCCTGGCATTTACATTATATTTTGGTGGAGGTGCTGCGTACCGGGACAGCCCCTGGGTGGCGAAGCACGGCAGGGTGTGAAGACAGCATCGTCAGGCATTACGGACGGCAGCTTTCGGCTACGCGATTCCAGATTCAGGGAAAACTACAGCAGCCCATATATATAGTTACGGATAAGACGCTACGCCGCATCGACGAGGCTAGAGATGAGATGTATTTAAAACCAGCAGAAAGGGCGTGACCGGTTCACCAGCGATGAAGCGGAGGCAACCCTTTGTCCTAGTAAGGCACACACGCGCGTTGCCGCCCAGAATATCAATATGCGTAATGCATGCACGTAGCATAGTTCCCGGCGGCAGAAGCGCCGTCTCGGCGCGTCTAATTGTAAACTTCACTGCGAGAGTTGTAGGGCTTCAAGTGCGCAACATGTACAATATCGGTAGCTTGTGGGGTACATGAAGGCGATGGGGCGGCAGGACCGATTTCATATGTCACAGGAGTAACCACGCAAAGGACTCGGTATGGATTTGTGTAGTCAGTAAGCAGTTTTTTTGACAAGCCAACTTGACGGGTTGGAGACCAGAGCAGGACCAAATAACCGGGCGAAAAATGTATGTCGCGTTGTCGTTGATCATAAAAATGCCGTAGCTTCTTTTGACAGATCAGAAGGCGAGTACGGGTGATTTTGCGTGCGTGAGCGGGCCGAGTGATAGCGTCCATGGCATATTCACTGGTCGGTAGTGCAGGGGATGGGATGATGGTGTCTAGAGGCAATGTTGGTTCTCGGCCAAACAGCAGGAAAATGGAGAGTAACCGGCAGTGTCATGGCGCGAAGAATTGTAGGCAAATGTGATGTACGGCAATGCAAGATCCTAGTCCGTGTGGTTGGTGGAAACATACTTAGCGAGCATGTCTGTAAGAGATCGATTAATACGCTCCGTGAGTCCATTGGTCTGCGGATAATACGAGGTAGTCAGCTTGTGCCTGGTTTCACAGGACTGCAAGATGTCGGCTATGACCTTCGACAAAAAGGTGCGGCCACGGTCTGTAAGCAGTTGCCGTGGAGCTCCGTGCTGCAAATCACGTCTTTGAGGAGGAAGTTGGCGACATCTGTGGCACAGTTTGTTGGAAAAGCTTGTGTGATGGCATAATGCGTGGTGCAGTCGGTGGCCACGGCTTTCCACCTGTTACCCGAAGAAGACAAAGGGAAAGGGCCAAGTAGGTCCAAGCCAACGCGGAAGAACGGTTCTGGCGGAATGTCAAGTGGTTGAAGGCGTCCGGCGGGAAGTGTTGATGGCGTTTTGCGGCGCTGACATTTCTCACAAGCCGCAACGTATCTTCTGACTGAGCGTGCAAGCCCTGGCCAGAAGAAGCGTCGACGTATTCGGTCGTAAGTACGTGACACACCAAGGTGACCGGCAGTCGGAAGGTCATGAAGTTCATTTAGAACTTCCGAGTGAAGGCGTTTCGGGATGACAAGCAGCAGGACAGGTCCATCTGGCTCAAAACTTTGGTGGTATAATACACAATCATGGAGCACGAATGAGCGATTGGACTGATCGGAACATGGTGATTAGAGACTCTCAACGATAGCACGTAAGGACGCATCACAGCGCTGCTCGTCACCGATGCATGTTGTTTGCGAAAGGGAAAAGACGCAAGGGTCGGTGTTGGTGTCAGGTATAGTGTTCGATTCAGTGACCGGGTAGAGGGACAGGCAGTCTGCATCCTGATGTAGGCGTCCAGACTTGTACGGCACCATGTAGGTATACTCCTGCAGTCGCAGAGCCCAGCGGCCAAGCCGGCCAGTAGGATCCTTCATTGATGTAAGCGAACATAGCGCATGATGGTCAGTTATTACAGAGAAAGTTGTGCCATATAATTATGGGCGGAATTTTGAGACTTCCCAAACAAGAGCAAGACATTCACGCTCCGTAATGGAATAGCTGCACTCAGCAGCTGTGAGGAGGCGGCTAGAGTAGGCGATAACTCGGTCGTGTCCCCGTTGGCGTTGGTCTAGGATGGCTCCGATCTCGTGACCGCTAGCATCGGTTCGGACATTTGTCGGAGCGGATGGGTCAAAGTGAGCCAACACAGGTGGAGTCATCAGTAGCGTGATTAGGTGATAAAAAGCAGCAGCTTGGTCAGTACCCAACGTAAAAGTGATGTCTTTTTTCAGAAGCTCAGTAAGGGGTCGAGCGATGGTTGCAAAATCTTTCACGAACCTTCTAAAATAGGAACAAAGTCCTACAAAACTCCAGACATCTTTCACTGATTTGGGTACAGGAAAACTGATGACTGCACAAATTTTTTCCTGGTCCGTCTTCACATTTAATTCGTCGACAAGGTGACCCAACACTGTAAATTGCCGGCGCCTGAAGTGGCACTTTGACGAGTTTTATTGAAGGCCTGCAGTACGGAAGATGTCGAGAATAGCCGAAAAATGCTGATGGTGGGTCTCAAATGTTGGGGAATATACAAGGACATTGTCAAGGTAACAAAGACATGTTGACCATTTGAACCCTTGTAGCAGAGAATCTATCGTGCTCGAACGTGGCGGGGGCGTTGCATAGCCCAAATGGCATAACCTTGAACTGGTATAGGCGGTTTGGAGTTACAAATGCAGTCTTCTCTTGGTCTTTTTGTCAACAGTAATTTGCCAATAGCTGCAACGTAGGTCTATTGAAGAGAAGTATCAAGCGCCGTGGAGACAATCGAGAGCGCCATCGATGTGGGGCAAAGGGTAAACGGCCTTTTTCGTGATTCTATTCAGATGGCGGTAATCAACGCAGAAGCACCACGTGTCATCGTTCTTCCTGTTGAGCACAATGGGGGATGCCCAAGGGCTCGAAGAGGGTTCAATAATCCCTTTGGCTAGCATTTTGGTGTCTTCCTATTGAATTACTTTACGCTCAGGGGCAGACACTTGGTATGGTCGACGATGAATGGGAAGAGAATTGCCTGTGTTAATGCGTTGCTTGACGAGTGAAGTCTGGCCGAGTGGACGGCTGCTGATGTCAAATATGTTGCGGTATGAAGCCAGAAGGCGGCATAGCGCGGCTGACTTCACAGGTTTGAGGTCCGGGGCAATCATGGAGCGTAAGATCGCATTGAGGCACGTGACATTCTGCGGGTGACATGGTTGACCGGGACATACGTCTGCCCCAAAACTGGGGATGTGGTCGTCGATTAAAGGTCTTAGCGTGGTGACCGAAATTTCTTGAGGTAGCACTTGCTTTGTGAAATCGAAATTGATAGCAAGTAAATATGTTTGGTTAGAAACCATGGTTACGACAGATTGTGGGACAGTAATGTCACGCGCCAGGAGAACATCAAAAATCGGCGCCACTATATGATCACCATCGAGCACTGGAGAGGGCGTTGCCAATTCAGTGAATGTGAGAGCTTTAGGTTGTAACTGGAGAAGTCAGTGGTGCAGAGGCTGTTCGAGAGTTCAGGGTGAGAATCCAAAAAGAAGAGAAAGTTCTCAGCTGAGAGTACTGGCGGCACAATAGATTAGGGCAGAATATGTCAATAAGAAGTCCATGCCAAAGATTAGGTCGTGAGGGCAATTTTCAAGCGCCGTAAATAAAACGGTGACATGGCGGCCGGCAATGCTAATACGAGCGATACACATTCAAGTGATGGCCACAGTTCCACCATCAGCGACACGGAGTGCTTTAGTTGCTGCAGGCGTGATGACTATTTTAAGTATGCGACACAGATGAGCACTCATAATGGACACTTCAGCTTCGGTATCAACTAACGCCGTTAAAGAAATTACACCTCAATCAAGTTCGAATTAGTGGGGAGCATCAACAGAGGATTTGGATCAGTCGCAGTTGATGCAGCACTACCTCTCGGAGCTGCATGATCTAGTTTTTCGTCTGAGAGGATCCATAGTTGACCGGCGATGGATAGCGGCGTGGTTTGAGTGATGGAGAATGGTGGCATTGAGGTGACGACGAACGAGCAATGGAGCGGCTGCTAGGGACGTCGGAAGTAGGATACACACAACTGGGCGAATACCAACGGGAGTCGTCGTTAGGGCGAGAAGAGGAAAATGGGCTCCAGGTTGGAGGCGTCCAAGTGCTGCGAGAGTAGCGGGAGACATGGGCAACTTGGTGGCAGCGTAAGCAGATCGGTTCGTCGTCTGCAGTTCTCCATTCTGTCCGATTGCAGGATCGCGGAAGAAAATATGAGTCATGGCGCGGTGCATTAATGTCATCGGTCGGGAGGCGGGTCGGGAGATAGAGCAGGCCACAGGAAAACCGAGCTTTGCAATTTCTTGCCTTACGAGGACTTGAATAACAAAGACCGCCGGAGGCGTCTGTGCGGCGTCATGGTCGAGTGGAAATGAAGGAAACGGCGCCGGACCTGATGCCTCAAGCTCCCGTCAAACTATACATGTCACGTTCTCCTGCATGGGTGGTGTGGCAATGAGATCGGTGCAGGTAGATGTAACAGCCGTGTTCGGTAGCCGCGTAAATTGAGGCAGGACACGGCGGCTTTTGGCCATTTTGAAGCGGCGGCATTTTTAATAATCATATCGATGGTCGTGACGATAGTGTACACGAGCAAGTTGAAGGCGTTGTTTGCTATACCCTTGAGTATGTGACCCACCTTGTCACTCTCTGTCATTTGCTCGTCCACTTTACGGCACAACTCAAGCCTGTCCTCTATGTATAAGACATACAACTCATTTAAGGGCTGCACACGAGTGGAGAGTTTTTTTCACGCTTCCATTTGGCAACTAGACGGGTCCCCAAAGATGTCGCGTAGTCGCTCCTTGAAGATATTCCAGCTGGTGATTTCGGTCTCATGGGCGTCGAACTAAGCACGTGGGGTGCCGTCCAAGTAAAAGATTACGTTGGCGAGCATGCTGGTAGGGTACTATCGGTGTGTCTGGCTAACAGGCTTGTTCGTACATGCGGAGCCAGTAGTCAACGTCAAACCCAGGTTGTGCAGAGAATGTAACGGGATCACGAGGGTAGGGCATCGTCAGGTATGTAGTGGCTGGAGCTACAGATGGAGACGCTGACGGGTTGTCATTGGTAGCCATGGCTGGAGACTGAACGGTGCGGCCACTGCAAAGCTTGATGGTGAGAACGGGGAACCCACACCTTCACCAAATATGTTACGGATGAGACGCAACATCTTGTTGACGAGGCTGTTGAGGAGATGTATTTAAAACCAGCAGAAATGACGTGACTGGTTCGCCAGCCATTGAGTGGAGGCAACCTGTTGCCTCCTCGTAAGGCACACACGCGCGTCGCCGCCCAGAGTATTAATATGCATAATGCATGCACGTAGCAATATATATATATATATATATATATATATATATATATATATATATATATATATATATGAAAGTAGATGCGCTCTCACATAACAACTGTTTATTGTGCCGACGTTTCGACAGGAACCCCGTCTTTTTCAAGGGGTTCCTGTCAGGGTTCCTGTCGAAACGTCGGCACAATAAACAGTTGTTATGTGAAAGCGCATCTACTTTCATATTTATAACCTTGCGGCAACCGAAGTTATTCTTCTGTGTATATATATATATATATATATATATATATAAAACCTCTTAACAAAAAAAATATTCAAAATATTCTCAAGAATTTGACTGAGGTTTCAAACTCTTATCTCTTATATATTTTACAATGTCATATCTGTGATGGAAATATGTCAGTGCAGCCGTGGTTGACCCTGGCTGAAAACACTTTCGTGTTAAAAATTAGGGGGAGTTTGTATGGATGAGTATTCTTTTTCGAAATGCTGATCTGTGGTAGAAGGTAAGCGCAGCATGTTCTATTTTATTCTCACAATGTGTTCCAGCTCTGTGCAGATCTCCGCATCATGCCAGAGATGTACCTCCACTTCAAGGAACTGCTGATCAATGAATACGAGAAGCTGGGCTCACTGCGTCTTGCCAATGCTCGAGCAATCATCAAGATTGACGTCAACAAGACAAGGAAGCTCTACGACTTTCTTCTGGCTGAAGGCGTTATCAAAAAAGAAATTTGTTAATTCAGAAGGGCTCTAGTTTGTTGTGGAGTGTGACCGTTGTTTAGACACGATATTGTTTGAGGCTTCATTTCGATCAATGAGAGTTCAACCAGTCGTACTGAAAAAAAAAAAAAAAAAAGGTGGGGGTGGGGGTGGAAGACGGACAAATTCTGCAGAGACAGGACACGAAAGGAGGCTGCGGAATCATTCCAGGGCCACAGTGGCCGTGTTTCTTTGGAAGTGGAATGTTAGAATTCTGTTTATTTTGCGATTGTTTGCTCATGAAAGGGGACCTGCGACACAAATAAACGTGTCGGTTTCATGGCTTCTTAAACAGTGTAACGCACTGATATCCTCGTGCAAGTAGCAACGCCAAAAAATAAAGCAGTTATAATTTTATTTCTACGGATGAACCTCACTGGTTGGATAGACGGATGCTATAAACGTCCCCTTTATGACAGGGCGGTGAAAAGTGTCATCAGGCTCAACAAATAAAGGAAAAAAAAGTTTTTTTCCTTTTGAATTTGGCCTAAAGCCTTAATTGTCTATTGTGATGAAGTCTAACCATCTCTTACTTAGTTCTGTCATGGGCATGTTCAGCTTTGCATTGTCATTCATAAAACCCTAGGCTTCTTGTTGGCTTGTGCCCAAGCGTACGTCTGAGTGTATATCTCCACATTCAATCAGAACATGCTCCGTTTTTTTCTTATCTTGTCCCCCAAGTATGCATTGTTCTTCTTTACTAAATTTTGCTTTATAGCTGCGCATTCTAGGGTAACCTGCCCTCGCTTGAAACAGTAAAGTTCTTTGACTTGAATGCCTCAATCCTTATTACATTACATTTTTGCCTGTTTGGTAGTTACTCAGAGCCATTTTTTTCCTCTGTTGGCGCCATCAAGCAAATTTTCTCGGCCTCTCTGGCTTTTAGTTTAACGCTCTTTGTTGCCATACTGCTTACACTGCCTGCCGTATATTTACTAGTAAACTTCTTTTCTCCACTGTGTGTCAACGCTGTTCCTATACAAATAACGGAACACTTTCTCTGCCCATCTAATCTCTTTCCGTGGTTTAGCATTTCTTCAAACCTTATTTTGCATGTCTATGCAAAACAACATATTTCTGAAGCTATTGAGCTTGTCTTGAGAAAAGTAGTGGCTTTAGATGAAAGCATTGATGAGCATATTTTTATCAATGAGCATGTTCTTATGTGTGATGCTTGGAACACCCACATTCATATTTCATGCAAGGAAAGGGGTCGAACTCTACCTATGCATAACAATCTTCACATGAATAAAATAAATCAGAAAATGAGTGCCGAGAATGTGGGGTCTGCTCTCATGAGTATGCTTCTTTTTAAAAGCCAGCGAAACCCTTAGTGGGTGTGTATGCTTGCAAGGAAAACACCAAAAAGAAACAGAATAAAGTAGACTGTATTCTTGTCTGCCATTTGACTTCTTATTCTAGACAGTTCCTCCCGAATTCCCGCCATAACATTTGAAAACCACGGCGGTAACACGCGGCGGGTGCACTTTGGCTCTCGTATCTTGCCTATGCCAAGATGGCCGCTGCGCGCACTTGGCTTCACTGCGCCCCGTTGGCATGTATAGGAGGCCTTCACTTCGGCAAGATTTATTTGAACCTCCTTGGCCGGGACCATGGAAAAAAAAAAAAAAAACATTACCGGAAGTGCTGCATCGGAAGTCTGCTGGGGTAGGCTGTACGGCGTGAGCCAATTTGTTTACAAACACCGAAACCGTCTCTAGAATGTTCTTGCCTGCCGGATGAGCGTGAAAAATCCTTCGTCTACAACGGCGCCACTTATCGAGGGAGTCACTACAATGAAGGGAAACGACAAGACGGTTGGCAACCATGTCACGGTGAGCACCTATAGCGTCTTTACAGTAGCAAAAGACGATTGAAGTTGTTTGCACTCTCGTAATAGTATAGCGGTTTGGAGCGGTCGTGTAGTGGCAGACGATTTTTTACGGGGGGGGGGGGGGGGGGGGGGAGTTCGCAGAATTTATAACATCGCTGTGACTGTTTCACTTCGCGTTCATCGCAGCTGTATCATCGAAAATGCAAAGTTTGTGTTCCGGCTGTCAAGATTTTATAATGGAGCTCTGAAATAATGTAATTGCTCGCCATTGGAGCCAATGGAATAGTGGAGTGAAGTTCGCTATAACTCTGTTGCTGTTACCCTTACTTTTTATATACCTTAAAGTTTAATGTGTGCGCTGAAAGTCCTTCTTCCAGTATGTATTCAATTAACATATCATCGAATTGTACTATTGTATATATGCTCTATGTGAAGGCATTCATAATGTGCCTCGACGAAATTACGTTTTTCAAAGCGTAGCAGGGTGCAAAATGCGTCCGTTAGCAGTTACCAGTCCATTTACATTTACTGTAAAAAATTTTCTTGTTTATTATTCTAAGAAATGAGATGTAGAAAAAGATATTGTTATTATGTTCTACTTCAGTTGAAGTATGAGATTTACTTGAAGTTCAAGAATGTGTCTAGTGATCCCGAGGTTAAAAAAGGCTCATGTGTAACGGGTCTCTCCGAAAGGTGCTTGCATTTTCGTGTTGCGTTGCTACACTGCCAGGCAGGGCCTTAATTTTCGAGATGACTACGCTGCGACTCGTGCTACCAATTGCATGTATCCCATTGAGTTCCGTTGTCCTGTAAAAAGCTGAATACACATGCTGTTCAGTTGATTGCAGAACGGAACCTGGGCCAGCGTATCTTGAGATAAGGCATATCGTAGTTCCGATTGGAATAGGATTGCTTCTTGCTTTCGTTCCTCGATCTATCTTGTTTGGTTTCTAATAAATATTGTGTTGGTATTAGTTAATATTCAAAGCAGATATATGCAAGCACACTATGCACGACATACATACATGCATGCGTGCGTGTGTGTGCGTGTATATGCATTCTTACTGATATTCAGGCACCTCTAAGCCCGGAGTATGGTTTTGTTAACAAAAGCAATCGCTTTAGGCAATTTGATGCGTTACGTATGTGACTATTTTGGCATATCCTTGTTGTACACAAGTCGTAGCGCTGCCTATTCTTAAATTAAGCTGCTGTAATCCTTCCTGCCGAACATATTTGATTTCGCATGTCTGTGCACACATGATAAGTAATGATGTACTCACCGAGGATAATTAGGCCATCGTGAGCGAATTGATTGGAAAGGCGGGTGTTCATCATCGACATGCATTTACGTAGTTTTCACGTGACGTCACATCCGCGGTGCGGGGCTGTCGTTGGGGAGTCGTCGCAATAACCAGGCGCCTCCGAGCACACACCGTAGTGGCGTAGCCACCGTAGTAGCCTATCCAGCGAGTGTGTGCGTGTCACGGCACATTCTGATGGCGTGTTAGCGTGCGACACTTGTGACCAAAAATGAATTTTGTCCCAGCTACTTTGACGAGCCTGCAGGGCCCACCAGGGCATGTTATGAAGCTAAAATTGCCATGTTTAGTGGTGTGGGCCCATAAAAGCTGCGCATAGGAAGAGACGCGACCCCGGACACCGAGGTACCGCAACTAACGATGCACGTGGATATTAAATGTTACCTCACCATGGAGACCGCCAGGTGGCGCCGTTTTGTTTGGCTGGCCGCATACAGTGCTCCGCTTTCACGTGTTCTTGGCCCGTTACCGGGCCCCGCCCGTGTCTGGACAAGCTCACTATTCCTTCTAGAAGACTTCTGGGACACGCAGACACCATCCGAGCCCCAGTCTGACCCCAGGCTGGCCCTCTAGGCCCCTTCAAAAGTACGAAGCGGCGCGGCGCTGCGCTAACCCTAACGTGCCGCGCCTGCACCTCCACGATGCAGCGTCCCCCCCCAGCACTCGACATTAACGACAACTGACGCCCTGTCGGTAAGCCCAGCCTCCTCCGGTCATACCGTTGATACAGCCGTGCCTCCGCTGTCAACATCTGGCAATGTCACCAGCCCCGCGCCGACAACAATACAGCAACAGGCAGCGTTCCTCAACAGCGCGCACGGTCCAGCAACGTGCAACGCTGGTGGCGTCTCTGCTACTCCCAGCTTGATAGCTATGCAAACGCCGCAGCCCGAGAGCCGTATTGCAGCGTTGACGTTGCAATCAACCACGCCTGCTGCTCTCCCCACCTCATCTGCGTCTGGCCTACCCATTGGAAATTCCGAGTCTGTCGACAAGCGCGTTTCGACGAGCATCGTTCCTTCCGTCACCGAAGTTTTGCATTCCATCACTTCAGCTGATGACTTATCGACGGAAATGAACTTCATGGCGTCGCAGGTCAACGACCCTGATTCCTGACCCTGATCCTCACTTCCTCCGCTTATGGCGACATCATCAACGTTTGAAACGCGCTCTCCGCTCCCAGCCACACAACGTCCAACTTTCCTTCCGAATTGATGCTCTGCGGGCTGAAATTATCGCTTACGGCACTTCTCTCGAGCACTCTCGTTGAAACACGTTGTGTGACAGCCTTGACTCCGCACTATACTCGCGCTCTACATGGTCTCTGTTTAGGTCTCTCTTAGGTACCAAGCCTGCCGTTGCTCCCACCCTAGCAAAAGCTCTCCCTCAAGGGACTCCATCTGATGTGTGTTTGAAAATTTAAAATCTCTGTATCTCCCACCCCCCCTCACACCTTCCTACCCAGATTACTGTGGCGAAGCTAACCCAGACCTGGACCCCCGATTCACGCTCAGGGAGCTGGAAGCTGCCTTAGCCACTCAATCTACCCGCTCGGCACCCGGTGAGGATGAGATAACATATACTACACTACGTAATCTCCCTGACAACGCGAAGGAGTTTCTCTTACACACATTCAACGAAGCATGGAACAGCGGCTGTCTTCCAAGCTCTTGGACATCCTCTCTAATTTGCATGATTCCGAAGCCGGGCAAACCTCCATCTCTCTCTAACCTTCGCCCTATCTCTTTGACGTCATGCGTTGGCAAGACTCTTGAGCGAATGGCCTTGACTCGACTGTCTGATTTTATTGAGGCGAAAGAGTTTTTCCCTCCTTATCTTAATGGCTTCCGACGCCACGTTTGTGCGCAGGACATGTTCCTTGTTCTTCAGCATACTTTTATTTCACCTTCTCATAGTCGAATCCACGCGCTTGTAACCGTCGATGTACGGAAGGCATTCGATGGCGTGAGTCATGACCACATACTCGCTCAGCTCTCCTCCCTGTCATGTGGCTCCCGCATGTATTCTTACATCCGATCATTTCTTTCCAATCGAGTTGCTCGCTTTAGAGTCGATACTCATTTGTCTAACCCACACTCCCTCACCCGCGGCACTCCTCAAGGTGCCGTACTATCTCCTACTCTATTTAATATGGCTGTGGCCCCCTTTGCCTCCCAACTGTCCCAAATACCTGACCTCCACCATATTTTTTATCCAGACGACATCACTCTCTGCTGTACGTCTGGATGTCCCGGCCACGTGCAGGATACTTTGCAACGTGGCCTGGACCTTATCGCTTCCTTTCTCGCTACTACTGGCCTGTCCCCTGCACCGGAAAATGTGAACTACTTTTGCTAAACCGGTCTGCGTACCAGCACTCCCACAATACCCTCATCTCCCTATATCTTTCTAGCTCTCTCATCTCCACTGTTCAGCAATGCAAAGTTCTTGGCTTCCTTTTGCACGCGACAAAGAACGCGCAGGCCCTACATCACGCTGTGAGGACTTGCCACTCGGTGACCCACCTCCTGCGACGCGTTGTCACTCGGCAGTCGGGGCTCCACGAGGCTCATGCGTGCCGGGTTGCACATGCGCTTGCTCTTAACAAGTTCTTGTACTTTGTACCCTACGTTCATTTCACCCAAACGCAACTCATCACACTCGAAAGAGCTCTATTAGGCCTGTACAAGGCAGCTCTAAACCTCCCTGTCACTACCTCTACCACTAAGCTCTTTGCCACAAGCCTCTTCCATCCATTACGTTCTCTTATTTCTCTGCACCACGACTCTCAGATTGCCCGTCTTTCTCTCACTCATCAAGGCCAATGGCTATTAGCCCAAGCCGATATCCCTCACATTCCCGTTTCCGTTCTCACCTTGCCTTCTGCCGCTAGCACCGCTGCTTCTAACCTTCGCATTCTTCCCCTCTCATCTAATACGTCTCCCGTTCTTCACGCTGGCCGGCGTCATGCGGCAGCACAGCATAATTATCCTCCTCTCTCTACACAGGGAGTTGCCTACACGGATGCCTCATACATGGCTCCTCGGGGCTCGTGTGGCTACGTTATCTACCATCCACACCTTTCGGCACCTGACACGCACACCAGCGGGCCATACTTACACCCGCCAAATGTACTTTCGCTCGAGGTCCTTTCCATGGTCCACGCCATGCAGTTATTTTCCTCACTCCCTTCTCTCCCCTAGTATACGATTTACTTCGACTCTCACGCCGCCATTCGTCACATACAGAACACGTTGCCCCCTGCTCTTCACCGGGAGGTCGAGCGAGCGGCCTCTGCTCTTCAACCCTCCACTGTCTTCCTCCGCTGGGTTCCTGGGCATTCGGGTATTAACGGCAATGAGCTAGCTCATCAGCTTTCCCGCGATATATTGCACCGGGCACCGTTAATTCCCTGGCCCACACCTTCGGAAGACAGTGAGAGCTCCGCGAATAACGATGGGCAGATCTCCTTGCGTCACACTATCAAGGAGGTATATCTCCAGCTCCGGCTCGACAAGCGTCTTTACCCTCCCCCTCATCCATCACTCACTGCGCTCGAGGCTCGAACTCTACAGCACATCCAAATGAACTGCCTGATAACCTCCTCTCGCCTTTTCCTTTATAAATATAGGTCTAACCCCTGCTGTCCTAATTGCATCTCCCCATACGCTGACCTGTCACACTGCCTGTTTTACTGCCCAACTACTCAGCAATCCAGCTATTACCCTCCCCCATCCCTTTCCATCACCTCCTGGCTCAACTGGATCGGCGCCGAATGGGAAGAAGAACAGCGTCGACTGGTCGCACAGGCGGTCGAAATGCTCGGCCTGTAAATTCTGGCTGAATAAAAGTCTATTACTACTACTACTACCTCACCCTGTCTACCAGCTACATTTCCTTACAGCAGATGAAATCGTAAAAGTCTTTAGATGCGCACAATTATTTCACAAGTGTGTTCGTGAAGAACATGGCAGCGAAGAAGTTATTGTCACAGCATGTCGTCGTGTTGGCCAAGGTAAGTGTAAACTGCAGCCCAGGCCGCTCCTGTGAGTTTGTGTGCTTATGCATGAAAAACAAACAAAGCATGCGAATTTTTTTCGCTCTGGTGTAGTGTTTATGGCGCTCTACTGCTAACCTGAAGGTCATGAGATCGAATCCTGGCTGCATTTTCGATGGAGGTGAAAATGTTAGAGGCCCGTGTAATTAGATTTAGGTGCACATTAAAGAACCCCAAAAGGTCGAAATTTCTGAGCCCCCCACTATGGCGTCTCATAATCGCGTCTCAGTTTTGGGACGTTAAACACCAGACATTTTTTTTTAGCTTCGTAAGGGCATGTACGCACTACCCGCGCCAGCTTTAGTGTAAAATCGCAAAACGTGCATGTAAGTACGTTCCTTCTTAGCAAGTGACAGTGTGAAACAAAAATAAGCGAGCGTGAAACAGTGTGATAGTAAACGTGTAAAGCAAGCTAAAATTTGTTGCTTTAGCAGAAACCCTAGTGGCAACATTTTAAATTTGCCATTTTCATGATGAACGTATTGAGAGTCCAACTAGCATGCTACCATCTCCTAATGGCACGTTTCTACAAGCCTAAATGGACCATTAGTACTGTCATGCTCTGAACCCCGTTAAGAGCATTAACCAGCGTTTACGTATTTAAGATTCTTAATTCTGATCCGTTTCTAGGTCAACCACTCCCAGCGTTTGCGGGAACCACCTTTGAAAGCATGGGTCCTCGTGGATCGTGATGGAAGCATCGTGACAGCCCACTGCACCTGCATCTCATATTGGAGCAATACTCTCTGCTTTGTAGACAGCAGTGAGAGTGCGCAATGCAAAAACATGCACAGAAAAAGAAAATTCATGGCTGCTTGCTAACAATTCCACTGCAACTTTCAAACGGCTACATGACATAGATTTTTCGTCTCAATCGAAAAAGAAACGGATCGACATATTTCACCTGGCAAGCACGCGAACACCATCTGGACATCACAACTTTGCCCGGATATTATATCACTGCAAGAAACCTGCCTTTCAACCAGCCAGAAGTTTTACCTAAAAAATTATCGGCTATTTCGAATGGACCGACCTAGCAGAGGTGGTGGGCTTGCTGTCTTGATAGCAACTAAGTTTAGTCACAAAGCTACGATCTCTTATCGTTGTGTGACTCCAGATTGTGAAATTTTGATAGTAGACATAATATTACCAGACGCTTCTCCCTTGTCGTTTGTAAATGCGTATTTCCCAGCCGGGGTGCAAGACACACGAAGTCTAGACGATATGTTCTCTGCCTGCAGAAAGGATATATTAATCACTGGAGACTTCAATTCACATCATGTGGCCTGGGGTTTTAAAACAGATTTAAGCGGAAAACGATTGTGGGGATGGGCTATTGACAAGAATTTATCTTGTTTAAATTCGCAATCTGCTACTTTTGTCCGAGGTCTCTCTAAATCTGTAATTGACTTGACATTTTCAAGCTCATCTTTAAATATATGTTCGTGGCAAACTTTAGACTGTGCTACTAACAGTGACCACTTGCCTATTAGTTTTGTACTGAACTTTCCAAGAATACATGTCGCCGAAAAGGCCCGCTCATTCCTCAACTATAGAAAATTAGAAAAAGACTTGAGGGCTACTTTTGATCACCGCAAGGACATACAAGGTGACATTAGGGCTATGAGTCTGTGTGCAGTGTTAAAAAGATCAGTAAAAGACGCAACGTTTAAATTAGACTCAACCACAAGAGGTTCTTTTAGTCCATGGTGGACTGAAGAGTGCACGAGGAGCTATAGAAAACGGAAAGTTGCATGGAAACAACTGCTGGTCAACCAATGTCCAAAAAATTGGTGTGATTATAAATTCGCAGCAGCAGACTTCAAACGCACAGTAAGTACAGCAAAAGATGGTTATAATATGAAACGACATGAGTATCTTTCTAGGGCTAAAAACAAAAAAGCGCTCTTCAGATTTTTAAGATCTCAAAAGATGTTACCACCCACTGAAAATATTGACTTTTCTGTTCTTTCCCCCCGTGAGCTCTCTGATTTAGTGGAAAATATTGCGAAAGGGCTCCAAGATAGATTTATGTCAACTATACCACTGCACATTGTGAACCCAATGGCAGGCGTGGATTTCGAGGAGGTTACTTTAGATAAGCTGGCAGAGATAATAAGGCACTTATCTCCTTCGGCACCTGGACCAGACGGGGTAACAAATTCAATGATAAAAATAATATTCGAGATTTGTCCAACTGAAGTACTTAATCTGGTGAATTTTTCTTTGACAAAAGCTTGGATACCTGCGGAATGGAAGCTGTCTAAAGTGATTCCACTTCTTAAAAAGCAGGAAAAAGGATTCGCCTTGGACAATGTAAGGCCGATATCACTCACGTCAAATCTGGTTAAGCTAATTGAAAGAGTTTGGAATGCCCGGGTAATGAAATATATTAATGATAACGCAATATTGTACCCCAGTCAAATTGGTTTTAGATCCGGTTGCTCAATATGGTGTGCGCATGTTGATTTAGAGAGCCGAATACAACTGGCTCGGCGTCGGTGCCAGTACTGTGCTTTAGTTACTTTAGATTTGGCTAAAGCGTACGATAGGGTTGAGCATTCAATTTTATTAAAACAGATGAAATATCACCACTTTCCCAACTACATCACTGCGTGGGTGTCGAAGTTTTTAAGAGGGAGAGAATATTACTGCTTTAAAGATGGGTACTCATCGAATAGATATAAGCAGACACGTGGCGTACCACAGGGGGCTGTCCTGTCGCCAGTTTTATTTAACATTTTCTTAAGCTCCATTCCATCAACTAAGGATATTCAGTTATATGTGTACGCGGACGATATTGCTTTCTTCGCAAGCAATACCGACCTTCAATCATTATACCAGAGTCTACAAAATTATCTCAATATGATAGAAAGATGGCTCAAAGATATTCATATGACCCTGAACGTAAACAGAAGTGCGCTTCTTGCATTCTCTTTTCTGCAGCCTATCAACATCTCGTTAATGTACAGTAATGAGCTCATTCCGCAGGCGAATTCTCTTAAATATTTGGGCATCATATATAATGACAAATTAAATTGGAGAAGTCACATTGATGATGTGTACTCCAAGGCAACACGGGCCATGGGGTGGCTACGGAAGCTTGCAAACCGTAAAGCGGGTTTAAGAAGAGATGTGATAATAATGATATATAAACTTTATGTGCGGCCCATCATGGAATTCGGATGTGTATTATTTTCTGGCAGCGCAGCTTATAAAATGAGACCGCTAATACTGCTGGAAAGAGAAGCGTTGCGTTTGTGTCTGGGTATACCAAAGTTTGTTGCAAATAACGTGTCGTATATGGAAGCTCGCCTACCTTCTCTGCTAAATAGGTTTAAAATTCTTACTGTGCAAGCATTCTTAAAGATATACAGTTCACACCAAAGACTCTCATTTTACGCTTTCATTCAAGAACCGACTTTATTTTTCGAAACCCATTGGTCGCGACTACATGCCCCGCAAATAGTATTTGCACAAGCGCTACTAAAGCAACTGAATGTAAAAATTAGACATATCGGTCCAATACACAACCTAAAGTCAATGCTTAGCATACAATTCGATGATATATTTCCTCATAACGTGAAACAATTGGCATATAGGTATTTAAATGACCAGTTAGCAGATTATCTAGCTCACCTAGAGATAAGCAATATCATAGCGACTGATGCATCTGTGTCAAAAGAAAAGGCTGGGGTTGGAATCTTCTCTCCTTCTTTGGACTGGTCCTTTTCGATTCGACTCCCAGAGTATACCCCGGTATTTATTGCAGAATTATTGGCCATTGTTATTGCCCTACGCAAATTACCCTCAAGCGAATCATTAGCAGTTATCATTACAGATTCGTTATTAGTTTGTAATGCACTTTCTGCGGCAGTAAATTCAGAGCTGATGAATACGTTTCGGCATTTAGTACTGAAAAACGTAACGTGGGTGGGCCCACCATCCCAATTTTGCCAGATATGGCTTACGTAACCGCGCTAAGGTTCCGAAGTGCTTGCCTGCAATGGGGAAAAGGTAATTTGGATAAATTAACAGATTTCGAGCATTTAAATTAAAAGATTTCGAGCATTGGCACTATACGATTTTGCGTCAATTATCGCTGGCTTAACAAGATTACTCGTAAGGATGTGTACCCGTTGCCACGAATTGATGACGCCCTCGACTGCTTGCAAGGAGCAGAGTTTTTTTCTTCCTTGGATCTCCGCTCTGGCTACTGGCAAGTGCCCATGGTTGAGACTGACCGCTCGAAAACCGCGTTTGTAACACAAGATGGATTATACGAATTCACTGTAATGCCATTCCGTCTCTGTAACACGCCCGCCACCTTTGAATGCATAATTGACGGCATCTTACGCGGCTTGAAGTGGCACACTTGCCTCCGCTATTTGGATGATATTCGTCTTTGCGCCAGATTTCTTGAGCCATCTACAACGGTTGCATCAAGTTATCAAGTTTTGACCTGTGTCCAGAATGCCGGTCTCCAGCTTAACTTAAAAAAATGCCTATTCGCTGCTAGAAAACTAACTATACTAGGTCACGCCGTCTCGAGCCGTATCCGAGTTCCCAAAGCCTACTAACTTGAAAGCACTGCGCACCTTCATAGGCCTATGCTCTTATTTTCGGGGCTTTGTTCGTAATTTTGCTACGGCTGCCTTCTCCTGTGCCGGTCTCTGGAATTGGACCCACTTGTTGCGGGTCCCGGCGTTGACAATCGTTCGAGCGACACGTCGCACACAGATGCTGACCGCGGGCTGCATCACCGCTGTGGTCTCCTCGCCTCCCAGCGACGACTGCAAGGATCCGGTGGCGAAAAAACGCGGGGCGCGCACACCTTTGCCGGTCCACCGAGAGCGCAAGCCCGCGAGTCCATTGGCGACTTCACAACACCGTTGCTTTACTCAGGCGAAAGTGATGTCAAATGCGACCTCAACAATCCTCCTGTGATTTTTGTCGGCCACGTTCATGTAGCCAAACGTTACAGCGAAGGTCGCTGGCTGTTCCGCCGCAGCGCGGAATCGATTTCGTTTATTTTCCTATAATAAGCGCATACTTGTCATTTTGACGTCACCTCAATTTGGGCTTCCGAATCGTCTTTTCATTGAAAGGTTGAACGACCAATCAGAGAGTGTTTATTTTTGCATAATTCATGCACTTGCAATTTTGACGTCACCACAATTTGGGATTTCGACTCGTCACTTGACTGACAGGTTGAACAACCACTCAGCGAGGGCCAATGGGGGCCAAAACGGAATAAGGAACACGGAATAGCAGTTAGTTAAACGGCCAGAGAATGCAGCTGTATATGTATTGAGACGCAAATTGAATCAGTAATTTATGCGTAACGAGCTGCCGACATAAGCGTGTATCCACACGACGGGGCGTCTTTTCCATGGTGAACGGCGCATCACGTCGCCCCACGTCGCGGACAGAAAATGCCAAGCTCTTTTTCACAATTGAATTCGCGCAGAATAACACAACACATTTAACTGAGGGCGCCATTACAGGCCTGACATCCTTGTACAACCCATCATTCCCATGGTCGCTAAACAATCACAGCGCCAGAGTACCCTCTAGTTAATTTAAAGAAACTCTATGCCTCCGCGTCGACGTGTGCACGGACGACGACGCCTACGAGAGAATCGCCAGCAACAGCCAGGTAACAAATACGACGTCGACAGCGAAACCAGAAATCAAAAGAGCTAAGTTCACATGTTTTCTTTAGTGGCTTGAAGGCATGGATGAAGGAAAACTGAGGAGAGGCCCTCGCTATCCAAGTGGCAGAAAAAAGAAGTGTGGCGGAAGTCACGTGCTTTTTCGCAAAAGTTGCTATGGTAATGAGAGCACACCGTCGATGCGCCATCATGGCCCCGTCGTCTCGTGTCGTCGGCAAATCACACCTTTAATCGGCTTGTTGTCTGTGATTCTGCATTTTTATGAGATCGTTGTGTTCGCGGAGGACGTAAGGCTTTAGAAGTTCATCCTACAGTGAGTGTATGTCGTTACGGTTGCGTGCGCAGCATTCAGCGTGCCATCGCGAGGGGTTTTCGAAGCCCGCGGCAGCTTCTCCGAGAAAGCTTCGCGCTGCAACTTCGCTGTTTGCCTTCAACATCGTGCTGTTGCACTCCTCCACGATGAAAGGATACATTTCTGAGAACAGAACGACACCTCCGTTAAAAGCCAACTCCGGCGGTGTTTCGACCGCGTCAAGGTAGTAATGTTTTTATGTTCATGAGACACTCTTGTCACGAGCCCAATAGCTAAAATGCTCAGGAAATTTGAAAATAATTTTTAATAAGCAAAAATGTGCAAAAGCGAAACCGAAACTTGAACGGGCGCCCTGTCTGCGTATGCCGTACTGTTTGGTAAGAACCGGAGATGGTATGCTGATCCCGAGGGCGCGTAGTATGAAAACTGTGAAAGCCAGACCAGTGAAGCGCCAGTCCAACACCACAGAAGAAAGAAGAAAGCTTTTCCGTGCTATACCCGTGCCAAACACTGACGCCGTCGCTTTGTGGACAGCACAATACACGCTGTAATGGCCGAAGAAGCGATGCCATCGGCTGCGTCACTTCGATTGACGTCCCAAACATGACGTCACACAGACAGTCTTGTCAATTCTGGCAAACAAGGTGAGCTTTTTGAGCCAACCTTTAAAATTTATTTGCAAATAATCAACGCATCCCTCAGGCCTGTAATTTGGCATAAATGGCATAAATGTACAAAGGAACGTACCCAAAGCATTTCATTGAGATCCACTGACCTCGAAAAATCGCTGGAGTTGGCCTTTAATGTTGAAGAAAGTGGCGACCAGTTTCCGTGCGTGACGGTGACAATTGGAAACATTGATTGATATGTGGGGTTTAGCGTCCTAAAACCACCATAAGAATGTGAGAGGCGCCGCATTGGAGGGCTCCAGAAATTTCGACCACTTGAAGTTCTTTAACGTGCGCCCAAATCTGAGTACACGGGCCTACATTTCCGCCTCAATCGGAAATGCAGCCGCCGCAGCCGGGATTGGATCCCCCGACCTGCGGGTCAGCAGCCGAGCCACTAGACCACCGCGGCGGGCCCGCTTGGAAAGCATTGACCCGGTGCTCTCACTGAAGGCTTTATCGTCAAGAGTTGAAAAGACGTGCATAAGCCAATTATGTTTGACACAAAAAAGCGATTTGCGAAGCTGCTTGACGTGTTCAGATTCCATTGTGTTTTGTGCGAGGCAGTTTGACAAGAGCCGAAGTTCTCTTCGAAGCGGTCGTACCCGAACGACCGCCCCGCCCCACTGTAGCTTGACTAAAGTGCCGCCACGTTGGTGCGATTGTTGGAAACTCTTTGGTGCGAATGTTATGAAGCACAAATACAAGGGATAATCTGAAGGTGCAACATGCTTCTATGGAGGAAGGCCATTGCTGATGGTTTATGTTAAATTATGTCGCGTGTGCTTAACTTACCCATTCACCTGGAAAAGAAAAAGAAAAAGTCCAAGGTTACCCTGCTGAGTGTCCCAGTTTCTTTCTTGCATTCAGCTCAATAGGATTGAAGCACGTATCTGGAAGTTTATTTGGAAGGCTCAATAGCAATGCTTGCACTCAATAAAACTTTCTTTTTTCTGTACGCTCGCCAGGCAATATACTGACGTACAAACATGCAGTCAATTTACAGGTCTCTCCAATAAACGTTAACCTTTTAAATCTGCAGCGCGCGCGTCATTGCGGTTTCTCATGGCAGTAGGAACGGCATCCTCGCGAAGGGGAACTGCCACTGGTGCCGCCCGATTGAAGTGCTCAGTTGGCAAGTGTTTTGAACACACAAAAGACCATTTCGTTGGTTCCCAGTCGTGTTGGCTGGGTCTAATAGCCTCGATTCATAGCCTCCTTTGACGGGGATTTTCGGGGAACCTGCACGAAAGCAATTTAAATGTACGCGAATTCACTGACATTGTTGACACATGGAAAAAATAATCATGAATAAATTGAAACACAGTGATATCACGACATGGACAAAGTGAATGAAAGAAGAAACTTCAGTGCTATCTGGGCCGTGTCATCAGCTTCGTGGTTAATTGCGCTGCGTTTTATTGCGTTGAAGAACTGTCACCAAGAGCCGTAAATAAACGCCAGCAACACTACGCTGACGCATCTCGGCTGCGGCGGCTGCATTCCTGATGAACGCGGGAATGTTGTAGGCCCGTGTGCTCAGATTTGGGTGCACGTTCAAAACCACAGGTGGTCGAAATTTCCGGAGCCCTCCACTACGGGGTCTCTCATAATCATATGGTGGTTTTGGGACGTTAAACCCCACACATCAATCAATCACTACGCTGACGCATGCAGTATCGTGCACTATGTTCTGCGAGGATACTCTTGATCATACCATACGTCGAACATAAAGAAAATTCAATACACTCACCTACGGAAGCTGACGCCTGGTTCCCGTTTTATCGAGGGCATCGCAGCTCCTTAGCCGATGCAATCAGATGTATCGCTTCCCGGTTCAGTCAGCTGGCGATGTCCCTGCGCTCTGGCCAGCGCGACGCGATATCGTCTTCTAGCAACCAGGTGAGTGTGCCCACAAGTGCGAGGAGGAGCGGTTCTACTCTTCCCTACTTCCGGCTTCACAAAATGTTATATCACGGCCTCTTCTCAGTTTGTTTTCTTCCTTCACGCTTGAAGGCAAGCATTTGATGATAACGATACCAAACTAGGATCTGTTACATTAGCCTCGACCACCTAGTTTTTGTTTACGCGGGGATACTGCTGGCTGCAAGACACATAAGATTTGCTTATTTAAAGAACGAGCATGCTCGCGCATCGTATTGAAAGCCACGACGTTCTGTTTATGATTGAGTTTTGTCATAATATTGTGCACTGAAACCACAGCTGTGGCGTGGAACTGCCGCCACTGATATCCACGAAGCTGTCAACGACATGTATGATTACGCATGCTTTTTAACAGAAACCGAAGGCGCTTTGTTTTCACTGATTTCGATAGGATGAGCCACCTTGCAGCTTGTCTGTAGCGTAAGTAAATAAGCCCCATATGTTCCACAACCAGCGGTATCCGCGTAAACAAGAACTATAACAAAAACTTTTATAAACAAGACCGTCAACAAGAACTTTTTTAGGTCGTTGACGGCAAGGCTAATGTAACATTTCCTTGTTCGGTAGCACTAGTGGGGCTGCGCAATGATTGTCGATATCATCAAATTTTATTAGACTTGGCTTTTTGCCTGTGTGACAAAAACGAACCGCATGCGAGCTTGCCTATTTGGATTTCTCGTTTCGGTGTTGACGTCGTAATAGTGGCCTGGCTGTAGCTGGCGATTCACTCATGCGCGTCGCCTCCGCGCACATGTCGACGCGGGGGCACTCATGTTGACGGTCGGAGCTACTTTGCTCATTGAAACTATCCGCACCGTGTCAACACGGTGCGGATGACTACTCGCGGCTGGTGCCCTCACCTCATGGTGGCGCGTTGGCGTGCGCCTGCCTAGAGTTACCGTGTATACAGTAGCATTTACAGTAACTTTAAACCCGCCTGATCTTAAGGTCACAGTCTTAGCCGTCCATCCAAGACAGCGAGGGTGCATACACACGATGAAACAGCCGTGAGCTCTCCTTCGTGCTTGCGTGTGTCTGTAGGCGTTTTCTTTCAGCATACCCTTCTTTTATTCGACTTCGTTTACGACGTCCGGTAGCTGCTAGCTTGTTTAAACCCGTGTGACAGTTTCTCGTGCTTACCTGTCGTATTAAGGAGTGTGCACTGCAAGGGTTTGTTTTCTTTTAGCGTGTGTGTTTTCGCGCCTTTCCGCTACTCTTAGTGCGAGCACCGCCGGTGTTCGACTACTTCTAGCAAGTGTGCTGTGCACATGGCATTACTTGTAAAACGCTTTCAACCCTTTCCTGTGTGCTTGCTTGTGTTCTTGCTATCTTCTTGTATGTGTGTTTTCTGCCTCTGTGCATTGTGTTTTCGAGTGTGTTTTTTTCTAATTAGTGTGAACACTTCTTTAAGCTCTTCTTTTCCCCTGTTGCGCCATTACACAAGGCGTAGTGACTACTGAATAACCAGTGCTTTTACCCCACATTAACCACCAACTCTGCCGAAAAGTGTTTTTTCTAGAATTCTGCCAACTTGTGCTTTCCCGTGAAAGAGTGTGTGTGTGTGTGTGTGCGCGCGCGTGCGTGTGTGCACTACCCACCGACCTCGGCTATCTTCCCTGCACGACCATGGACAACCAGGACAGGTACAGACCTTCCGAGGACGCAAAGGCACTCGCGTAAGCCATGATGCCACCGCCAGGAACACTGCCGGCCCGACCTGTGCGTCACCCCAAGCACAAACGAGGCGCAAGCGTTGGAGGCATTCCGTTCGCCCAGCTGGAAAGCCTGTCATTTTGTACTCTACGGTAGTCTAGAGAGAACATGGTGATAGTATGGAAGACTGCAGCCGAAGACGCTGTACGACACTTGTCGCAGGCCACGCGCAGTGCGCCCATGCCTACCAGTGCCATCGCTGCTGCCACACAAGACGGCGACCCACCAACCCACCTTAGCGGTGCAACTGCTGACGAGCACGCCCTTCCACCCCTGCCCAAACCTTCGCCGGAAGAAGAGATGGACATGTCCTGGTCACGGAAGCGTCCTCGCCCAGAAGACAGCAGCGATGACGAAGCAGACACACAGTAAAAGCTGGTCCTAGCCCCCCCCCCTCCCTCAGGGAGAGAGTGACACCAGCGCCGACAGCTCCGATTCCCGGCTATCCTTGAAATCCCAAGCATCCGAAGAGTCTACCGACCGTTCTGCAAGCAGCACTACGACTGGGGTGGCCTCGGTGATCCAAGTGACCCACCCTGCCGTGACCACAGGCCCCCCTGGCATACCTGCGGCTGATGGCCCTGAGGAAACTGCAGAAGCAGGAATGTACGAAGTGCCTGGCCACGAGACCGTGCTCCAAGTGCCCATACCGCAGGGGGCCCTCGAAAGAAGAGGAACAGGAATCGGCGCAAGAGCAGGACTGTTGCAGCTTTGCAGAATACAGTGGTTCCCCCACCCTCCTCTGCGAATCAGCGCACGCAGACGACAACCATGGGATCACCCCCGGCCCTCCACACTTCCCCCGCAAACGTGGCACGTCCTACAAGGAAGACAGTGGACGATGCGGGCTTCCAGACAGTCTCATCCAAGGCTGCTATTCGTCGCACCAGGAACCTGACCTCAGCCCCCGGCCCGTGGGCCCCATGGTGGTGAGGGCAGTGCTCTACAGGTCTGCTTCTGCTGGAGGCTCGTTCCCGGACTGCCCAAGACTGACCATAGCCCAGGCACTCTAGTCGCGACCGGGTGTCACTGCGATCCGGGTGAACCAACAACGCAACGTGGTAGCAGTGGACACTACTTCCCAGAATTTCCTTGAAGAGCTCTTGGCCCTCACAGAGCTCAAAAGAATTCTAGTGACAGCCAGGCAGCCTGCAGACCACCGAACTAGTATGGGATTCCTCCATGGGGTGGACGGCGACGCTGTTGTAGAGAACCTACTGTCTGGACTTCAGTCGGATGTACGGGTCCTATCGGAATCCAGAGAAGGCCGTACCGTCATGATGCGCTTCGAGGGCCCAGTTCCCCGACCACGTGACGCTCTTCAAAGTACGTTTTTCCGTCCGACCACGTAAGGCAGACCTGCAACTGGCCAGCCAGCCGCATCCGTTGTGGTCGGTCTCATCCAGGAGAGTTGGAGTGCCAGTGTCTCCGTTGTGTGAACTGTAATGGCCCTCATCGTGCTGACAAACTAGACTGTCCTCGCTGATAGGAGCAGATACGAGTGATTACCACCATGGCTTCTTCGATGACAGCCTTTTCCAGACGAGCAGTCGCGGCAGTTGTGAGGGAGGAAATGAAGGAGGTTCGGTCCCATGCAAGCGCAGTGAAGGGCCATGCTGCACAAGCATGACCAACACCAATACCACGCAACCTCCGCCGGCCACCGCTGCAGCCACGACCAACACTCTAGCTATGCCTGCAGCCCCGCCTGCTCCTGCTGACCAGCCTCCTGTTCGTGTCTCCACGCCTGCGGCCACCACCCCCAGTACCCAGCCTGCTGAGGCCCCTGCCCCGAAGCCTCAAGTGGAACAACTTCTGGGCCCCCTTCTGTTCTCCTTGCAGGCAGTCGCTGCTTTACTTCCACCAGAGCACCCGCTTCGTGCCATCTTCCTACAGGCAGGGGCTTGGCAACAGAACAACCAGCATGGCTAGTGCTGCCACCAGGCCATGTCATTCCTACGTCCGAGCGTCACCCATTGGAACGTCCACTCGCTGGGGCCACAAAGAGACGATGGGCAGTTCTTATACCGGGCGGCCTATAAAATGAGCCAATGGCAACGGAAGAACCGTTTTGTAGCAAAATTTTACACCAGACAGTTTCGCATGAGTCGGCCTCGATGCTTATAGAATTGCTAGCTATGCTATCGTGGATGAGAACAAATACACCACCACCATGGCAATTACGGTCTTTCATATATACGGTATAGCCAGAGGGAAACATTTCGCTGTCGCTAATTGTGTTGTCGAGCCATGATTCTGTACCAATGACTACGTGCGGATTTGTTGATTCTATCAAGGAACTGAACTCTATAGTTTTATTTTTGAGGCTTCTGCAATTTACTACAATACATACGAGATCGTGTTTGCCGGATGGTTTCTTTTTACGGTAAGCTTCGTGTATCATTTCGGCCAGGCGACGCAATGATAAACCATGGCTCAGTAGGGAACTCCGATCAAAGATAAATAGAAAGAACCGATTGTATCGAAAGTATTGCCAAGTGCCTGATCCTGCGTTGCTTTCAAAAATGAAAGAGATAGGCAAAATGGTGACAAAAGCTATGCGCAGAGCACAAGAAATGTACCTTTGTGATCTAGGCGAGAAACTTAAAACCAACCTCAAGGAAGTGTGGAAATACGTGAAAAATAAAAGTAATTCTAGACCCACTATTCCTGACATCATGGACGGGATAAATTACGAATCTAACACGGAAGCCAAAGCTCAGGGTTTCAATACATACTTTCAGTCTGTGTTCTCGCATCCAGTTAACACATGTAGTCTATGCCAGAATGATGGCTCACTCCCGCAAATGATCGACATAGAAATTTCTGAACGCGGTGTCGTGCTCTTGTTGGAAAAAATAAATGTTCACTCTGCTCCTGGTCCTGGCTGTATATCCAACTTCGTCTTGAAAAACTGCGCAGAGTCTATCGCCCCTTTTTTAACTCTCATGTACAAAACGTCGCTTGAACAATGCGTTTTACCGGCTGATTGGAAAAATGCCAACGTAACCCCAGTATATAAAAGCGGAGATAAAACAAAAAAGTGTAACTACAGGCCCATTTCTCTGACAAGCGTGTGCTGCAAGACACTCGAACATATCATTTACACAAACTTAATGAATCATCTTCAAAGTAATAACTTCTTTTCCCCATTGCAACACGGTTTCAGGGCGGGTTTCTCGTGCGATACACAACTGGTCGAGTTCACGCACGACATTGCAGCTTATATTAACTCAGGCCTTCAGGTTGACTGTATATTTCTGGATTTCCAGAAGGCATTCGATTCCGTGTCACATGTGTTGTTGTTGCAAAAGCTTCATTGTCTAGGCATACCTAATGCCCTTCTCATGTGGATTGAGGCGTACCTTTCAGAAAGACAGCAGTGCGGGATTCTTGACGGTGTGTGCTCATCAAGCGTCGGTGTATTGTCAGGAGTGCCGCAAGGGTCAGTTTTGGGGCCCCTGCTTTTTCTTATTTTTATAAATGATATCTCCGACAATCTCTCTAGCCGTGTTCGATTGTATGCTGACGATTGCTGCATTTACAGTAACATTACCTCTGAAGTGGACACCGTTCAATTGCAGAATGACTTGAACTCCATAGTTTCTTGGTGTGATTCATGGAGAATGACACTAAATCTGTCGAAGTGTAAATTGGTGAGGTTTACGAACAAAAAACAGCCTCGGATTTCAAATTACGTCATGGCCGGGGCTACCTTGCCGGTTGAAACAGAATATAAATACCTAGGGGTCATTTTTTCTGCCAACCTATCTTGGAACGCTCATATTAATTACTTAACATTAAAGGCTAGTCGAGTGCTAAATTTTTTGAGGCGCAATTTCAGACAAGCACCAACTAAGTTGAAAGAAACACTATACATATCCAATGTGCGTCCCATATTAGAATATGCCTGTAGTGCCTGGGACCCCTCAACAAAATCAAATATAGAAGCCCTGGAGCGTGTACAGGCACGCGCAGCACGCTTTGTGGCAAGCAATTATAACTTTACCATAAGATCAGCTGACATTCGTTCAGGATTGCAATGGCCTCTGTTAGCTGACCGGCGAAAATACCTACGACTGTCCCTATTTTACAGCATATTCATGAACAAAACAGGCATCGACAAGGATCAGTATATAAGGCCACCTACCTATGTGTCACCCCGTACTGACCATTCTTTAAAACTGCGTGAATACACTTCCAGGATCAACGCATTCAAATACGCCTTTTTTTCAAGAACCACGCATGAGTGGAACGGCTTGCCAGAGGAAATTGTCTCTGCGCCTCCCTTATCTTTTGTTAAATATTTGCACAATTTTTTGTTGAACTAATCATTACTGTACATTTCTGATGCGTTCCGTACTAATTATTTTCTTTTGTTTTTATTGCCCTGTGTTACCAATAGCACTCTTCTCTTTCAACGTTTGCTTTGTATTTGCAATTTGATGCCTTATTTATGACAGTGTTGTTTCACTTTGTTGTTTCACTTTGTTATGACTATGTTCTTTCAAAAGATACAGCCTTTTATCCGCAACCATCTTTTTCGGTATATCGACTGTACTGTATTCTTTTGCTTGTTCTCCCCCTACAATAATGCCCGTAAGGGCGATGTAGGTACATGTATAAATAAATAAAAATAAAGAGCTGGCAAAGAGGACGCGGACACGTTGACCAAGGCAGCACACCAGCCAGGCATTCCCATCACCCAGGCTGTGCAGGCCAGGGGCTACACGCAGGCTCGCATCAAGAAGCCCTTCACCTCAGTCCACCTGGACCAGAGGGTGGCCAATGGGTGGGGCCCAAGGCGTCTTCCAGAGGCAGGCCTTACCAGGAGAGAACGAGCCGACCTACAGTGGCGGCGGACCGGATGCGTGTGGACTGCTGCCCGCCGCTACCTCAAGGGACGCTGTGCCTCCCCAGCCTGCAGTCGGTGCGGCGACCCCGAGACCCTCGAGCACCTCCTCTGTGCCTGCCCTGCCTTGGCACAGGAACGCTCGAGGGTCACTGCGGCCTACCAGAAACACGGCCTTCCTGCCACCACCCTGGAACACCTGCTCTTCCCTTCTCGTCCCAAACTACCGGCGCTCCAGAGCCTGGTGGAGTTCCTCGACGAGACGGGAATAGCGGCCTACCACTGAGAACGGGACCCTTGCCACCCCATCCTTGCTACCGGACTAGTCGTACTAGTCATGCTGAAGACGTCTGCGCCACTGCTTACTTAGCCTTTTTCTCCTCTATCCACTTTTCTCCCATTACCCCTCCCCGCAGGCACTGCGCCGTTCTCCCCAGCGGGCTGCAGAAATTAGGTGCCGTCTTTCTCTTGTAACCACTACTACCACCACCACCAATCCAAAATACGCCCTCCGGGCTGTTCGTGTGCGTGGGTGCGGGGGAAACTCGTCGATTGCTCTAGTTTGTTTTCCATAACGTGTCAGTGCATTTCAGCGTATGCGTGGAAGACTCGGTATTTGTGAAATCCTGATGCATATGAGTTTTTGCAGACCAAGAGAAATTAATGGATTTGCATAGTATTTTGCGGAGTATTCACCCCGAGTACATGGCAAAGAATCTATAATTACGTTCCCGGACTTCCACATCTCCTAGATGAGTAGAATCTACGAAGAAGTAGAGGAGTATTCGTCGTTAAGCATTATTTTACTTAAACGCTGTGACTACTTACTCTCCTAACTCATGCAGGTAAGTGGTGGTCGTGCAACTCACCCGATGATGTACAATGGTGTTCTCCTTGAGGACCTCTTCGTTTGTTTCGTCGCATGACCTCAAGTTAGTGTGAGAGCTATACAGGGGGGTGTATGAATCAGACGAATAGCGATGTGCTTTTTAATGCTTTTTTGAAATCAAAATAGTAAGCAACACAACGATCTGTCTCCCTTTTCTGCGATAAGAATTGGGCATGCTCAAACTACGCAGAAACAACACCATCTACCTCATTGATGCATTCACATGTTCTGAATGTGTTTGAATCTTATAATTTTAATTTCAGTCGTGTTATGTGACTATTTTACTGAGCAACCGCAGAAAGGCACACACTGAAAATTGAAATTACGCGTACTGGGCAAACCGTTCAATCATGGTGCCCTGTATTGCTTGTAGATGATGTTTCGTTTTCCGGGCGCAGGTTCGCCAAAACAATAAAACGTTCACTGATGCAAAGAGCGGCTACTGTCTTCGTCAACACAACGCCTCCTTTATTTCAATGCCAGTGCAAACGCGTGCTTATCAACGGAAGCCGTATGTCCGCCTCAGTGCAGGGAGTAGCCGTGATGCGACACTGCATTAGGGGTTGCGCTGCTGGCGCCACACGTGCTTTCGAGAGCTTTACCCAGAGATGCGATAGAGGTGTTTCCCACTACAATATTGTACGTCTGTCGAATTCATTGCTCCGTGCTCTTTTTTTTTTTAAAGGTAGAAGCAACGCCGCCGCCGCAGCACGGCGCATCGACTGCTCTGACCTGATGACCCAACTGGTCCTAGTTGAGTGAACCAGGGCACGGCTTACGCCGATGGGATCCCGTAAGTGGAAGCCCACCTAGTTTTTGTATGGGGCGGCTCCTTGAGGACTGCCCTCAGCCTCCCTTTATATAACTTCCAAAAATTAAATTTTTTCACCACCACCATCGCATCTAGAAGCATTGCAGTGACGCTTCCCCATTGGTTGCCTGCATAGCGCCACGACCGGCTACGCGCTATCTAAAAACACCTTATCTCTTACAGAGCCAGCATGCCCGCTAACATAGCAAACACGAGGAATGCAAGACGCCGGCCCACGCATCTTACACAACTAAACGAAAATTACTTCGTATGATTTCTGTCGTGAGGTACTGCATGAGGGGCTCCCTCCCCCATGACAGCAAAACACATGCGAAGGCTAGGCGATGGACGTGAGGAGGAAAGGACTAGAGGAAAGGGTGGTGTACAGCTGTATCAGATGCATCTGGCTGGCATTGATAAAATAGATGAGGCGTTGGTTAACATTGTTGCAGAATATTCTCTTGGAGCGGGCCAGACCATCGAAGAGGACGAAGTGGGGACAGGTACGAGCTAGAAATGGACAGCGTAAGCTCCAAGGCGAATAACTGGTTCACAGACGTTAGGCGGAGACAACCCGTTTATTCGTCATGAAGCTTAAGCTGTATATTTCCAGCGCGAGCCTGTCCCCACTTCCTCCTCTTCGATAGTCTGGCCCGCTCAAAGAGAATATTCTGCAACATCCCCCTAGGGGTCAAGATGACTCGCACGCTTCGATGAAGTGTGAACCACTCCAGGTTGTTCCAATCCGGAATATTATTCAACATCATCCCAGGGAGGCCAAGGAGAATCGTGCTCACTGAGAACGCAGTTGGTGTTGAAATGCACTTGCTTTGCAACCGGAAGTGCCTGTGCACTACGCCCGTTGATTCGTGGCTGTCGCACCTCTTGCTGTCTCCGGAACTGATGCTGACGATACTGAGGGTGTTCTTGACGTGTGTTAGGCTTACGTGCTTGGCATGCAGAACCGCGAAGACGCGTTGCCTGTCGTGGTGGTCGCCCAAAAGCTGGCTGGTCTGAGACGAGTTGTTCAAGTATGGCGCCACCATAGAAAACGCCACATTGAAGATGTGTTTGTGTGCGTTGCAGAAGGATTGCGGCTCAAGACTGACAGTGTGCTAGATGGGCGCTGGATGCTCTCAGACGACAAGGGTCCCTGTACCATTAAGCTAAACGTTGTCTCTATCGCTCTTAGCGTTTCAGTTACGCGGTCAGTTTTGCCGGTGGTGACCTTCCAATAGGAGTCGGATCCTATGATGACACTGATCTCGTCGGATTGCCTTGTATTTGCTTGAAAGCTCTCAGCTGCGTTGTACCCCTGTTCGTTAAGCCGGTGCAAAATGTTGGGGTCGAGTGGTAGGCTTGTGACAAAGCAAATTTCAGGAATCGTTGATGCTTCCAAGGTAGCCATTGAATCGTCGAACTGGCTTCGAAGCCCCACGTTGACATGCTCAGTGCACAGTTGCCTTCGTGACATGGATTCTCTAAAAGCGACAAGGGAGATCTCTACTTTTCTCACGACGGAGCACTGAGGCATCCTTGCCAGGTCTGCACTAATGTAGGTGCGCTGACTGCCGCTGTCCAGCAGTACCCGCACGAGGAATCGGTGGTCTCCAGACTCTGCCCAAATTCTACCTGTCTGTAACAATACGTTAGGGGACTGAACGTGACTCTTGGTGGTAGTGACCGTTCGCGTGGCTAATGGGGGTGGTGAGAAAATTCTGGGGATCCTGCGTTGGGGTGTGAATCTTTGGCTGGGCGTGATAACTCGCAGATGATCGCCAGGTGGTATCGCTGGCAGGTACTACACCTAAGATCGAATGACTTCCTGCACATTCTAGGGATGTGGTTTTGTGTTCAACAGTGGAAGCAACCATTGGTGTACTGTAGCCTTGCCAGCTTCTCTTCAGCCGATAAGTTGGCATTGCAAGTAGCTATCATGTGATCCTTGCTGTGGCAGAGGGGGCACGGCAGTCTAACAGGTAAGGTAGACCCTATTAGGGCAGACGCTGACGGTATAATTTCCGTGTCATACGTTTCTTCAGATATGTGGGTTCTGCCTTTGTCTTGCGACACACGACGAGACTAACCGGCCCTCCTCCCGGATTTCCTCTTGAATGCGGGGAAACGTTATTAACTCTTTGGCTAGCTGCGTTCGGTCTTCAGGCGTTTTGACGATGCTGGAGGCGCAGTTTGATTTCTTCGATTTCTGCCAGTACATAATGGCGAGATTCTTCGGCAGACATCGCATCAGGACACGGTTTAAGACCACAGTGTACTGGTCTGGCGCAACCCCTAGGCCTTCCAAGGCGTTAAAGTGGAACTGCTCATGTAGGTGACGAAGCCTTCAAACCTCTGACGAGCTTTTCACATAGCTTAGCGCAAGGAGATTATCAACATGCTCGTTCACAAGGAGATCCTGGCGTTCAAAGCGATTCGTGATGGTCTTGATTGCAAGGTCATAATTTTGCTCTGCTAATTAACAGATGCCTCGCTTCGTGCTCTCAGTTAAGTAAGTTAGGAGGTAGCTGAATTTTTTGATGCACGGTAGCTCGGTATTCTTGTGGATGGTACCGTTTGCGTCGTCCCAAAAGGACTGCCATCCACAAACACTACTATCAAAAGTTCGTATCTGGAGCTTGGGCAGTTGAACCGCGACCTGACGGTGCGCTGTCACCTGCCCTGCTGCTTCGCCGGAGCTCGGAAGTTCTAGGTTGCTTGGTCCGGGTCCAGTGACTTGTGACTGCGTTGTGGCTGCCTTCTCACGCTCCTGTAGCCAGAACTTAGCTCGTGACACGGCGTAAAAAATCTTTGCGTTTTACTTGTCTGCTGTTTCCACTCCATGATCCAGATTTTCTTTGTCCGTTGCCGCCAGAATGACGTCGTGGAGTCTAGAAAGTGCTGCTTCTTTATCTTTCAGGAAATCCATGTGGCCGGTAATCTGGGAGGCATGAAGATGCGGTTGCTGCAGCAGGTCCGATAACAGTGCTAGTGCTCGGGTGACACCAGCTCTGATCGAGCCGCGCTTCTTCCAAAAATGATCGGTGGTCGCCATGGTCGTGATGTTCAGGGATGTTTCCGAAGGAGCGGATCCCGGGTTTTGTGCACGTAGCTATTCGTCTTCGACACAATTTGCAACAAACATCATGACCCCGTGACAATACGAAGACTCAAAAATAACCGTTTTGGATCCGACATCGCGACACTCTACAGAACGCTGGTGTAAGAGAATAAATGCGGCCGCTCCAGGGATAAATGCCCTTATCGCGCAATCTCTTCCTGTTGAGAGCGCACCGTGTAGATAGGTTTGCGAGCCGTGCGCTTGCTTTCAAATATCGCGCGGGCCAGCTATCGCAAGCACGCCCTTGATTAGAACCAAAGTTTACGGCTGCTGCTCGAGCGACCCCTCCCCCTCTTTCCCGCGTTTTTCATGCTTGTTCATGACGGGTAGCGTGTTTCCTGTTTCCTCTCTGCTTGGGCATTCGACGGCAGGTCCAACACGCGGCGGGATGCTATCACAAGCGCCCTCCAAGCGACGGAGATCGGCCACCTCGTTTAATTTCTGCTTGAGGGGCGCCACCTCAGCTTGCGCAATTTTACGTGTGGGTAGAACGAGCAAAGCGCAGAGAATGTTACGAACTGGTAGTTAACGCAGAACATGACGGCGACGGCGAAAACCAGTCGACTGTCCTTATAATTCCTGTCGTAATAAAAAAAAAATTCACTTCATTGCTTAGCAAAGGCTCGGTGAGCGCATCTCAATTTGCTCGTGGTCCTCACGTCAGCTGTGGCACTTCAATTACCAAAACATGTGTTTCTACATTTATTTTTATAGTGCCCTATCAGCTTAGTATGAAAATAACTTATATTATAGTAGATCATCTCTAGTTGAGTTACGTTCATGTTGGAGGCTGTGATTTAACCACATTTTGGACATTTAAACACTATATTGTTTTCATTCGTTGGAGGTCTAGCAGCTGTCCAGAATGCCGTTTATGTGTTAGGGGCGAAACTCCTTATAACGGCACCCGTTCGTCCCTCGTAGCAGTTGTAGTGTGTAACAAGTATAACATTTCGACCTCCAAGGTGGTGTCGGTGAGAGACTTCTTTTGTGCGTTGTTGAACAATAAAAAATAGTGCTCAATGTACATGCCAATGGCTGCTAATGGGGAATGAGAGATAGGAGCATTCGGCTTTTAGTTAACGCGCACACTGCAATCCCCATTAGCAGCCATTGGCATGTACATTGAGCACTATCTGACAAGAAATGGTTGCTACGTTATACTCGCTGGGTGTAACCTCCTTAGTTTTAGAAAGGTTTAGGGAGTGTTGAGCCGCAGTGCCATGAATACAATGAACTAGTATATGCCATGAACTCGCGGTGGTTAAAGGTGGGAAGTAGATACGAAGCACAAGCCGTAAGAAAGTAAAAGCTGAACTCTCCTATCTCTCATTTCCCATTATCAGCCATTGACATGTACATTGAGCGCTATCTGACAAGAAAGGCTTGCTACGTTATACTCGCTGGGCGTGACCTCCTTGGTTTTAGAAAGGTTTAGCGAGCGTTGGGCCGCAGTGCCATGAATGCAGTGAACTAGTATACACCATGAACTCGAGGTGGTTAAAGGTGGGAAATAGACCCGAAACGCAAGCCTTAAGAGAGTGTGCGTGTGCCACCTCTCGTTTAGTCCTTGGAATGTCCGCTGGATGGCGGTGCTTCTATATGGGGAATATATGGTGAAAAGATGCGAGATGGTGGTACTTGGAGTGTTGAATAGATGGACGAACAGACACACAGCCAGATGCATGGATGGACGCATGAACGGACGCAGGGGCGGATGGATGGACAAACGCAGGGACGGACGCACGCACGGACGGGCGGATGGACGCATGGACGGCCACACAGACAGACGCATGGACGGATGGAAGTAAGAACGAATGGACGGACGAATGCTTCGGCCCCCTCTCCATTATTCACTCCATAGATATGCTGCTAATTTTTTTTTCCTTTGAGTGGCTGTGCTTTCAGCTTTGATGTTGCAAGGCTTCATATTGATCAGTCTGGGGGAGTCTGGCTGTTTCGTCAGCATTGCATGCTTCGTAAAAACCATTAATTTTTATGTGTTCACGAGAAAGCAGGGTTTATGATTAAAAGTGATGCGTGACCCGAGAAATCTGCTCCAAAACTGAATTCCTATGCTCCAAAACACACCTTTCGGTGCTCCAGAGCTGTTCAAACACTCCCTTTTTACTGCTCGAAAACCGAAGCATTCCTGCTCCCAAAGCTGCTTCAAAAGACTGAAACCCGCTTCCAGGCCCGAGTATAAATTAAAAACAAACACACAAACAACCAGGCGCCACAGAGTTCGAATAGGGCAACGAGTTGTTCGACACCAACACATTACAAAATGCCCTAATTTTACATGGTCATCCACCACCGCGCAAACAAAACGCACATACTTTTGGCACCTGTAGATTCGTAGTATTATACAACGCCTTTTCACGTTTGACCAATAATGGCACAGCAGATCCTTCCATAGTTGATGAAAGTGATTATTGGAGTAGCCCTGAATTGGTACAGTTGTCCCAAGAGGCCTGGCATTTTTAATTTTTTATTCTGTAGTTTTTTAGTCTATAAGAGCGCTTTGCCAGAATTGAAATCGACGCAATCGGCATGTTCGCATTACAAAAATGAAACTTCTCGATGCATTCTCATCTCTTCCGATATTTGATTATTGTGTTAGAAGACCACTCCGTGCATCAGTAATGTAGTAATTAATAATGTTTCGGCTGAGAGAGCGGGGCTGGCCATATTCTAATATACATTTGGTTGCACACAGTACTTCCGTATATCAGATGTAAATTCTTCTAGCTCCTCACTCACTTCATACTCACATTTATGAATACGTGACAAACGAGATCACTTGATCTCCCTTATACCAATTGCGGTTTATGTCACCGTAAAGAGCATGAAAACACCGATTGCCAGCTAGATATTTATAGCTTGCATGTAATAAGAATTGGTAGTCCGCTGAAAATATTTGTGTGCACTACAGTGCCGTATCTTAGCGTTCAAGTTTTGCTTATACAGGACTGGCCTGGTGTAATCTCCTCGTGACGTATAATTACAATTTTTTGCAACAGTGATCGAGGTAAAAAGGGAAAACGATGTTACTCTATTCGGTAAATGAGGAATCGCACTTATGCCCTTTCATTTCTTCGGGGCATCTTCATTAAGCTTGAGAAAAAAAAGCGCCTGCACGGAGATTGCTGCGTCATTAGAGGATTATAACTGTGAACATTAAACGACCAACTCGTTTATACCGTTTTTCTAACTTATTTTATCCTTGCGTGTAAAATCATTTTTTTCTAAAGAGGCCGCAGTGGGTCCACAGGCGGCACTGACTTCGGAGGAACGAGCAAGCAAGGAAATGATGAGATCAGCTCAAGGTACCGAACACGAAATTTTCCTACAATCCAGAGACATGTGTCACTTATTCTTACGAAAGGTCTTGATCGCTCGAAATAGTGTGCAATCGAAAAGGTCGCGTGGTGCACATTGTGCCAACCAGACGGCTGCGGTGACCAAAATGCAGCGCATTGGTGCAGCGTCTTAACGGCACCATCGCGGAACAGCCCAGTAATAACTGTTGGACATGCAGGGGCGCTGCGCCATCCTGCTCCAAAATGTATTACAAGCTGCTCCCAAGTGGGCTTTTGGCACTGTTATCCCCGTTGTAACGAGCACCTGGTGTGCTGTGAGTTGATGATGGCGCGAGAAAAAAGTCACTTTTGCCGCATGGGCGAAGCAATGAATGCGATAGCGAGAAATGATCAGATAAGCCTCTTTGGGGTGTGAGGTAATTAGCGCTTGCTCCCTCGGCGATCATCTTGAAAAATGTTTCACTTTCATCACCAGCCAAATAGCTCGACCGATTCGTGCAAGGGGCTTCTTGCTTGCTCCGGAACGCACGGAAATTCCCTTTATGTCTGAAATGGTAGTCAATGTTTGATTTATTGGACTCCCCGGGGACCTCAAAACAGTGTGAGAAATTTGTGTGTCTGAAAAGCAGTTCACGCTTTTTTTTTATTCCACTTAGGCGATCAAATTACTGTGACCTCGTTGAGTCGTCGTCTCCACCTGACATGGAGGCGGCTGAAAGTGCGCTTCGAGGAACCTTAAAGGGCCTCTCACCAGGTTTGACAATTTTGAGCTGACAAATTCAATGCGTAGACGAGGCGTTCATGATCACGTCTGCCGAAATTTCCAAGGCTACGTGGCGTGAAAACAGGTGAAATTTCAAGATGAACGCTGCTCCCCCTCCCTTCTGTTGGCGCGTGCCCAGAGAATGAGGGCATGACGTGCTCGTATGAATGACCCTACGTACACGGCAATGCAGTGACGTTGGTCCTCTACGTAGATGACTCTGCTCTGACGTTGCAAACAGTGGCACGTGACATGGCGATAATCGATTAACACGGCATGCGTAGTTTATGTAATTTGTTGCTTGAAGGGATCAATAAAACTCTAGATAAATAATGAGACGCAATAAGGGAATGTGAGCGTCTTTTTAGGGGCGAAGCTCCTTGAAGTGGCACCCGTTCGTCCCTCGTAGTAGTGCGTAACATGTCTTACGTTTTGGCCTGCAAGGTGGTGCCAGCAGGACCTGTGTGTTATTGAACAATAAAAAATTCGCAGCGTGCGCGTTAACTAAACGCCGAATTCTCCTGTCTCTCATTCCCCATTGGCAGCCATTGGCATGCACATTGAGCACTATCTGAAAAGAAAGGGTTGCTATGTTATACTCGCTGGGCGTAACCTCCTTGGTTTTAGAAAGGTTTAGCGAGCGTTGGGCCGCAGAGTCATGAATACAGTGAACTAGTATATACCATGAACTCGAGGTGGTTAAAGGTGGGAAGTAGACACGAAGCACAAGCCGTAAGAAAGTGCGTGTGTGTCATTAGCACCCATTGGCATGTACATTGAGCACTATCTGACAAGAAAGGGTTGCTAGGTAATACTCGCTGGGTGTAACCTCCTTGGTTTTAGAAAGGTTTAGCGAGTGTTGAGCCGCAGTATCATGAATACAGTAAACTAGTATATACCATAAACTCGAGGTGGTTAAGGGTGGGAAGTAGATACGAAGCGCAAGCCGTAAGAAAGTGTGCGTGTGCCACCTCTCTTTTAGTCCTTGGAATGTACGCTGGATGGCGGTGCTTCTATATGTGAAATATATGAGGAAACTATGCGACATGGTGGTACTTGGAGTGTTCACTAGATGGGCGAACGGACGCACAGACCAATGCTTGGACGAACGCATGGATGGCTGCACAGACAGGTGAACGCATGGACGGACGCAGGGACGAATGCATGAACGAATGCAGGGATGGACGCACGGATAAACGTGCGCACGCACGAACAGACGTACGCATGGACGGGCGGATGGACGCACGAAAGGTCGCACAGACGGACGCATGGACGGACGGAAGCAAGAACGAATGGACGGACGGATGCTTCGCCCCACTCTCCATCATTCACCCCGTGGATATGCTGTCATTTCTTCCATTTTTCTCCCGGGAATTGCAACGAGATGCGGGGCTAATGTGTCGGCGTTATGCATGCGTTCGTGTCCCAGTGGTCAGCACATAGAGCAGACGACTGCCGTGGAACGCTCCTACGCATTCGCGCACTCATTTGTGTTCATCTATTCTACCGCCTCTAAGACAGCGTTTCCAAACCATCGAGCGTAGCAATCTCTCCTCATCTCTCTTCCATTGCACCTTTCCTTTACAAAGGAAAAATAAAGTTTATACCTACCTACCAAACCATTCCGCAGAAACAGGCAGAAGACCACAAAATGACGCTGGTCAACAAAGCAACGTCACTCGCGTGCTCGGTGGTTGGACTCTTTAGGGCACGTCATTGGGAGAGGGTGGGGAAGAGAAGGTGAGGAAGGGGTCGCATGTCGGAGAGGGTGGAGAAGAGATTTGGCTTGCGAAGGCTACGTGGAGGAGTGGTAAGGTTTTCGAGCTCGCCTCCTCTCATCCTTGTTTCGCGCTGCTTCAAAAAACGTGTTTTCTTCACTCGTGATGAACCGATTCAAAATTTTTTTGGCAAAATGTTCCTCATCGGACACCTAACAGCTTCCGCTGTCTAACGAAAATTTGGTATGGGGCCTTGTGAGTGGCCCTTTAAAACCAGCTAGAGTGCCTGGAGTCCCTGAAACTTCACAAAGTAGTGACGTATGTTGTCATTCACGCCCCTCCTTTCCTTTTTCCTTTTTCCAACCTCTCTGAAGCCGGCGTCGCGTTGGTATTGGACAGATGGCCATCACGTGGGGCTGCTTGCAGTGTTCGTTTGTTGAAAGGGACACTAAAGTCAAATAACAATTTACGTTAGAGTAAAAGCTCAATGTATGACATCTAAAACGACAATACCATCAACAGCAGTGCCCTACTTACCGGGAAATTAAGGTAAATGCGCAGGAATACATGCACCGCAGTGGGACATGCTCAAAATGATACCAATAATGTCAAACAAACCACCTACAATTATTCACTAGTAATCGATCTGGCTGCACTAAATAAGGAAACTTCCGTGCATCAAGAGGCGCAATAAAAAAGTGCTTGTTCGTTTCTGTTTGATTCATGAAAAAAAGAACCGCCGGACGTTACTATGAGGAATGCGCGAGTGGTTCAAAAATTCTATTTTCGCGTGATCGAACTGGACAGGTCGCGCCGTCCAGCGGGGGCCAGTTGAACCAAAACACGTCTGCCATCTTGGAGCTGATGGCAGGAAATTGATCGATGGCCGTTGTTGCTGCTGTGGCTCCCACTGCTTTCGTCCTGCTGCTGCTAGTGCCGGCTGCCGCGCAGTCAAGCCTGGCAACGTTGTGCACGGCAACAGTGACGTGAGATGGTCCGCTTCTTGAGGCAGGTAATTTGAAGTGCGCTAACCAGATGCGGGCCTCTAAAACGTGATTTTATTTCAAAATAGGTCCTTACTTGACACAAATGTAACACAACGGGGCTTCTGGACCGCTATATCGACAATCAACGTTGACTTACTAGTAGTATTTAGTGTCTCTTAGTTGCCTTTAGAGTGACCTACAGTCGCTCGCGACTACCATCCTTGCTCTAGAGGCGCGGACTCCTTGGGGCACAGCACATCTGTTTTGACTTACACGAACTTGTCTTTCCGTGTGCGCTGTGCTGTGAAATACTTTTTATCCTAGAATGACGTCGCTGTTCGTTGCCGTGGGTGGTTGTTGCGCCTTCTGCTGCCGGAACAAGTCTAGTGATGGAAGAAAGCTCTTCATGATAGACCAACTCTGGTGATTTTTCGACCATGTTAAGGTAATGGTGGTTCAGTGTTCCTGAGACACTCTTGGCCCGTACGGAGGGGAAAAGGAAATCTTCGTGATGTTGCAGAGAATTTCAGGAATGGCTAACTTCTGCTATGACGACAGATAATTAGTGGTCACAGTGTGCCATCATCTGCTGTAATCGGTTATAAAGCAGGCAGCACAACGCATAGTCTTTGAGGTTTGTTTCTGATATTTATGCCCAGCGATTTCTAGTTCACTAGTGGTGTTAGACTTGAAGCCCACAATGCACACTGCACTAACAGCCTTAGGAATCAATGAAGTAATGCTTTTGTTGTGTGGCAGGAGAGGCGCTAGTCATAATTTCAAAAGCCGCCAGTACGTGAGACATTTATATGTAATTAAAATACCTGTGTGCGTGAATGGGGGTGGAAATTAGTATTGTTGTGCAATGAATTTCGCTGGAATTTTGTCAACGCTTGCAGGGAAAATTTCCGAAATAGGGAATTTTCATGTCTCTGAACGGGAACTTTTCCGCGTAGTAGGGAACATAACTGTGCTACACAGGTGCATTTGTGGCGACTGCAGACCAGCGCGCACCGACGAGAACGTCTGTTGCCGACAGATCCTTGCTGTGCTGTGATTGCTATATAGATAACAACCCAAAAGCTTCCACCAAACGAATGCTGTCCTGATAGGATTCCGGCGATAATTGATCAGTACACACGCGTGCCGTTTTGCTTGGTAACCAGTTATCCCGCCTGACCGCACTGATCCACTCCTCATGGAGGGCACTGTCACGTGGAAAGCCGTGATAGCAGACACTCTGCGCCTTGTGTAAGCGGTTTGTGCAGCCCACAACGCAACTCTAACTACCAATCATCAACCCCTCCACAAAGAAAAGAAAACCGGGTGCCAAACCAGCGAAGCACCATCCAAACACCACGGAGGAAAGAAGAACATCGCTGCCTTGTAGCCAACACACTAAACGCTGCAGTGGCCAAAGTTAGCGATGCCATTGGCTGTGTCACTTCCGTTGACATGCCAAAGGTGACGACACACAGACAGTGTTGCTAATAATTCTGGCAAGCTAGGTGAGCCGTTTAGAGGCAATCTTTAAAAGTCGCTTGCAAACAATGAGAACATCTCTCAAGCCTGTAATTCGGCGCAAATGACGGTAATGTGCAAATGAACGTGCCCAGCGAATTTCACTGAGATCCATTCACCTCGAAAAACCGCTGGAGTTAGCCGGAGTTCTGCCGCAACGTGTTGCGACAAATGACGTGGTTACACAGAATCGGAAGTTCGAACTTCAGGCCGACATTTTCGAATCCACTTTACGAAGTAAGTTGCGCGTCTCTCATTATGAGTGTGGTGCGATGTTTGCTCAATTCAATGCCTCTTCTAACGCCGTAGACAAGTCGCAGTTAATTGTGCAGAACGTCGTGGTCTCTCGTTCAGGTTTCATTTTTGCTTCTGCGGGAACTGCTTTTGTGTCAACAATACATGCTTACGTGTTCTGCCTGTCTTTACGCGCTGACTGGTTTCAGTTCGTCTTGCTGGTTTGTGCACTTAGAGTGTACGCGGAAAGACGCTCGATTTTGTGGTCTCGAAACTTGAGTTTTCGCATCGCTGTCTAGAATAAACAAAGCTGGAGTGCAGCAACTCACCTAAGATTGTTCCTCCCTGTTGGTTTTTGTTGCGAGTACGTGCATTTCAGAGCAAATTGCTTTCTGTGGCTCTTTTACGTGGACCGATCAGCTGGGGGACTAGCGATGCGAGGGCAGCTGTGCAAAGCGTGCATGCCTTCGAGTCATTGAGTGTGTGCACCATTTAGGAACCTTACACGTACGTGTAATTTCGTGTCACAGTTTATTTGCTATTTCGTGTGAAGGTTTATATCCGTGAGGGGAGCTCTCGCGAAGTAATCACGTATGCTGGCACGCTAGCTCATTGTTCAGGCGATATAGCTCGCATGTGAGACACGTCCGTAAGGCGCCCTTACGAAATTGATTGGTGTGTCTAAACAGTTCCTAACACAGCCACAGCTGTTCAAATGTATCAACTGTGAGCATTCATACACATTATTAAGGCTTTAGGTGTCTCACCAAACGCTAAAATTGGCCCTCGGTAACATCGCCGTCTTGCGTCGACAGCGTAAACGCGAGTTGTTGTTTTCACTGCCTGACCATGGCATGACAGTTACTGTGAATGCACTTGTTGTGTTACAACGAAGCTTGCACCACCCACACGCTGAGTAAGGAAAAACAGTCGCACCGTCCCTTCGGGCACTATCGCGCCAGCTAACAGAAAGGTTAGCCACAGCAGCCTCAGACGAACGTTTTAGAGACGTTATTTACAGTGGGAAAAATTATTCGGAGATGCGCTCAACAATTCACAAAAAATGGGGGTTCTCACTAACGATCACATTTTTACGTTTAGTAACATATATACTAAGAGGTGGTGCGCACAAAGTTAACGTACGGTCACTGCGACGCCGAATGACTCGATCCAGGCCTGATGACAAGTACGCGTTGCGCGTGGCACTAAGCAGAGCTGATATGGGCTAACGCTACAATCGTTATAGAGGAACTCTGGTGCATTTTCGACTATATTGAGATGATGCTGCTTTCAAATAGTATTGACAGTCTTGTAAAAGCTAGGGTGGTTGATTTTGCCCAGGCACTCGTCAAACAATTTAATTAAGCAATAAACGGTGAGTCAAAACGGAAACTGGAACCGGGAGCTGCTCCATCGTCCTTGGTGGGTACCGGATAACGTCACGAGATCCATTGCCGATGACGTCACGAGATCCGCTGCAATCCGCCACGGCTGGCCAGAGTGTAAACAGAGCACGAAAAGCAAGCTGGCGATGTCATCCGACCGAGAATAGAGCTGTGATCTCTCGTCTTAACTTATTAGTGACAAGTTCAATGATGATTGCACCTGCTATCTGAGCGCGGAAGCATCGCATTTTGCTTGCGACCCGCCGGCGCGTGAAGCATCTGACATGCCTCGAACCGATTTCCTCATTGCTTAATTTTGTAACGACGACTAACACGCAGTATGCAGCTGACAAAATTGAACTGTACTCGCGTTGTCATCGCCTCGTAGAAGAAATCACGCGCTGCACCCGTCTGCTAGAAAAGGCGGGGTTTGTGAAAAAAAAAAGTAGGCCCTGACGTCACATACACAGGGTGGCCCGCGTTTACAAGTGGGATTCCAAAATCAGCTACACATTTTAAAACTCGTTTTCAAAAAAAAAAAACTAAATGACTTACCGTTGTATAATTTGGCATGCATCAGCACGGCACCGACAAGAACACATGTTCTAAGTTTTATTGAAATCTGCGAATATAGAAAAAACGCCGGAGTGCCCCTTTAAGATAATTTTAGGATAAGTTAGAGGGCTGGTGCCACGGAGGAAGGAAAGGTAAGGAGAGGGAATTCCCAGCAGGCGCAGAGCGTAAAAAAAATGTGGCGGAAATTACGTCACGCGTGGCCATATACAATAGGCACAATGGCGGCGTTTTGTTATTGTAGATGTAGTGCGGTGCGGCACCGTTCAGGTGGTCCAGCGGTGGTGTGCGCGTTTTCATGGGCCTCGCACCTAACCGTGGCGTACTGCAGGTGTTCGACAGCATCCAGTCTTTGTGCCGCATTGTTAGCTACGCGATTTTCCTCCGGTGGTGGTTGTAACCAGGTGTCTGAACTAGAAACCACGGAACGAGCGCGCGTATACGTACTCCGAATTTGCAGCGTCCGTCAAAATTATGCTGATAAGCCATCATAGAAGATAACGACTGTGCTCAAGAATTCGCTCAATGAATGCCTTGCATGTTAGTGACGGTTATGCGGTGTTGCTTCTTATGACAACGGACGATGCATTTGCGGTACACAGACCCTTATTAAGACTGTAATTTAATCTTGATTTTCATGTTACTGTACAGTTACCACATGCTTATGCACATTAAAGTTCCTGTTCTGCTTCGCTCAAGATGCTACCTCTTCGCAATATTGTCTGTATTGTAGTAAAACTCATTAAAATGTCTACACGCACCTGCACTAGGTAACTAGGTGCACCTCACTAGATGCGCGTGCTTGTGCATTCAGAAGCTGACAAAGCCGTTCGAACGATGTTGACCAAGTGACGTTGACCTTTTCTCACGCATTCATTCGGCTAACTTTCCCACCTTTCGCCCTAACGCGATCCTGGTCTCCGTTCTCCGTAGCTACTAGTGCGCGTGAATGACGCTGGAGACGTGTTCCCACGCACTTTCGGGTGCTCTTCGCTGCTTTTGTCCTAATGAAATCATGGCCTTTGGGATATCCGTAGGAACCAGTGCGCGTCGGAAAAAAAGAGGGGCGAAAACAAAGAGACCGGCGCAAACTCAACGGGCTGCCGCGCACACAAGCTCCACCGTGACGCCGACTTTTCTAGCATAATTACGGACCTCCGGGTTTATTGCAGGGAACACATTTTTTTCTTTTTTTGTCGTTGTGTCTAGCCCACAGCCTGACCGGAAATTTCATAAAGCCTAAAGAGAAGCGCAAAAGGGGGAAAAAGTGATCTTTAAAAAGCTGTACAAATTTCTGTTCCTGGTTCGTCGTGCGGCAATGTCCGAAATATTATCTTTATTTTCACAAAAAACACATCAAATAAAAAAGTTTAACGTGCAACTTGCCGTGTTTATCGTAAACGCCGGCAGTGCAAGAGTAAAACAGCCATACGCAGAGATTCCGTCAACCGTATCGCGGCCAGACAGCGTGTTGAAATCCGTCCCGTTGGTTCCGGATAGCATCAGCGCACGTGGCGCGCAGGCCACGTGCTTTTTGAGACAGAGAGGGAGTCGCGCCTTCTGCTTCGCATTCATATGTAAACAAGAGAGGAGAATTTGGCCAGTCAATATGGCCGACTTCCGGCTTCATCGCGGCTTCACAACGAGTGACGTCAGGGCCTCTCCTTAGCTTTCCTTCCTCCGTGGCTGGCGTGGATGCCCTCAGCCAACACCACCTAGAGAAAATTCTTTCCAGGCCGCGGGGCTGCCTCTGTGACGTAGCCGGGATGGGGCCGACGGAAGCGGGGGAACGCTTGAACAGAAGTCCTTATATTATTTATTCAGACACCCTAAGGGCGCTGGAGGGCATTACGGAGGGCATAAGTTGTGCGCTTGGCTTACTTTTTTGCTGCTACACGTGTAATATACTGATATAATAGTATCTGGGGTTTAACGTCCCAAAACCAAGATATTGCCACAGGCATGGTACGAGGTTTAGCCATGCCAATGCGAGTATGTTCCATGGTGTGAAAGAAGAAGAGGACAGTTGGTGTGCTCGTGCTCTAACGTTCGGTTCGGCTCGACGTCCAGTGCTGCTCCTGTGAACAGACGTTGTGGTCTCTCTGTGATCACGTGACATTTTCTGGTGGAGGTGCTGGGTAGTGTTGTATGCACTGCAATCAGCAGAAAGGTCCCGACACTAGTCGCGACTTGGAAGAACGAGCTGACCTACGGCGTAGCAGGCGACAACTAGGCCTACCTCCTGAATTCGGACCATTTCCACAACTCGGCAATACTATGGCTAGTGCGGGAACGCAAACCCAAGAAACATCAACGCTGCCTCCTCTATGGTTCCTCAACGTCCCGCGTACTCCGAAGCCGTTCCACGGTGACCCTTACGAGGACGTCGACGACTGGCTTGACGACTACAACCGTTGCGGCAGCGTCAACGAGTGGAACGAGCAGCGAAAGCTTCGGTATGTCTACTTTTATCTCGAGGACTCTGCGTGCACTTGGTTCGAAAACCATGAAGCCACTATGACAACCTGGCCAGAGTTTTGCAACCAGTTGCGAAATACCTTCCAAAGCTCTGACCGAAAGGAGCAAGCGGAACGGCTCCTCAATTCCCGAAACCAGCGTCCGAATGAGAGTGTTGCCATGTTCGTTGAGGACATGACGCGCCTGTTCAGGCGAGCCGACTCCTCAATGACAGAAGAGAAGAAGGTGCGCCTCCTAATGCGGGGAGTGAAAGAGCAGCTGTTCGCGGGACTAGTGCGGAACCCTCCCAGCACTGTGGAGGATTTCCTCTGCGAAGCCACGACAATGGAAAGAATGCTAAGGCAGCGTTCGTAGCCAGTATGAGCGTCCTGGCAGTCTTTCGTCAGTGTCGTCGGCCCTACCAACACCTGACGTCCCGACTGTAAAAGACCTGACGGAGCTCGTGCGCAGTATTGTGCGCGAGAAGCTGCAAAAGCTGCACGTGGTGTCTTCTCCGCCCCATGTTGCTGCTCTAACGGATGTCGTTCGCGAAGAGGTCCGGCAGCTGGTGCACCCCATGACGACTCTGCGTGCAGCCGAAGTCCAACCCATGACGGCCCCGCGTCCAGCCGAAGCTCCGCTAATAACGTACGCGGAAGCACTACGTGCTCCTGCACCGGCTGTTGGCTATCCGTCCCGTCCGTCCACCCTGCATACGGCACCGTCGTTCTACTCGGGACCACCGCAGTACGGCAACCCACCCCTTATACGGAAATCCAGTGTATGGCGTGCTCCCGACAACCGGCCTCTATGTTATCACTGTGGTGAACCAGGTCACATCTACCGTGAGTGCGCCTACAAGCACATGGGTCTTCCCGGCTTTCGTCCGGATGCTCGTCGACCCAGAAATGGTGAGCGGCCCCGTGCTATCACCGAATACTTGGCAAGCCAACGATCCTCAACCCTTCCGCGTCGCCAATCCCGCTCACCATCTCCACGGCGTTCCACGTCACCTGGCCAACAATCAACCTTTGCGGACGTCCTTGCAGGAATATCGCTTAGATCCACAAGCCCGCGCCGGGGAAACTAAGAACAGCGGCCTCTGGGGGTGAGGCTGCTGTTGATCGACCGTTACAAGACCCTCCCCCGATTGGCCTGCCGACATCCGACGACATTTCTTCACCGACGTGTGCCATCGACGACAAACGGGTCTCTGCTCGTATCTCTGTAGTTGTTGACAACCACCCCCTGACCGCTCTGGCAGATAGGGGTGCCGATTATTCTGTTATAAGCGCTGACCTCGCTGCACAGCTAAGAAAGGTAACGACACCTTGGGGCATGGAACCAACCTCCGGACTGCGGGAGGTCACCTATTGACACCGCTAGGAATGTGCACTGCCCGCCTCCGAATCCGTGAGTCGACGTACATTGTTTCCTTCGTTGTATTGCGCGAATGCTCCCAAAACCTGATTCTCGGAATGGATTTTCTCCGCGAGCATGGAGCCAATATTAACCTTCGTGACCTCCTCATAACGTTATCTAACGACCATACAGCCCTGCGAAAGGATGCAGTTGCGCCGACCACAACACTTCGAATTGCTGACGACACCATCGCACTGCCGCCGCGAGCCAGTATGTTGGTAACTGTGGAGAGCGACTGTGACAAGAGTAGTGGCATCGCGGAAACTAACCTCTCGGTGCTCTTGGCTCGGCAGATTTGTGTCGCGCGTGCTATCGTCAAACTGAAACATCGGAGGACTCAGCTTCTGATCATGAATTTCGGCGGCCAGTACCAACACTTGGCAAAGCGAACAGCAATCGCGAACTTTGAAGCCATCGATGACGAAGAATGTTCCACTATCGCTCCGATTTCCACTGCTGCCGAAGGTAACACTGCATTAGCCAGTACAGTTGACGTGAATTGCCAGCTATCCTGTGCGCAGCAACAGCAGATACGCATGATTTTACGTACGTACAGTGATTGCTTTGCGTCCACCTCCAAAATCAAGCAGACCCCAACCGTGAAGCACCGCATTATAACGGACCCTACCGAACGGCCTGTACGATAGCACGCCTACCGCGTGTCGCAAAAAGAACGAGAGGCAATACGTTTTCAAGTGAAACAGATGCTCGGCGACGACGTCATCCAACCCTCGAACAGTCCATGGGCGTCACCCGTCGTACTTGTTAAAAAGAAAGACGGCACTCTTCGATTTTGCGTCGATTACCGGAAGCTTAACAAAGTGACGAAGGGAGACGTCTACCCTCTCCCACGCATAGATGATTCACTCGATCGGCTTCCACATGCCCGATATTTTTCCTCAATGGATTTACGTAGCGGCTACTGGCAGATCGAGGTCGATGAACGTGACAGGGAAAAAACAGCATTCTAAACTCCCGATGGCCTCTACGAATTCAAAGTGTTACCATTTGGATTGTGCTCTGCACCGGCAACGTTCCAAAAGATGATGGACACCGTCCTGTCCAGTCTGAAGTGGGAATCCTGCCTCGTGTATTTAGACGACGTCGTTGTTTTTTCCAAAACATTTGAGCAACATTTACAACGACTTCAGTCCGTCTTCGTCGCTATTCGATCCGCAGGCCTATCTCTAAAACCGGAGAAGTGTCATTTCGGCTACGAAGAACTAAAGTTCCTCGACCACCTTATTAGTCACGATGGCATTAGACCAGACCCAGAAAAGACCATGGCTGTTGCTGCATTTCCTCCACCTTCGAACAAACGGGATTTGCGCCGGTTTTTGGGTCTCTGCGCCTACTACAGGCGGTTTGTCCAGAGCTTTTCCAACATCGCTGAACCCCTTACCCGTTTAACGAAGGAGGATACTCCTTTTGTATGGGGTCCAGAGCAGAGAGCCGCTTTTTCCCTGCTTCAGCAGTGCCTTCAGAGTGAACCCTTACTAGGGCACTTTGATGAAGATGCCACCACCGAACTTCACACTGACGCAAGCAACATCGGTCTTGGTGCAGTACTCGTCCAGTGGCAAGACGGCGCTGAACGTCCCATCGCTTATGCTAGCCGCATTTTGTCATCTGCGGAAACTAACTACTCGACCACAGAGAAGGAATGTCTTGCTGTTATTTGGGCGATAACAAAGTTCCGACCGTATCTGTATGGCCGTCCATTCAGAGTAGTTACGAACCATCATGCCCTCTGTTGGCTGGCCAATCTCAAGGACCCTTCAGGGCACCTCGCGAGGTGGAGCTTACGCCTTCAAGAATTCGAGGTTACAGTCGTCTACAAGTCGGGCCGCAGGCACACTGATGCTGATTGCCTTTCGCGCGCACCCCTCGCGATGACATCGAGGGACGATGATACCGATGGCCATTTTCTTTGTGCAGTCAGTGAATCTGACTTGGCCTAACAACAGTGGAATGATTCAGAGATCCAACAACTTATCCAATACCTTCAAGGTCGCAGCTCGAGTCCACCATCGGCATTCGCACGTTCAGGGTCATTTTGCCTCCGCAACGACATCGTCTACAAAAAGAACTTCGAACCTTATGCGACTGAGTACCTCCTCGTCGTTCCACCAGGGCTACGTGCTGACATTTTATCTGCCTGCCATGACGAGCCTTCCTCCGGCCACCTAGGATTCGCACGTACCCTTGCCCGGATTCGGACTCGCTACTACTGGCCAAAGCTCACCCAGGATGTCAAGCATTACGTTAAAATGTGCAATCATTGCCAGCGCCGTAAAGCCCCACCTGTGCGCCCTGCTGGTTTATTGCAGCCTGTTGCACCCCCGTCACAACCGTTTGAACGAATCGGCATGGACTTGCTTGGGCCCTTCCCAAAGTCACATGATGGCAACCGCTGGATCGTAGTCGCTACTTACTATTTAACGAGGTACTGCGAAAGGAAAGCCCTACAACGAGGCACCGCCAATGAGGTTGCGTATTTTTTTATCAACAACATCGTTCTCCGCCATGGAGCGCCAACAGTTCTTATAACTGACCGTGGAACAGCCTTTACAGCCCAATTGATGCAAGACGTCACGAGACTCAGTGGAACAGCTCATCGCAAAACAACCGCATACCATCCACAAACCAACGGTCTGACGGAGAGATTAAAAAAGACGCTCGCTGACATGCTATCTATGTACGTCGACCGTGATCACAAAAACTGGGATGCAATTTTGCCATACGTAACGTTCGCTTACAACACTGCGGTTCAAGAGACTACGGGTTTCACTCCATTCCGGTTGCTTCACAGCCGAGAAGCAATTACGATGCTTGATGCCATGCTGTTGCCTGACACGACCGATATTACTACTGATGCGAACGACTTTATCCGGCTCGCCAACGCGGCCCGCCAGCTTGCACTCGAGCGGATCTGAAAACAACAACGAATCGACTCGCACAGGTACAACTCCCGTCATCGCCACGTCATTTACCAACCCGGTGATCTGGTCTGGCTGTGGATCCCCGTTCGCAAAAGGGGCCGCTCGGAAAAGTTACTTCACCGCTACTTCGGTCCTCATATAGTACTACGGCGCCTCACAGATGTCAACTACAAAATTCTGCTTGAAGACACAGCTCAGCGATCTCGACGTTCCCAGCAGGCCGACATTGTTCATGTGTCACGGATGAAGCCACACTACCCCCGAGCCACCTGACACTGCTTCATCACGCGTCTTTGTGCGTGTACGCGACTACTTCAACTTTTAATCAGCATTGGTCATCGGGGTGGTACTTTTTTTTCGAAGGGGGGGGGGGGTAATGCCACAGGCATGGTACGAGGTTTAGCCATGCCAATGCGAGTATGTGCCATGGTGTGAAAGAAGAAGAGGACAGTTGGTGTGATCGTGCTCTAACGTGCGGTTGGGCTCGACGTCCAGTGCTGCTCCTGTGAACAGACGTTGTGGTCGCTCTGTGATCACGTGATAATATGATTATGAGAGACGCCGTAGTGGAGGGCTCCGGAAATTTTGACCACCTGGGGTTCTTTAACGTGCACCTAAATCTAAGTACTACACGTGTAATATACTGAATAAAATTAGGAAGGAAAAGACAAAAGATACCACTCATATTTACACCCATTGCCGTTTTATTCATTTATTTGTTAGAGTTTGCAGCTTCCGCTTCTTAGACTTGTTGTACGGGTCCGAAACTTTGTTGTTCAATCGCCGGCAAAAGTTCTTCAGCAGAATGTTCGTGCTGCACCACAATATATATTTGAGCACCACTTCACTTGCGTGTCCCTTTTCACAGACGTCGAAATCTGAAGGCTCTTCGTCGCTGAGCAGTTGCAGTGTTAGTTCTGTGGCCACTTGACGTTGCTTTTGAACTTTTAAAAATTCGGCACATTTGGAAAGCTCTTCCACAACAACGTAATTATGAGCCACCGCATTTACAGCTGGCATTGCTGGGTAAACCAGCCCTCCCCTGTCAATTTCTTTGACAAAACTGTACATGCGATTTTCCGGAGAAACTGCGACAGTCTTGTCAATTGTGAGAAGCTTTCTGCATTTGTCACATTTTAACCTCTTCACAGCGATGTGCACCGAGTAACCAGCAACATAGGTAACCACTGGAATGACATCCTTCAGTTTTGATAGCGCCTCCTGGGTCACAACAACGTTGAATTTTCCACTTGGCACTGCTGCCTGCGTTTGGAGCTCTTCCCAATTTTGATTTTGGTCGTTGTCGATTGCGGACGCCGTGCTGATTTGTGGTAGTGTGGTTTGCAGTCGCAACTTGTTCTCGCACTTGTAAATCTGTCTTACGGACAAATGATACTGCGAGCCAGCGAGTCGTCGGTAACAACCAAAACGTTTTTCCAGAAGGTCTGTTTGGAACTTCCCAAGAAGCAAAAAGGACATCTTGAGCTCCTCAAAGCAATATGCGCAGATTTCAATGAACGCCCGAGTCGTCTGAATAAGAGCCTCATGTGTCTCATCAGACAACTTACAGGCATCCGCTCTCCTTTCCTTCCACTCCTCCAACCAGTCCAAAAAATCGTTCAAGAAGGAAACCTTGGGGTCAAATGGAGAAGGGTAGACTGGCTTTTGCAAGTCATCCCTTAGTGTCAGTCCTTTGAAAGGAGTCTTTACGTTGACAACCTTCCGCCATCTCACCATTACATCAATGAAACTGGCAGTTTCTTCGTAGTGCTTGAGGTTGTGCTTGGCTCCAATGACTCGAAGTGCATTCGGTCCGTACTCGCTGAATACCTGCAAAACAGGTTTAACATCCTGTTTCTCGATGTCTGTTGGGGAAACAGCTTTTCTGGACAAAATGTAGCCGTACCGGAGTAACTGCTCACTCTCTAAATTATATGCGTCTTTAACTGTCTTGAAATACGCATACTGCATGCGCCGCTGCCCCGTTGTGCTTGGTTCGAACTGAGGTAACCAGAAACACTGGTCATTTTGTTTTAACCAGTTGTTGCGCACGCACTTCAGTAAATGCACTGGGTCGATGACGAAGAACAATGACCTGTGGGGATCTGATGGGTGCGGAAACACGAAATCATTTGCCAGTGATTTTTTTTTTGAAACGGCTTGAGGGGCCTTGCTCACCGAATACTTAAACGGCAATTGCGCTTCGATTCACGGCATTGTTGTCGGTCACGGCACACATTACTTTGTATCCAATTTTTTCTAAGCCGCGAATGACATCTCCTAAAATGTTGTGCAGAAATTCTCCATTAGCTTTTTGAACGGGAACAATGTGCGCTGCCTCCTTAAACTTACACATGAGGCTGCGTAGCATAAATACAAATGCACTATTTGCTGCTTCTGCATTGTACGTGATACCAGCGATGTGTCCTCCCTTATAGTCAAAAAATGGCTTTAGATGAATTTCGTCCACCATCAAAGTCACGTAGCGTTGCTGCTCATTCAACTCGGATATCTTCTTGGCCATGTAGCGGAGGAATGTATTGTCTTGATGCTCTAGTTGGGGGTTCATTCCAAAAGACGAACATATTGACCTAATGGTTCTTGGGTGTGGTATGATGATGCTCCCGTGACTGCACATGTACTTGTACGCGTGAGACGATATAGTAAATAGTACGCAGCAGTACACCATAAATTCTACAGAGTAGCGCCGTCGTTCTTTTTTTGTTGACATTAACTTCACTTGCTCAGCGAGCAGTTGAATGATCGGGGTGTTATCGTTTTCTTGTGCTGTGTATAGTTCGTTCAGAAGAGAAGCGACAGTCTCGAAGATGTCTGCGGTTGAGTTTTCAGAGCTTGACCTCTGGGCACTGTCGAACGCCTCGACTCCTTCCAGCAATTCCAGCAGCCGTCGTTTGCTGTCGATCACGGACGGAACTACCATTTTGGACCCGAGCCGCTTCACTGATGCTTTTGCGACGTTTACCGTAAGAGTTAGGTCGGTTTTTACAACAGAGTACTTAATCCAAGGAGCGTCATCATTACAAATGTGAGCCAAAATGACGTGGTCACTGCATTCGATGACATGCCAAAATGTCAGCTTCTCGCCTCGAACGAAGTTCGCGACATCTTTAAAATTGCAAAGCTTATCTTATCTGCTTCTTCCTCTTTTTTGGCAGTGAGAATTGACTCGGTGAGCACTTTCTCAAGGGAAGCGGCCTCTAAGCGCATTCGCTTGCTCTCTGGGTCCTCTCTTCTAGAGCTTTCTATAGAGAGGTAGCTTGGGCAATCAGGGAATACCGTCGGTACAGCCTCAGCTCGAAGCCGCAAACGTGAGAGTGGTGCGGTCACTGTGCGGCCGGTGGCTTGGTCAATATAGCTTGTTTCCCGAACGATGTCTTCGGCTTTAAAGTGACGTTCGCACACCTAAACAAAAGAAACATATCCTAGCATCAGTACGGCTACCTCCTAGCAGCAACAGTACATTCAGGGCTTTGCGTGACGCGTTTAGGCGTAACGTGCTACAAACTACAAGGCTCGCCACGCAACGGTAGGAGCAACCCCCATGAGAAAATTATAAAGCATTCAAAATTTCTTACCCTGGCATTCGCTGACACGACCAGGTTTTCACGTGGAATGGCACTTATCCACGCTTGTCTTGCTTCGGCGGCTTGAGGGAACGAAAAAACGTGCACCTTGGGGCCTGTCTTGTAATTGCTGTCGCACCATGGCACATAACACTTTCCTGGCATTTCGGCGCTGATTATAACTCTGCACGAGCCTGTTCGCCACACATAACACGCGATAAACACTTAGGTCACTCGCCGTTGCCCAACTACGCACAGAAACGAATATCCAAGTAGCAACGTGCATCCGCGCCACGAACGCTCACAGCGCGTCCAAACGTGCCCGCCGCGCCGAGGCTGCCGAGGCCCCGCCGCTTAGGGGACCAACGCCATCTAGCGGAGACGTGGGACTGGGCCCCTTACTGATGACGTATATTCACGGCCCCACGGGAGCCCCCCGGCCTTGAGTCAGTCTCGGTGGCGTTGCCTCAGCGCACTGCCTGTCGAGCAGGCGCTCTCTATGCGAAAGGGCGTCTGCTACGCATGAGCAAGGCAGGAGGCGCCTCGTTCGAAATGCGAGTGCAAAGGAGAGGAGATTGAGAAGAAACGCAAGTGGAGGAGGCGAGTATCACTACTTTGCGAAGTTTATGGGTTTTAGGATTGCCTCGACGCGCGCGCCTCCATTCTTTTAGATGCGGAAGCATCTTATACTCGCGCCTTGTAGTGCGCCGTCCGCGCCGTCCGCACCGCTTCTCGAACATTCGACAGCTGACGCGCGCGCATGCGCCGTCGCGCCGTCGCCCACTCTTCCACCATCTGTGCATCCCTTCCTCCTCTACACACCGCGCGCGCTTCACTCCTCCACCATCTGTGCACCCTTCCTCCTGTACACACCGCGTTCGACATCTACAATTCTCCTGATTCTCCAGTGGACGCGCATGTGGCGTCGCGCTTCGAGAACATTCAACAGCTGACAGTGCATGCGCCGTCGAGCTGTATATATACTCAAGGTCGGCGCTCGCTCGCTCAGTTGCCGCTCGTCGGTTGGTTTGTACGGCGCGTCGACGTCCAAGGTCGCCGTGAAATGAATTCCAACGAATCCACAAACACAATGATCGACGTCCCTTCGACCAGCGCCGCCCTTTCGCATACGTGTGTACGTGTTCACTCATTTAACACCCCCTCCTACAACCACGTTAACCAATTTAGCCATCGACCCAAGTAAGTCGCAATTTAACACCCCATTTCACAACCACGTTAACCAATTTAGCCATCGACCCAAGTAAGTCGCACTTTAACACCCCGTTAACCAATTATATGCTCCGCATCCTCCTCAGTGTTCCCCCGAGGGAAGCTGCGGGCAATTTTTTTTTGCGGTCTTTTTTTTTTTTTTGAAAGGGTTGACGTCGCTACAGTGAGCTAGAAGGAGGTAGTGGGCTTGCTGGGGTCCCCTGCTTGACGCCGGGTATGTCACAGGTGTTGTGGCGCCACCAGCGACTTCGATGGAAATTTAGGAACCATCTAAACTCCCTAAGAAATGAAACAAACCTAGAGCAGATCTTTATAACTACAGCTCAAGGTGCTAGGCTAGAAGGGGACGAAGCTATTGAATATATAAGAACAAGGGTGACAGAAAAATTTCAACAAAGAAGTGCCTTATGCCCCGCAATAGACAGGGATGGATCAAGTGGCACAATAGCTCCATTTTCACAACGAGAGTGGGAAAGGGCTGAGAAGAGGGTTCTAATTAGTACGTCAACAGGCCCAGATGGCATTTCAATTATGCTGATAAAGAAATTGGGTCCGAAGTCTAAACAGACTTTGAGAGAGGCAGTGAGCAGAACAATAATCAATGGTGAAGTCCCTGATGGATGGAAACTTAGCAGGATGAGCATGATCTATAAAAAAAGGGGGACAAAGATGACATAAACAACTACCGTTCTATAACAGTGACATCAGTGGTCTACAGGCTGGCGATGCAGATTATAAAGGAAAGACGGCAGGCATGGATAGAGGATGAAGGGGTGCTGGGGGAACTTCAGAATGGGTTTCGGAAACACAGAAGGTTGGAATACAATCTATTCTCACTGACGCAGTGCATCGAAATAGCAGAAAAGGAACACAAGCCCCTGTGGCTAGCATTTTTGGATATCAAGGGAGCATACGATAGTGTGGTTCAAGAGGACTTGTGAGGAATACTGGAGACACTAGGTGTGGAATATTGAGTCACTAATCTTTTAAAGGATATCTACAAAAGTAAGAAGGTAGTTATAAAATGAGAAAAACAGGTATTCGACCCCACAGAGATAAAACATGGGCTTAGGCAGGGGTGTCCTATGTCACCCTTGTTATTCATAATGTGCCTTCAAGGATTAGAGGACAAATTAGAGGGGAGCGGACTTGGTTTCAAGCTCTCTTTTATCAAACAAGGAAAACTCATTCAACAGGCATACCAGCATTGATGTACGCAGATGATATAGTGCTAATGGCCGAAAACAAGGAAGATTTGCAGAGATTGATTGACATCTGCAGTAATGAGGGAGATAAGTGAGATTTCAGCTTGAGTAAGGAAAAATCAGCAGTCATGATTTTTAATGATAACGAAGGTAGTGAGCTTAGAGTACAAGAGGTCACGCTAGAGATAACAGATAAATACAAGTATCTGGGCGTATGAATAAGCAATGGGACCGAGTACCTAAGAGAACACGAAATATACGTGACGACTAAAGGTAACAGGAATGCAGCAGTGATGAAAAATAGGGCACTGTGAAATTACAATAGGTATGACGTTGTGAGAGGAATATGGAAAGGGTTCCTGGGCTGACGTTCGGCAATGCGGTCTTGTGCATGAGATCAGAAGTTGAAGCAAGATTAGAAATTAAGCAACGTGGAATGTATTCGAATGTATTAAGTTGACAGTTTGCGCTCGTCCGTCTCTCGTGTTTATCTTGCGCCAAAAGCTACGTTAACAATGTATGTACATGGTTTTGACTTTGTGCGCGTACTTGTTAGACCTTAACGCGATCGAACGTTGAGCGAACTGGTAACCCCAGATGGTTTCTTGGCATTTGAACTGTTCTCATATAATTCCTTTTATTCTCGATGTGTGCTTGGAAATAGTACTTTCGCTGTCGCGGACATCTCTTGTCGTTTTATTTTACGCATAAAGGTGTGGTTATAAAATTCTTGCGTCTATAATTAGCTGCACAATTCACTCCTTGTTGTGTTTTGTTGCGGAGCAGGAACTACAAATTGAAAAGTCGGTGTTCGTGCTCACATCGCACACAATAGTACGTTTTGACTGCATGTATCGGCTCGTACCATTTAGCTGCTACATTCCGTATACATTCGCCCAGTAATATATGCACAGTGACTAAATAATATGCAATAATATGACTAAATAATATATACCGACTTCTTTAGAGACTGTCACGTAACTTATCTCGGGAGCGCTTGCATCAGATCTAATTGGGAGAGTGTGGAGACGGGCGTGGCACAAACAACATACATTTTATCACCCGAAACGTAAAAAAAACCAATACACACAATTCGTGTTACAGCACTCAGGACAATAACACTCAAAACTGAAACATCACTCAACATACCTCACAAACAACCAATAACTCGAGAATCCTCAATATTGATACGCGCACATGGGCAAACCAGAACTGACTATATCTCAGTCCCAATCTTTTGCTAGCCCTAGCTGCTAGCCCTAATCCAATATGTCGTCATCACCATCGCTCGCTCTTACTGTTCACGTCGACTTCTCGACGATGCCGCGTCATGGTCCATCACGTACGTCGTCGACCTTCTCCTCGTCCTCTTCGCTGTGGCCCTCAGTTGGTCCCGCCGGATGAACCACTAGTCGTCGTCGCCGGCGTCTCGGACTCCGTTGAGTTCTTCGGCGTCGCTAGGCTAGGCTTAGACTCGCCATGGACTCTGTTGGTGGCAAGTCTGCTCTGCTGATTGGTGTGGGCTGTCGTCGTCTTGACGTTAACTGGGAGAGCGGCAAGTCGACCAGGAACTGCTGGGCACGACGCGGCAAATCCGGGCAGCCTCGCTCGGGACCTCCGAGGTTGACGGCCACTCCCCGAGCCTCTCACGCCGACATCCTCACAACCGGGCGGTCATCATGAGCTGCTGCCTCCGTGGTAGCGACGCTCATTCCCCACGTCCTTGTTGCTGTACGTCCCAACTCATCCTCTGGAATTTTTCTTCTCGGGTCACGTGCCACGAGCCCTTCCACCACCAATCTCTTGCGTATACGTGGCTGGTGCGCGTGTACTCGGGTGACTCTTCTGTCCTCGCACACCGCCGCCGCACCTCCGCGTTCGGCACGCGTCTGGCGCCTTTACTCATGACAGAGATACATGCAAGTGCGTCCATACATGCGTAGTGTTTAGGATTTATTTGCAGTCAAAAGCGTCGACTTTTATTCATTGGTGCTTTTCTTTCAGTGGATCCGATGGCGCCCACGAGAAGAGTGGGACGGAAAAGCCAGCGCCCTCAACGTGCAGACTTTTTGCATAGTGTTTCACCCACACGCGTGTGGTCCTGGGGTTGGTTGAAAGTGAACTACTGTGGCAATAACACCTTACGATCGCCTGTATACAGCTGTACAAAACCTCAGTTGCATATGCATAGTTACGTCCAAGCTTATCTAAAACGGGTTTGAATGCCGGTGGTGCACGTGCACCTGATAGCTAATAGGGGAAATGCAAGGTATAAAATCATAAGCTGCCTGGGCGACCCTGCAATTAAGAATGGGGCACAAATGTCGGGCTTTGACATATGCTATTTTAGTTCATTATCACTCCATATATAACCTAGCCGTCCAATCTGCGGGTGCTGGCTTCATATTGTAGGGGCTAAGCTCCTTTTAAAAAACCAGCGCGTTCCAGGTGTCGCGTCAAAAATGCACACAAGGCGCCATCTAACGAGCTAGTTTTTTTTAAAAAATTGGTTCCAAATCTGCATGGTACACCGCAAATATCGTCGTCTTGCGTCGGGAGAGAGTGAACAAACTATTTATTTGATGTTCTGCGAAAGAAAATCGCTGAATGTTATTCTGTAGGCGCTGTGTTAGAGTGCCTCGAGCGTGTAGCGGAGGCGAACGAGCGCATCGAGGATGGATGGATGGATGGATGCTATGAGCGTCCCCTTTATAACGGGGTGGTGACAAGTATGCCACCAGGCTCGACAAAAAAAAAAATCTTTTTTCTTTTTTTTTATGTTGGCCTAATGCCTCTACTTCGATACATTCTATCTTAATGGAAAAAAGGTAAATTTTCAGCTTAAGTTCTCTGCCATTTACGGCACACTGTCCATATTTTATTTTTCCAATATTTATTTTTGTCCTTTCTCTCTAATTTTCTGCCACCAATACTCTAACCGTCTCTTACTTATTTCAATCGCGGGTGTGTTCAGCTTTTCATTGTTGTCCCTAAAACCCAAGCCTTCCTGTAGGCTCGTGCCCAAACGTACACCTGGGTGGATATCTCCACATTCAATCAGAACATGCTCCGCCGTTTCTTTATCAGAAGGCAGACAGATCAAAATTTTTCCGTCGAAGGTCCCCAAGAAAGACTGTCGTCTTTAAAAATCCTGGTTGAATCACGGCCGGGCTAGACTGCATCTGCGCGCTAGCTTCTTACGGCCTTCGTATTGGGTATAGTACAGGCCTCTCACAGCTGCTTTGAGAGGGGCGTTGCGACCCTGACCCTCCTCTACCACTAGCAGAGCCCACAACGCCGACACATGAATTCGGGCGCGCTTCATCACTCACCGCACATTGTAAAGCAAATTTCCTAGTCGTTGAAAACACAGAAATAGTTAATGACATTGTTCATACCCGATGATGTAGGGCGCTTGGACCTGTATACCTTTAAAGAATGCACTTTACTGTCTGTGTCTGAAGCCCCGAAGTGCGAGCATGGTCTTATAGCCTCTTGGAGACAGAAAGCGCCGTATCATATACTCCCTAACAACTTCGTTTGAGTACGCTGAATGCTTTTTTCCATCACACCCTATTCGATGCAAAAGAAACGCGGCCTTTTTTTCTCCTTTCTGTGCATATGCCGCGATCTTCTTAACAAATCCGTGGTGCTTGCTTTCGCGATAATATTCGGACGCATTTTCCTCTTTTTTCAACAATTGCGGCTCCTCCTCACATCTTGATGGTACGGCACTTGCGAGCGCAATCTTCCTATTACAGGTAGGTAGTGACCCGCGTGATGAGCGTCGCTGTTCATTGTTTACGTGCGAACACCTACTGCTTCTTGTTTAGTGAAAGCATCTTGTGAAGCAACATCCAGTCTGGTTCGTTGGTCTCCGCTTTTCGCTGCCTTGATGTTTGTCGTAGGGGCGAAGCTCGTAAAGCACAACTGTTGCGAGGCTTCTATGCACTCGAAATCAAGTAGGAAGGATAGTCCTCGAATAAAGTAGGCGTGAAGTCGGGAAGAAGTTTTCTGATGCGGCACGCAGGCACATATGGTCTTCGCCGCGGAAGTGTCTGCTTCATACGACAGTCTATGCAGACTTGTCGTTGTTGATCAGGTTGACTCTCGCAATATTCTTTTGTCATTTATCGCACATCTCAATATTGCTTGGGAACTGGTGAAAAGGAAAAAAATCACACCATATCCACGAAGGGAATGACGATGAGTGGGACGAAGCCTCCGTCCATCCGTTCATGCTTGCTTCCGTTCCTCCGTCCGTTCATCTCTGTGTTCATCCATGCGTCTTTCCACGCATCCATATTCATGCGTCCTGTCCGTCCGCGCGTCTGTCCGTCCATCTATTGAAAACAGTCTAAGTGCCGCCGTCTCGCGTCTTTTCATCATATTATCACGCCGAAATGACAATGAATCGACGTGCACGAAAGGATGAGGGGAAAGTCGCAACAAAACTTCATTTGGTTGGACTGACCTGCGCCCGAAGTAAAACAAAACAAATGCTGCAAGCTGAGGATCACGAACAAGTGTCATGGCACCCACGGTGGTGTTCGCATCAAGAAAAGGGGCGTTTTCAAAATGAAACGTGCACAAAGATAAGCACGCAGACCATGCGTTCTTGGTGGAGCGCGCTTCAGATACGCATTTGCTACGCGCGTCACGAGCAATGCGATAAGAACATACATCACGGAAGCACGCCTCACGGCTTAAGGAGCTTCGTCCCTAAAACACCAGGTGTTTTCTCCGAACGGGACTTGCAATACGGAACCCAGCAATAAACAATCACACAGCTAATGTATATCCATGTCAATATTGTGCGTACTGAAGGTTGCACGACTACTTTCTATGGTCGAGAAATCACTGCAGACTGAACACTGAGAAAGCACCGAACAAAACGCAGCCACGGTGAACAAATCCCAGCATAACGCAAGTTACTCTAGAGAGAAATAAGAATTGACAACTACCTCCTTGTAGCACTAAGCCACAAAAAATTTATGCAGATTACTTAGAAAAAATCTGTTTATTTGCAGAGAATTTCGAATGTTGTCACTTTCACTTCCTAAACATGCTCTTCCACGAACTCGAAAGATAGCGCAGAACTTATTTGCGTTAGATTTTTAGTTTTCAGGGCAAGCGGCTTGGGAGCGTAAGCAACTGCGTCCTTTACATTCTTCACGGACGTGGCTTGCAGTACAAAGGAATGCAAAAGATTTTGGGGTTCCCGGAATGATTGTTTCCAGGTGGTGTTTGCATCTTGAGGATGGAGAGCACCACTCTCAGGGCGTGTCGTCCGAAGGGTTATTTAGGCAGCAAGATTCACCCCTTCTGTTTGTTTTTTTTTACTTTCTTCCTCCGTATGCGCAGTTACTTTTAACCATTAGAGTTACAACACACGTACGTATTTCAAAGATCTGTCAAGCTGCAGACCGCAGTTTTTAGTCCTGAAAACCACTTTATTGTATTTGGGAAAAAAAGAAATAGAAAATAGCTATAGCGAAGAGAAGGTGTGCTCGTCTTTTCTCCTAAAGAATCATGACACTCAATTTTCAACCATAATCTGTGTTATGTGGGCTGGTCCTTGTGCGTTGAAAAACAAAGCTGGCGGAATGTCAGCGCACACTGTCGTGCCGTTAATTCATAATCGGGCGAGCAGCCTAGTGGTCGGGCAACACTGGCGCGCTCTCTAGTCGTGACGTAACGAACCGTTTGCTCCGCGACTTTCTGCATGGTGTGCAGTACGGAGGGCGATTGTGTTTCATGGTCAGCTACACTTGCAACCGAGTTGTTTTAGCGTTATTCAACATGCCACTGGAACTGAATGACTTGCAGCGGTCGAAGCAATGCCACCACGTCGCCCATGCTGCGCTGTGGGGTGCTAGAACATACATAGCAGGGAGAGTACTGTGTCATTCTTCATGTTTCCTAAAGAGCCAGCCAAACGCAATGCTTGGGAGATAAACGTGCGCAAAAAGAACTGCTGTTCTGTGCTCGGCGCACTTCACGGCAGACAGCTACAATGATGACCAGCGTCTTCTCGGCGAGTTTGGTATATCAGTGAAAAAGCAGAGGCGGCGGCCAGACGCTGTGCCGACCGCGTTTTCGCACCGTTCCGTCCTCCAAGCAAAGGCTCGGGGTGCTTTTGAAAAGCGTTAAAGGAAAGAGGTAAGTGCATTTCTCGTTAGCTATAGCGTTGGCATCTGCGTTCGCCCTGTCTTCGACGCTTTCTTCGTCGCTCGAGCTGCTGGGGATGGGGTCGAAATCGAAATGCACAGCGTACACGACGTCGCCGCCGCTTATGCTGCTCGACGAATCATTGCCCGAATCGTGAGCTGATGACGGGGCCGACGACATGGCGATGGCACCGGTACCACTTCAGCACTGGCAACACGTGTGGCAAGCAACACAGGGAACACACTGACCGCGTGCCGAAGGTGCCGTTTGGTAGCAGACGACAGCACTGCTCCCATCGATTTGTGACGTCACGCACGACAAGGCAAAATAGCGTTCGCCGGCGGTCGGTGGAGTGTATAGCCGAAGAATTCTACGGCTTATTTTGGACTGAAGTAATCTCTCACAGTCCAGTTTTCACACGTGTGCAAGCATATTTGACTCTCTACCGTCGTTTTTTGCCGAAAACCGCAAATTGTTGACTGACCATGTCATGACCCCTTTAAGCGAACTCCGTAATGGCGGCCTCGTTGTTCAACGAAACCAAGTACCAAACGTATTTGGACCTCTCTGCTTGCAGAACAAGTGCAGCGTTGTTTATCTCTTCCTCTCTGGTCGTTTACAGCACTTTATGCTTCCTGCATTATGCCTCGTTAGCCGATTGTTATTTTCAGCTTGTAATATCCTCGAGCACATGCATAACTACTTTATGCGGCGAGCCGTCTGATAACATTATTTTTTTTTACAGCGGATTTTGTTATGAGATCACAACATGGGTCTCGCGCAGCGGCGTAGTTGTCCGCCGCCGCCGCCGCAGGTGTCCGTAACCACACTGCGCAAAATTAGAAAGACCTAGTGCCACTGATACAGTGGGGCTTGAAACCGGGTCCGCTGGGTGCCAGCCCAGTATTCTACCGTTCAGACACGCCGGTGATGGGGACCTGTTGGCAAACTTGCCTTAGGCAGGCTTGATGCTGAGAAAGTAATCGCAATAATACGACTTATAAAGCCCTTTAAAACAGTGAAAGAACAAGCAGTCGTCAAACAATGCAAATAGCGTAACAAGTGGGTCATCCAATGCTCGAACCCATTACAAAAACATGTTTTTGCTCAGCTATTAACTCTGGTGGATACCACGCCTCTCACAAGAATGAGGAAAAAATAGCTCAGTAAATGCCAGCCTACTACCCTAAACTTTTTATTATTATAATACCGTAGGGGACATCAAGCAAGTGCGCTTGCAGCAGTTACCCAATAAGTGTTTAGAAAATGTTCTGAAAGGCCGCTCTTCCAGCTTTCGTTGTGACTGTGATGTGCCTTCCGCGCAGGCCTGGCGTTTTAAAGACGATAGTCTTTCTTGGGAACCTTCGACGCAAAAGTTTTGGTCTGTCTCTCTGTGCATTTGTCTATTTGTCCGCGTTTAACGGTACCCTAAACGGCATTAAAGTGACCAAACAATACTAAAACCGGCCGACCCCATCCGCAGTGCCCACCAATATTGCTCAAGATTCAGCATTCATACTTGTGCGATTGTCAATTAAAAAAAAACAATTATTTCGCATATCTGAGGTACCATAACAACACGTCAATATTCTGTATGTGTGTCTCTTACTAGAAAAGGCATACATAAGTAATTCTTAGGACTGTAGCGTTTATCACACCGCGCTGACTATGCAACGCTTGCACGAAAAGGCAAGTGTTTCCAACGCTTTGTTAAGACGACACGGTGGTGGCACCTACCTGGCGCCTTGCGTTCTACACCTCACCACCTCCGAGATGGGCGCGCAGGGCACGCGCGCTTCGTTTTCAAACATAACTGCCAGATAGCGCTCATGTCTCACGTGTGACGTGACTTGATGCGCTCGTTAGCCTCCGCTGCACGCTCGAGGCACTTTAAAGCAGCGCCTCCAGAATACAATTCACCGATTTTCTTGCGCAGAACATCAAACAAACGTTTTTTTCGCTCTCTCCAGTCGCAAAACTATCGTATTTCGACGATATTTGCAGTGTAACATGCAGATACGGGGCAATTTTTTTAAAGGAGATGATCCGTCCTCTATGCCCGAATTATTTAAGAATCTCCCTCCCCCCTCTCCGTCGAGAACCCCATTCCGCGGTTTCACATCGCGTAAAATTCTCATGCCGTGTGCACGGCGCAAGCGATTCAAAGTCAGAGTCGCAGTGCCTGTACCGCCGACAGGTGGAAAAACATACTCGGAAACTTTCCCATTGCTTCCGCGATGGGTGAGAAGGCTGCAAAGAAAGAAGTGCGTGCAGGTGCAGTATAGCCCGGCCGTAGTACGACGGGGCCGCTGGGCCATGTTGAAACGCATACGGAACGTTGCGCGATACGTTATCAGTTGTACCTGCAAAGCTTACAGCCCAGGAACATTGAGCTTACGAGCATTGCCGAAAGCGACAGATCGGGAGCGGTGACTGGAGAGCAGGAAAATTATGCTCTTGATGGGAAGGAAACTTTTCGCAGCAACTCACATTCGGATATTGCCGCTAAATGCCACTTGCAAGTCAAACAAGTTCAAAGTGACTTGAAGATACAGGTAAGTGCAGTGTGTTGGAATTGCGCGTGAAAGAGCTCGCCTCCGTTATTGTGGCCTGCACGTTATTTTGTCGCTTTAAATGATAATTATTGTCTGAGAATGTGACCAATTGGCGGCTCATTTGAGGACGTCATTTACGTTACCGGTAGTTCCAGCTTTTTGGGTTCACAGGTGAGATGCCGTTTCGTTTTGCGCTTTTGTTTTCGATGGCTGAACAGTGTCAAGAGCAGACGACTCGTGCATATTCAGTAATCAATGTTTTCTTAGTTCAGTTCACAGGTGAAAAGTTCTTTCATACACGATTTTCGTCGCGGTGTTACGTAGGAGTACTAAAACGGATAATTTTTACGCATCCGGTAGTTACGGCTCTCGTAGCGTGTTAACGTGCAGGTGAGAAACAGTTTTTCTTCGCGATTTTATTGGTAGCGTTTTGAAAATGATTCTCCTGATCAATCTTTGTTTCCTTTTCTTCGAAGTTGACAGCAAAGCGCGAGGTGTCCGCGTTAACCTGCACTTGCAAGGCAGGCGCGTGAGTCGACATTGCAAACAAGGTATTGCTTACTTTGGGCAAATGATGCCGACTCGCCATCGTCAACAGACTGATCACAAGCTGGGGGTCGGTCGTCATTTAAAAATGACACTTCAAGAAGCTCGTTGGGGAACTTTTCGGAAGTATGCATAAAAAAAAAAAAACTTGGACCATCTTCCGCTAAAGGTAACCAAGCAGCGGTGGCTAACGCTTACACTGACGGCGACGTTGACGCTGGTGCTCATCAAGCGAAAGTGAAGTAAAGGCGCCCTTGACGGAATTCCGAACGCACGCTAGAGTGTCTACATACACGGGGTGGCCAGTGAACGGTTGTGCAGCGCGTTGGTTTTTTACAAGCACGGCGCTTCCTGCGTCCGCCTTGCGAGGGAAGAGAGGGGAGGGGAGCGACAGTTTTGCGGGTGTGTTCCTTAGCCGGCACGAAACGCGAGCATGCACAGTACGGAAGGACAGCGTTACACAGGCTAGTCAAAGAGCTGCTTCACCTCTAAAATGCATCCTTGCCATGTGTTGATAAGATGTGGTGTGCGCGAAAAGTGGCGAATGAGTTCGTCTGCACAATTTTTCTAGTACTTCCTTCTTGTTAGAGTGTCTAGTGTGGTTCATGATTGATATTGTGGGGTTGGACGTCCGAAGACCACCATATTATTATGAGAGACGCCGTAGTGGAGGGCTCTGGTAATTAAGACCACCTGGGGTTCTTTAATGTGCACCCAAATCTGAGCACACGGGTCTACAACATCCTCGCCTCCATCAAAAATGCAGCTGCAGCACCTTAGCCACTAGACCACCGGGGTGGGGCATGTGTAGAGCTGTGTTCATGGAACTTTATTTAAACTCGCGATTCTCAGCGTAGTCTTACATACTTAAGCTGTAACGTGCTTGCAAAGTAAGAGTTTTGTTGTGTTTTGCACATCCAGCTTTGCCGCCACTCTTTCTCGTATGGTCTACGGGAATAATTAAAAGATGATGTTTGGGTGGCACGCCTTTCCTGTATGCCACTTCACACGCATTAGTATCATTGTCTCCAGCGCTTTTATGGGCGCCCTTCCGCGCACTGAACCGCGGTAGCCTTCGCCATCCTACTACCCGTTTTGCAACGAGGCCACTAGGGCGGTGCAACGTGTTAACACTAACTTCAGCGCTGGAAGTTTATAGCATTACCGGGTCGGTCGTTTTTCCATCCAGGGAAACCAGCATATCCACGGATTGAATTATGAGCTTTCAAAGCATCCGTACGCCAATCCGTGTTCTAGTGTGATAGGAGTGGATGGACAGACGGTCGGAAGCCCAGAAGAACAGATGGACGCACGCATGGACGTAGGTATCTATGGACGAATGCTTCGCCTCATTCATCATCACCTACTCCATGAATATGCTGTGATGTTTAATGTTTCACTAATTCATTTGCTTTGCTAGATGCAATGCACGCTCATATTAAGAAAGACGGATACATTGATATTGCATGTACAAATATTGCGTGGCAAAATAAAAAAAAAACTTGAGCTGGAATACCGTCAGACGTATACAAAAGCAAATTCTGTGCCCTAATGGTAGGTGCATCATTGCACCGCTTTTCGTTTCGACAGTCCAGTGAATCATACATTTCCATTACTGTTTTCTAATACACAGTGTTCCGCATGAATTCATAAAAAAAACGAACATACCCACCTGCAAAGTATGGAAGGGATCTAACTGGGCCAACTAGCCATCTTGCTGTATAGAAGTGATTAGTCATGTCTGCAGCTGTGGATCACTCAGCCGCAGCCAGCAGCTGAGTGACCGCGGCACCAGTCAGTATCGATACGTTCTACAACAGTTCTAGGCGCGATACATTCGTTTATTTTTGAGACGCGTGTCTACAAACTCATAACTAGACACATTCATGAGCAATTTTGCGTTTTTGAAGGCAACTCCAGACCAAAGTGCCTTTACTCGAGAGCAAAAGGCAGCGAAGCCGCGTGCTTACAGGGCGCGCATGGAGAAGTGGGCCAAGTAAAGGCGACCGCTGTAGCAGACGATGCACTTGTTTCCACTGTGAACAGAGCAAAGCCGAACGAGCGCATCGAGCAACTCTAAAATCAGCCCCAGGGTCCTATGGGAGTGTCCTCGCTCAGCTTTTTATATATTACTCATGCTTATGAAGCGTGGAAGCTTGGGCAAGTTGGTAGGACATAACTGAATGCAGGAACAGCGCAACCTAGAAGTAGTTACTTCGTAACTACGGAAGCGAAAAAAAAAAAACAAGGACAGAAAAAGAGCGCTGGAGCAGCGAAAAAGAGCAGTGCTCTTTTTCTGTCCTTGTTTTTTCGCTTCCGTAGTTACGAGGTAACTACTTCTAGGTTGCGCTGTTCCTGTATTCAGTTACTCATGCTTGTTCGTCAAGCTTCTTATGCTCGCGCCTTGTCCGTAGTGGGCAGTGTGTACACTGGTTCTCATTGCTCCTGCTAGGGACGCTGCTGTTCTCTGTCGCAGCTGCGCTCTCTCCTGTGAGTCACGCCAACAGCGCCCACACAGCTTCAGCACACTCGGCGCTGAGTGCTCTAAACATATAGGTGACCGCTAATAGAATGCCTTGGGCGCGTGCATCGAGGAACCCTAACCGCTAGAGGGCAGAGCCCGCATACAGTGCTCGCATTTGGCGCGCTTCCTTTCTCTTCGCTTGAAGCCCACTCGCGGAACACTCTTCGTTACCGCTTCGCGGCATGAACACCCCAGAAGACAAGGCAGCAGCGTGGCGGTCTCGCCGCCAAGATCACATTTTCCGCATATATAACAGCGCCGCTCGGGCCCTCCATTTCGAAAAACAATTCCCGCGCTTGACCAATCCGTCTCGTATGCTGTTACGACTGTCATCATTATTGAAGTCTTTCGGCCTTTGTGAACTGGACGAAAATATTTCGACGCACTTCAAGCAAGAATGTACCGTCAAGACTGGTTGATTTCCTGTCAGCAAAACGTGGACAAGAGATTCCAGGACCAGTTCGCGCAAAGAAAACGTATGAGCCAAGAAAGGCCATTGTGAGCTCGACTCTACGCAAGGCTTTAGAGGCAAAGAAGGAGGCAGTTGGGCCATCTTCGAAGTCACCGTTGATCTGGAGAGACCGAAACCAGCGTGGTATTTGCAGTTTAAGCTGAAAGGCAATACCCAAGCCGATTGTGGCTGCACCTTGCGAGGAGAAGCGAACTCCCGGAAATTCAAATGTAATTAATGCACACCTTATAGCAAACAACAAAGGATTGAATGTGTGGTTGAAGGAAAGGAAAAAGGCAATGTCTTCTGCAGCCCTTGCGGGAGCACACATCAGCGCCTCGACGACGAGGGATTAGTAGACCTCTCTTCCTTCCCCCTCTTTCCATAGGATCGGCTAAATAAAGGGGCATATTTTGACGATAAGCGGTCAGGCCACTACATTGTCCCTAACCGGACGCAGTCAGGCAAGTTTGGCACGTGTACCGGGAGCCGGTCTTTCGAACCTCGCTCAACTGCCGGAGGAGTTCTTGGAAACCAAGGTTATCTAAGATCATCGGACGTGCGCAAAATCCTAGTGACGTGTGCGAAACGTTGGTGCACTGAGTTTGTGACCATATTTCAGCATCATGTAGACTGCGCCCTCTCCACATGCATTGTGGGGTGTCTTTCCCCGTCTTCGTGGGTGGAGCACCTAGACCACCGAGTGCCGTATTGGCTGAAGCCGCGGACAATGCGCCCAGGGTCGGCAATGCGGCGCTATAATAGCGGAATACCTTTTGCGGCGCTATAATAGCGGAATACCTTTTGTATATTTTGAGTTCCCCTGTACAGTTCTTGACTTCTAGTTCATACTTGATCACCTCTTTTCGAATTCTCAGTTCCTACTATGTAAATAAATTGTTGCAGTTCATACGAGCGCTGCATCGGACTTGTTGGATGACGGGTCCTAGGACGGGGCCCCGCTACCAGAATGAGGCCAGTGGCACCTGGAGTCGCAACAACGCGCAGTGACGCAAGCTTGCTCATGATCAACTTCAGGTACCACTGAGCTCGTCTATTGGTCATTTGCACTATGAAGTACTACCTTGGCCTTGGGGTGATGCGGTTTTAGCCATGCAGTCCACACTTCCATTTTCCTGTGCTGCTCTCTGCCGTTTTGTGGAGCCTGTGACTGTCGGGAGAAGTAGTATTGTCAAAACGAAAGCCTACGATATAATATGGCCGGGCTAGACAGCATCTGCGTGCTCGAAGCGCGCGCAGGTGCATTCTAGCCCGACCATGGATATAAAGAGGCGGCGCGCTACTTTACTGTCAGGGGAAGGGTGCTTCTCGAACTGTGCTTCCTTTCCGTGCTGCTATGACACGTGCTCAAGGGGGTAGGGGGGGGGGGGTAGCCCCGCTTGGTCGTTGACTGTGTGCCGATAACGTATCGCTGATGTCGTGTGCGTTGACGAAGTTGTCGGAGTAATGGCGACGGGCTACGCCTTCCCCTCTTGATGACGGAAAAGGGTGGCGAGGCCGCGCAGAAAATTTGAAACCAACTAAAAGGGATGTTCTAATCCCCGGTAACTTCCTTACTATAGCATGTTCACAAATGTTTTTGCGGCAGCGTGTTAACGTAGCAAAAGGTCGCACATTTCTGTTCATAACAATTTTGGGGCCTCCAAATCGTTTACTGGCCCTTGAAAGGGACTCTGAAGACAACTATTAGGTAGACGTTGATTGTAGAAATAGTAATCCAGAAACCTCGTAGTGTTACTTTTGAGCCAAGGAAGGGCTTATTTTGAAATAAAATCACGTTTTAGTGGTCCGCATCTTGTTAGCGCACTTCAGTTACTCGCCTCAAGAAGCGGACCATCTCACGTCACTGAGCTTCGTCGATTTACACGTCTCGGATGCCTCCAGACGGCCCCGGATGCCGGCGCCGCATTCGTTTTTCTCGGGACCAACTGGAACCTTCGTTTACTGGTACGGCCTTGCTTAGACCATGTTCATTTTTCACGTGTCTGGCGGCCGGCAGGCGGCCCTGAATTATCCGAACGATTTCTTTCGGGCAGCTGGCAGACGACAGCGCGGTGCGCATGCCTGTGCGGCCATCTTATACTAGACACGGGCAATTTTTTATGTGCTCTTGCTCTGTCTTTGCTTTTCTGTCCGCTTCTCACACGTTTATTAACCTCGCAATGAGTGCGCACGAAGTTCTTGTCATCGGCGTTTTCAGCCACTTCGAGCATGTGCGTGTTCTCGAAGGTCGGGCAAACACGTGTTACACTCACCGTGTTACATTCACCGTGCTCCTCCGCTATCACACAGAAACAGCGGTGGAACGACCGCGCCGGCCTACGATGCGCACGCGCTCGAGTAGTTTGCTTACAATAAGTTGCATCACAACATAAATAGGTCTAATTCACTACCTATCTGCTGTTTAGGTTGTAATTGGGCCGGCATTATGGCCTGTGTCTCAGCTATGGAGGGAGCAGACGTCATAGCCTGGCATAGCAGACGCCACAGCGTATGCAACCAGCATCAAGCGCGCAGATGGCCCGAGGCCACTCGGGCTGGCTCAGGACATTTAGATCACGTGCATGTGACATAGCCGTCTATGAGCCGAGGCGTCCGCGGGCCGCCGGCGAGTGATCCGGGACTTGGTCAATCGATGATGCTCACTGTTGCTGTGCCCAATGTTGCGAGGCTTGACTGCGCTGCCACCGACACTAATAGCAGCAGGAGGAAAGCAGGGAGAGCCACAGCAGAAAAAACGGCCATCGATCAATTTCTTGTCATCGGCTCCGAGATGGCCGACGTATTTTAGTTTAACTGGGCCCTGCTAGATGGCAGGATCTGTCCAGTTTAGCTACGCGAAAATTGAATTTTCGAACCACTCGCGCCATTCCTTTAGTAACGTGTGGCGGTTCTTTTTTCCATGAATCCAACAGAAACGAACAAGCACCATTTTATTACGTTTCTTGATGCATGGAAGATTATTTATTTAGTACAGCTAGATCGATTACTAGTGAATAATTGCAGGTGGTTTGTCTGACGTCATCGAACTTATTTTGAGAATCTCCTACAGCGGCGCATGTATTATTGTACATTTACCTTCATTTTTCGATAAGTAGGGTACTGCTGTCGATAATATTGTCGTTTTAGATGTTGTCATACACTAATTTTTCACTCTGACGTGAATTGTTATTTTACTCTACAGTCCCCTTAACAGTGGACCCCTGTGTACGTGTGACAATATTTGTAACTTCAATTCTACATGTTACTTCAATAGATGGCGTTACGCGCCGTTACCAGAGCAGGAAAAAGGAAATGGGGCGGCCGTACGGCGGAATGCCCGCGAAATGGTCGCCGGCGCACCTCAGATCCCCACAGTGTATACCATTAAATACGCTGCCGAAATTACAGCAGATTTTCACAAGTTGATATACGAGTGGAACGTCCTTGTATACGTTGAGCTTTCTGAACTTTGGTTGTTATAGCGCAGCTCCGTGCAACAAACACTGTACTTGGAGAATATCAAATACAATACAAGATAACTGTGACATTTTAAAACATTTTTTTTGCAATACCTATTAAAGGCGTATGTAGCTCTCTGTTATTAACAATGCTTACGCTACCTTGTGCTTGTCAACATTGCCAGTAAGCTCATTTGAGATGTTTCTTTCGGCATGCAGTGCATTCCCGGTTGGACGGTGGGCCAGTGTGTTTCGCCACCTACGACCTGCGCACCATCGACGTTGGAGTGTTCCGGCGGCAATTTCCTGCAGGTTGGTTATTACGATCATTTTTAAAGCCAAGCATTTCTTAGCAAACTTCGATGACTTCGAGCATATCTATCTATCTATCTATCTATCTATCTATCTATCTATCTAGCTATCTAGCTATCTATCTAGCTATCTAGCTATCTATCTATCTATCTATCCGCCGACGACTTTTAGCTCTCCTGGCCGTTTCGATAATTGTATCGATACCGAAATTAGTATGTCATAACATGACTCTAGGACAAGCGTAAGTGACTAGTAATAACCTGAAAACCATGACGTGCATGTCATGAATGCGATGATTTAGATGTTATGGTTTTGCTGCTCTTGCGGTGGTTTCATTCACATGACATGTTGCAAAACTGGTATTGTATGACGTGACTGCATGGCGAACATAAGTGACAGACCACAATATGAAAACGCCAACATGCATGTCACGTAAGTCATGACTACACGCCACGCTCATGATGCACTCGCGGCCGTTTCGCTAGCTTCACATATACCAAATTTGGTATTACGTGACGTGAATGAACGACAAAGGTAAATGACACGTCCAAACATGATAATCAAGACATGCGTGCCATGTAAAACATGACTACATTCTACGCTCATAGCGTGCACTCGCGGCTTCATATATACCAAATTTGGTATTACGTGACGTGAATGAACGACAAAGGTAAATGACACGTCCAAACATGATAATCAAGACATGCGTGCCATGTAAAACATGACTACATTCTACGCTCATAGCGTGCACTCGCGGCTTCGTATATACCAAATTTGGTATTACGTGACGTGAATGAACGACAAAGGTAAATGACACGTCCAAACATGATAATCAAGACATGCGTGCCATGTAAAACATGACTACATTCTACGCTCATAGCGTGCACTCGCGGCTTCATATATACCAAATTAGGTATCACGTGACGCGAATCGACGACGAAGATAAATGGTACGTCCAAAGATGATAATCATAACATGGAAGTCATGTACGGCATAATTTACGACCACCTCGTATGGTTAAGCTGATTTCAAAGTGACATATGAACCTTCCCCGTTCGTGCTCCGCCTGTCTTCGATTCCCTCTGTACGTGTGATCTGGCTATTTTTTACGCTTATTAAATGCGAATTCACGGGCGAAACGCTATTCTGCATTGAAGTAAATATACCGCCGATATACCTGTTTTAAGTGCATTGGCTACTTTCAAAACTTCTTTCGCATTCTTCAAAGTGCTCTGGAAAAAAATAATTGGGGGACCCCGAAGCTTCGTCTTTAACTTCAAAACGTGACAGCGATACCCTGTCCTTGATACGTACTTCAGTCACTTAGTATATACTTTTTCTTCCATGATGTTTGTCGGAAACTGTGGATTACTGGAATGTATTTGATAAAACTGAAAGTGGCTTGTGTCGGTGAAGCTTTTGCATTATATGACTGCGTTTTGTGTAAGGTGTATCGGGCTTTAAACGACGATCAGTTATGCACATGAAATGTTTTCAACTTGGAGCGGCCCGCTGCTCTACCTCCTTGAGGTAGCGTTCCTCAAGACCTCAATAAAGTTCTGCGTCTGTCTGTCTGTATGTCTGCTATAAACCCAGTACGTGTTCTTGGGGGAATACGCGCAGTAACGTGTGTGCGTTTTGTAATGGTTGGCCGGCTTCAAACCATGAACGCGTTATGATAATCGCAAGTTCTGACGCCTGATGGAAATGTTTTCTTGTACCAGGCAATATTACTGCGATATTACATTTTGTTGTGCAAAGGCTGTAAAGAGAATGGTGCGTGTTTGTAAAGAATGAACGTTATTTTCATTGCATTTTCATGCAAGGCCAAGTTATGTTGATACAAGTCATCATTAACACCAACGAATGCACCATAAAGGCGACGAACATGACGATTTAACAAAAGCTCGTATTGTTGTTGCCACTGCACCATCTTGGTTCAAGGAAACTGTGTACACCGTGTACAATCTGTGAATATATTTCTGCCCTCTGTCTACTCTCACCCCGTGATATTTTGGTAGAGGTGTGGGGTAACAAGACGGAGCTACGCAGCGGCCGACGCTTGGTTTCTTTAACGATGGCACAAGAGGGTCCGGCTCCAGCTCCCGCAGCGGCCACCGCTACGACGACAGTTGTTCTGCCCCAGCTGAAAGACCCTGGCACGTTCTGCGGAAACGGACAATGTCGACATTGAAGAATGGTTGCGGCTGTATGAGCGAACAAGCAGTAATTATCGCTGGGATGAAACGCTCATGCTGGCGAACATCCCACCTGAAGGGGACAGCCAAAGTGTGGTTTGAGAACCACGAAGCGGAAATTGGCAGCTGGGATGCGTGCAAAGAAAATATGCGTGCACTGTTCGGCAAATAAACTGGCAGGAAGACAGCGGCCAAGAAGGAGCTGGCATCTCGCGCTCAGACGTCATCAGAGTCGTACCTGTCTTACATACAGGACGTGCTCGCCCTTTGCCGCAAAGCAGACGATGGCATGGAGGAGTCCGAGATGGTAGCGCACACTTTAACAGGCATTGCCGATGACGCGTTCAGTTTACTAATTTGCAAGGACTGTGACACAGTTGGTGCCATTATCCGAGAGTGCCAGTGTTTTGTGGCCGCCAAAAGCCGACGTATTTCACATAAGTTCGCTCGACTTCCCAACACCGCAGCAACATGGTCGTGCGATGACATGCCTGTACTACAGGCACCGCTGACTGCAGAGCACGTCACGAAGATCACCCGTCGAGAACTTGAAGCTATGTCTCCCGCTTCAACTTTCTCTCGTGCTTGTGAGTCCAGCTCCCAAATGGTGCCCTAAGTGCATGCCATCGTTCAAGAGCTTTCGAACGTTGGCCTGGAATCTCTGTGCACCGTCGCCCCCTCCCGACCGACTGACAATCATCCGCCGGTTTTCTACGCCCAAGGCCAAAGGCTCTCAGCGCGCTCTCGCAATCCCGCTGAGTGGAGGACTGCTGATGACAGACCTATTTGCTTTAACTGCCATCGTGTTAGCCCCGTGGCCCGCTATTGCAATAGCAGGTGATATTGGCGCCAGCCTTCCCATGGCTACAACCGTCGCGCAGAGGCAGATGATGGCCACTTCGGAACTCGCCACGAGTCTCGCCTTATGATGGTTCGTCGACGGTGCATTGTCGGTCACCATCCCCTCCCGGCCACCAGTCCCGCTCAGCGCTGTCTCGTCGCCCATCGTCACACTCACCCCAATTTCACCGTCCTCCTTCGCTGACTGCACATCTGGCTCGGGAAAACTAGACGATGCAGCTCCCAAAGGGGATGCTGCATCGACGATTCGCCAGCCAAATCCAGGCAGGCAGGCAGGCAGGTAGGCAGGCAGGCAGGCAGGCAGGGCAGGGCAGGGCAGGGCAGGGCAGGGCAGGGCAGGGCAGGGCAGGGCAGGGGCAGGGGCAGGGGCAGGGGCAGGGGCTTGGCTTGGCTTGGCTTGGCTTGGGCTCCCGCATGGTGTTTTCGTAAAGTGCTTCCAAATGTACGCATGTAATACACGTAATAGAGGGTTGCGGCGCCCAAAAGCCGATGCGAGTTGCAAGCTTGCGAATGTCCCTTCTCTCAAGGCAGAGGAGGAGTTCGCTAACACGGTATGTCACAAGTTGCCAACGTTTCTGCAAGAAGCTTGGCCTTCATCGAGGCGGCAATGACCTCAACAACGAAATAGTCATCATCTTGATATACAAGAGTGCTCAATTTTTTTTCAAACTAAAAGAAAGTAACCATGTACTACGTGTCTTTTATGGGCGTGTTTGGCTCGTGCTGCTTTTTAAGTATTAGTATATATCAAAAATGAACCAGTCCATTGTGAGAAACAAAAAGTACAAATTGTTTTAGAAGTAAAAATGCATATTGTTTTTCAACACAACGCATTCCAGATGATAGAGTTGACCTGCACTTTTCATTTTATGTATGTACTGCATGAAAACATGAAAATGCAACATTCTTGCGGAAAAACTGACCAACGTATGCATGATATTGAGATGCTTGGATAATCATATATCAGTATGTCATTTATGGCATTGTTTGTCAATGATAACTTGGACATTTATCATATTTCTTCTGCTGGTAGTTACTACGCTGCGCACAGACTAGGTCGTCGCGATAACTTGATATTTTGTCTTTTCGCAGACTCGGACTCGTCATTCTCTTTGTCGACAGAGTAAGCACCATCTTTGATTTTTACTTTTTCTGGCGCTCGTAGTAAAGATTCGTATTAGGATAGGCAAGGTTGTACAGTGCAGCTAAAAACACAAAATGATGAATGCCAGCAAAAAGGCAGGGGAAACTATGGGGCGCACAAAACAAGAAGTGAAAAAAGGTTCGGGACTACGCAGCCTGTGATAGACTGAAAAATTATAGAAGTTACATTAGCAGATCGCAGTACCGCGACAACATTAGCAGGTTGAAAGCGTTTACAGTGCGAGTGTCAACGTGCTTGAGGAAAAGCGTAACGAAAAAAATGGCACGAGTGCTGCCGTTTGAGTCAGCAGAGTATATTTTACTCATAAATTGCAAGAGAAACGGACCAAGGCAGGCCATGCACTGATGTTACCACGCGACAGTAATAGCTGGGTACTTCGATCATGTGACAGAAATACGGATGAAGAAACGATAGAATGGACGTGGCATAAACCGCATATCTTAGAAGTAAATAAAGTTATTATTATTATTTTGCGTTCACGCCAGCTGTACGTGGTTGAGGGGAGGGGGGGGGGGCGTTCGGAATACGTCATAAGTCGCAAAAGGCAGTCCACACGAGCTTCGCTTGAATAAAAAGTGGTTCATCCCTCGGGGTTGGTATAACACGCGAAACGGAAACCCGTCTCCACAGAAGTAGTTCAGTGCTTATTGCACACTGATATATATCTCTTGGTATTTAATGACTACAGCACTTTTACTTGTCGATGCATTCATGTTCACACCTGGTGACACATCTCCTCCACCATGACAACCTATGACACGCGACCGGGATACACTTTCTGAAAATATTTCATGCATTGCGCGCACCGGAGTATCACGCTAATCATGCTTGAACCGCAGACGTTCGCAGACATTAGGGAGTTTTAGAGTACCGTTTGCAAGCGCTACGGGCGTAGCGGGCGCCATATGAGATTTAGAATAGCGTTTGCCCTGCTGCGAACCACAATGCACGATCGCAGCGACACCGTAGCCTCAAAACCAGTGCTTGCGGGCCACATGCGGGCCGCCATCACCGCACGCAATTTCGGATTTTTCGCGTGTGGTCCGCGAACGCGAACGCTGACTCGCGTTATGACGCCTGCGCAGTGGCAGCGACCGCACAGCAAGGGCTCGCGGTGCGCTATTCTAAAACTCTCTATTGCAAGCGAAACCGTACGGGTTTTCACTCAAACTGTTTCAGCGAGGTTTGCGTAGTTTGCAGGTCAGCGACTACCCTGGGACGCTATGCAGGACGGCCCGGGCTTCTCGGGCAAACGAGTTTGCTCAGAGCTCGCACTGTGGTGGTCATGGAACGAAAGTGAGAGCAGAGCACGTGAGAGCAGCGTTGATAAAAACGGTTGCCGGAACGAGCGTAGTGTCAAAATTGCATGTGGGGCATTTGCGATGGTTATCAAAGGAACACCGCGAGCGTAAAGTCCCTGCTTTATGCGTGCGTGCACGTCTGCGCCACCACTTGATCAACATTTCAACAGCACAGCGACGTCAGCGTGATTTTCGTGATATCTTTTCTCAACTCAGCATCACGCTGAACATTGGCGCATAGCTAGAAACGCGAAAAATAAAAAATGCCCCCACCTTTCCGAAGGGCATCGTGAGGAAATGCGAATGCACAGCGTAGCGCCCATAACGGCGTTTCGCACGTGAGAACCCAACGTTAGACGAATGATGTTTTCTTCTTTTTTTCGTGCAGACAATAGCGCCGTTTGTCGCACGCGGTGTTTCTCTGCCGCCAATAAATGCGGTATCCATTTCCATCTGTATAGTCGGTGACAACCTAAGAATATATACAAGCTGCGCCACGAGGCTGCATCCCCCTTATTTACCATGCCTCCATTCTACAAATGGAGTAGTTCCCAATCAAGGGCAATAATTTTCCCGCATAGAACCATTATCTAGCACTGCATTGATATTGAGACAAAGAAACCAAAGCTCAATAGGCAAGCTTGTGAGAGCACGAAGCTCGGCTTCAGCTTAGCAATATATCTGCTGTTTAAATCGCACCCCTACCGCGCTCACCTCGGAGTCCACGAAGAGGCAGTGTACAGTGTCGATTTTTATGAAAGGAACCGCGGCCACGCGTGGCTGCGGTGGCTGCTGGCAGCGCGTTCAAGCGGGAGCGAGAGCAACCACAGTCTCTTTTCGCGTCATCTCGCGGCGAGCAAAGCAACCATTCGTTGCTGATATAGAATGGGAAGATTGCACCCCCCCCCCCCCCCGCTTCAAGGCAATCACCTGCTCGCGCGTAATCGCCTTGAAGGGGGAGGGAGTCAAAACCTTGCTGCTAGTTCACTGGTCACAATTGCGTGCGACATTTCGCGGCTTGAAGGACTTCGCATGGTGTTTCGCAAGGCGTTCGTGCAACAAGCGTGAGACAAGCGCTTACGCAGCGGGCACTTCAACGTGGCCTTTAATAAATCGCACACCCACTGGATGACCACAATTCATTTCATAATGCATATAGAACATTGCATATTCTCCCCACTGGGTTTGTTTATTTTTGTACTGTGTCGCGTAGCAGGTTCTGTTGGACGCTTTTTTCTCACGCCTAGTCCGCACTCAAATCACTCATGGGCGCCCAGCTCAGCGCATATTGCAAAAGATCACCAAGGTTTCCCCGTTGCGACACCCAAGTAACACACTCGCACACGCACATGTGGCAATGCTGATGCCACGGCTTTTGCAGGTTACAAATCACAGGCGCTCACATTCTGCAAAACACAGACGCGTGAATTCAGACTTCACCTTCACCTAACTGCACATGAATGACCACGACGACAATCGTCGAGAGTGGTCACCCTCGAGCGATATGCATGGTGCACCCAAGCAACTGATGAAGTTGACGCCTAGTTGCTGCTTTACGCTGCCGAAACGATGGAACGCGATAAAGCTCTGCCGCTTTAGTGCACTTCAAACAGTGAAAAGTCAGAGACGTCCACGTCGACTGACGGCCAGCGAGGGTGATGTTGAGTGCGAAACCATGAAGTAACTTCTTAACCAAGAAAACACCAGCAGGAAAACTGAATGAGCGCCTCCGGTTTTGGTGCAGCGGCACATCGCCTCTCGTCGCGAACGCCGCCATGCTGTATTTGTCATTGGTTCATCATGACTGTTACGTCATAGCAAAAAGCGGCCGCACGTGGACGCACATAACACAAATAGGCTGTGGTACACTTTACTTTTTAAGGGCGAAGCTCCTTATAACGGCACCCGTTCGTCCCTCATAGCCGTTGTAGTATGTAACAAGTACAACATTTTGACCTTTAAGGTAGTGCTGGTAAGAGATTTCTTCTGTAGGTTATTGAACAATAAAAAATAGTGCTCAATGTACATGACAGTGGCTGTTAATGGGGAATGAAAAACAGGAGCATTCGGCTTTTAGTTAACGCGCACGCTGCGATCTCCATTACCAGTCATTAACATGTACATTGAGCACTATCTGACAAGAAAGGGTTGTTCGTTATACTCACTCGGCGTAACCTCCTTGGTTTTAGAAAGGGTTAGAAAGCGTTAAGCCGCAGTGCCATGAATACAGTGAATTAGTATATACTATGAATGAACCCGAGGTGGTTAAAGGTGGGAAGTAGATACGAGGCGCAAGCCGTAAGAAAGTAAAAGCCGAATTCTCCTGTCTCTCATTTCCCATTAGCAGCCATTGGCATGTACATTGAACACTATCTGACAAGAAAAGGTTGCTACGTTATACTCGCTGGGCGTAACCTCCTTGGTTTTAGAAAGGTTTAGCGAGCGTTGGGCCGCAGTGCCATGAATACAGTTAACTAGTATATACCATGAACTCGAGGTAGTTAAAGGTGGGAAGTAGACCCGAAGCGCAAGCCGTAAGAAAGTGTGCATGGGGCACCTCTCGTTTCGTCCTTGGAATGTCCGCTGGAGGGCGGTGCTTCTATATGGGGAATATATGATGAAAAGGTGTGAGATGGTGGTACTTGCAATGGAGTGTTGAATAGATGGACGAACGTACACACAGACAGATGCATAGATGGATGCATGAACGGACGTAGGGGCGAATGCATAGACGGACGCAGGAACGGACGCCCGAACAGACGTACGCACGGACGGGCGGATGGACGCATGGACGGTCACACAGACGTACGCATGGACGGATGGAAGCAAGAACGAATGGACGGACGAATGCTTTGCCCCACTCTCCATCATTCACTCCGTGGATATGCTGCCAATTTTTTTTTTATTCTTAGGTTGTCACCGACTATAATAGCCAGCGTGCACGGTTCGAAATTACTATGAAGTGAACTACACCAACAAAGTTCTCGACGTGGCGTTGACGTTTCACAGTGGTGTCTCGAGCGCGAATTTCCGGATGTTCTCGAGCGGCGCTCAGCCAGCGAACAGTCGAGAGTGAGGGGTGACCGGAAGAAAAAGTGGTGCGTTGGTAGGAGAGAGAGCGAACAAATAGAGAAGGAGCGGCGAAGCACTGCACCGGCCCTATCCTACACTGTATTGTACCAAATGATCCAGTTGCTAGGGGCGAGGATAAGAGCGCGCGCCCGCAGCTGTTGCAATGGGAGAGGGAGTGAGAATGGAGAGAACACCTGCTGGCGCGCGGACAATGCCACGGACGACGCTGGATGCCTGACATCGCATGCGCAGTTCATCTGGTGAGATGAGTGTATAAGACGTAGTTGAACTCATCTTGGTCAGTAGTAGTTAATGCTTTACTGAGCTTGGCATCAGTAGCCCGATGCGGTATTCAACGTGTATTGCTTGCGCCCAAACCTGATGGTCAGCCCGTTGCCCGAAATTGTAGCGCCAAAAGCAGTCATCGCAGAATGAAAGTAGTCATCGCAGAACTAAACGAGAATTCAGCCCTGTAAGGTGCGACTGGTTTCATTCTTGCGCCCATCTCGAGCTTGTCGACAAATGGCGTCTTCTGCATACAGGAATGATTTAGATTAGGATGCTTGCAAGCGAGGAAGGTGATCGCGCGCTCGGGTTTCTATTGGTTCAAGATCCTATCGAGAAATAGGTGGATAGCAAAATTGTGGCTCACGGAAAGAATTCCGGGCTACGACGGCCGTCATCATCGACTTCCGGTTCGAGATGCCGTGTCGCCGTATGGCCATTCTTGCCAGTGCCGTCGCTTTCTGCGTGTTTCCCCCAGCACTCGCGCTGCCCTTTCCTGCGTAATACTTCGCAGAGCTATGCAGTTTTGTTGAATAACGAATGAAGCCTCTCTAAGATAGTTATATTCTTGCGAGCGTTAATTTATTCAATCAAGCGGCATGCACTTTCAGAGGCGTGCTTATTGTTCTACTACAAAAGGTGTTATTTCCGCATATTTCCTCACGTATTATTATTTTCTTGATTACATAGCATCACGAATTATCCGTCCCTTTGTTTTCGGGCTGCTTACACGTAAAAATATTTTTTTTTTTTTCTGTTACAAAGACACCTTCCCGGGTTTGATATAGTGAATGGCAATAGTAAACAGTTTTTTACTCTGAAAATGAAATGCACTCGTAATTTTCTTGCCTTTTTACACCGTCTTCCTAACGTGAGATCTCGTTTCCACACGCACTGGAACATTGTGTTTGGACATATGCGAAATTCTTCGCGCACAAAGTACATAACACAACCTACCGACACTTTACGCTTGCAAGTCTGACACAATACAAACGGAATACCATGCTACTCGTTGCTTCAAAAGCGACTTAGATCGTCCCATGATACCAATATTAGTTGTCCCGTGGGCCTATTACGCTCTCAGCGGTTTCTATAAATTTGACGGAGTACGCGAACATCTGATGTCATCAAAGGTATGTTGACATTCGTCAGCATGTGCCCATAAGCGCGAGTGATTTTGAAGTGCTCCCCATTTGTGGTCGCAATAACTAAATCGAGGTGGTTTTGGAAGACCCATTACTGCATGTTTCAAAGTATAATCGCATGGTGCGTTCAAACCACGCCTCTTACCATACGACGTGTTTGCCTATTTACACTTCTCGCTTCGTTCTCTAAAATGCGTGAGATATCGTGTATTCATTCGCAAATAAAATAAAAAATGAATATAACGACTGTGCAAGCGGCAACAAACTCGTCAGACAATTTCACTTTGTTTCCCTGATTACACTGCGCAGCAGGCACCTTGAAGCAGCGTAGTCGTAGGCCTCGAACCGAAAGTACCGTAGCAGGTGACGCGCCATTTCGCTATCCACTTGTTGATCAGAAATGGAGAATTAAATGTGAGACACGGTTTCGCTCTGTCCAGATCAACTGTAGCCCATCGCGATCGTGCCGTGATATATGCGTCATCAAGCCGAAGCCATTCAATGCCGATGAGGAAAATTTCGTTCCAGAACATATTATGCGATGAACGTCACGGCTGGTGAGAGCTATGTTGAATCCCAATGGCAGCGTCCGAGCAGCCGATAGGCTCTGTGAGTGAGCACTCGACTCTGGCGTAGAGCAGTGGATTCTGGCGTAGCGCAATGCCTCCGAACGCGTGATTGGAACACAACCCGCGCCGCCGGAGCAAACATCGAAGCAAGGAAGAAGTGGGATTCCTTGAGTTGCCCAGATTACCTTGCGGGTAGGTATTCAATTAAGCTGATTCCGCTGTCGAATTTTGTTGAATCACTGCTCGTACGTAGTAGTTTTAGTGTCGGCGACACGATTCGACGGCCTACTCGAGCAGGAACTGAAGCTGTCGCAATCGAGCAGTGAAGCAATTCCGCATGCTTTGCCAGGTCTACCATGGTAGCCGCCATTACTGTCAAAACACGCGACAGCGGTGACGCTCCCAAGCATTCGAACGAGTTGAATGGAGCGCGTCATGCCTACTTTCGGTCCACTCTGCCGATTTCTGTAGAGCAACTGTTCCTGCTTTGAGAATTTCTCCCGCTCTGAATCGACTCTGACTCCCTAATCGGAACACTTGACTCCCGCCGTCACTCTGCAATTGAAACACACTTCCTTCAAAACGAGCAGAAAAAAATTGCTCCGACTCTGCCATTGGAATTAATCAATAACAGCGCCAGCAAAGAACACTCGCTAACAGTGCCTTGATCATTTCGAACCTGTGCGCAGCGGATTCTGGGAGCGCCGGTCTACGTTCGAGCAGTGGCTTCTGGTTCTTTGCTCGTCAGTGGTCCTAGTGACCTGCGTGACGCTGACCTACACTTTCTACTACGCACGTGAGTACGGGAAAGGTCAGTCGAATGAAACAGCTCTGTCGGCCGCTCACATGTTTTGTCATGTCACGCAGCTGAACGGCTCAAGCAGGTTGGCATCGAGTACTACGACTGCCAGGCGCAGTTGTGCAAGGACGCAGGTGAGGCTGCATGTCATCCCTCGCTGCCGTACAAATGCTTCCTCTCTGCTCGCAGCCATCGAACTCAAAGACACTCTCAACCTGAACCGGGACCCATGCAAGAACTTCTACGAGTATGCGTGCAGCCTGTGGTCCAGCCGATACCCGATACCTGATGACATGGGCCACTATTCAGTTCACCACTTCGTCCGAGATGAGGTCACCAAGAAGATTTTTGGTAATATCCCTTCTGTCGTCTTCTTCGGCTACACCTTTCTCATTTCCCATCCAATAATACCTCGACTTGGGCGAGTTGGTACACATCCATAGAGTGCACGTCACGCCACAGACAGGTTCTCGGCAATGGGTACTCAGGCATGGCGGTCAGCGTGGCTTTTTGTCTCATTAGAGAGGGTCAGTGGAGAGGAGGACGTAATTGTTCGGTCCCCGTGCTTTTTTGTGCTGCCCGTGCTTTATTTTGTTCGACAGCCTGTTACAACGCTGAACACAACGGAACGAGTGGGGCCCCGACACTATTCTGATGCCACAGTTTCTTGCTCCGTGCGTTCGAGTAATAATAGTACACATGGCATCTCAACCAGCAGGTACCCAGACATGGTGACGTCAAGGCACACTATATATACCCTCGTGAATGCAGCAAGATGAAGACAGGAGACGAGTGCAGAGTTTGAACTGAGTTTATATGCGCTTGTTAATGATGTAAAATATAAAGAAGTAAAGCAAAGATGCTGTAGGTGAAAATGATCGCATGTTTACAAGTAGGACGACAGGCTGAAGCTGATGCACACCTATACAAGTGGATCGTAATGTGGCCTTAAACGCTGTACGTCAATGGTTTCACGATGCCGGAAGCGCTGGTCTGTTGATTGCGTGACCAGTTCGACGCTCTAGCTGACAGGCGAAGTCTGTGCGACAGCACAGTAAGGTTATTGATATTTTGAAACAAGAGAGAGAATAAAATGAGGGAAAGGCAGGAGGGTTAACCAGAAATTGTAGCATCCGGTTTGCTACCCCGCACTTAGGGAAGGTAGAATGGAGAAGAAAGATGGGAAAGAAAGCGAAGAGCAAAATAGACGCGCGAAAATGAAAAAAAAAATGAGCTGAGGTGCTATAGCATATACAATAGGCTACTACCGCGCAAAAAGTTCCATAAGTCCTTCACTGATTTTCTGTGCGAAGACAGATCATGTCGCCTTTCAAGCAATGATTCTTCTGACAAAGGTCTTTGTCAAGTTGAGCGAACGCAGCAGCTTAGCTGCCGTCTTTGCCCGCTATAACGAGGGCAGTGACAGAGAACGTGCTCTATCGCTTCATCGCTGCCGCAATGACCGCACACAGCACTGTCTTCCATGCCGATTCGAAAGCCGAAAACCTTGGTGAAAGCGCAGTCGGCAAAGCACCGTTGTCTCAAGATGAAAGAGTCCGGACGGAGGCCGATGTCGACGAGACGTGTCCAGCCTAGGCAGTCGCGTGTGCCGTAAGCATTGAGCGTTTCACAGGGATTTTACTTCTTCATTAGCGATTTTTTGGATTTTAATTGCAGCATCAGTCCTTGAAAAGCATATAGATTCTTCTTTACCATCTTCGTGTGCTGATCGAGCAGCTGCATCGGTATGTTCGTTGCCCAATATGTCGCAGTGACAACGGGATTTTGTGTCCTTCGTTGAAGAAGAGGTGAAGCAGCTCTCTAATTTGCAGCACTAGCTGTTCGTGAGGTCCCCGGCATAAAGCGAATACCAAACACTGTAGTGCTGCCTTAAAGTCCGTGAACACGCTCCATTTCTTGGCTTCTTAGTGTTTAATGACTTTAACTGTGCTACGTAGAGCAGCAAGTTCCGCAGCTGTAGATGACGTCTTGTGGGATAACCGAATCTTTGTCGCTGTCGCTGTTGCAGGAAAGATCAGTGACCCTGAAGACCCATCCACTTTTGTTGAAGCGTCAGTATATAGATGGGTATGCTCACTGTACTTCTAGGACAAGAAGAGAAGAGAAAGCTGTTTTAGCGCTGGAGACAAGAGCCAGGCTTTATATGCCTGAAACCGTGAGTTCAACATGTAGATGAGTCATACACCATGGGGGAGTCGCAATTCTGGACGTAGTGGCATATCCCGTGGGTATGTGTGAGCGATACGACAAGATTGTCTGGCAAAATAAGGCACGAGGTTGGTCTTCCGGTAGTGAGGCTAGATGATGGGTAGGGGCGCGAGTAAGATGCCTCACGAGTGCTCTGAGCACTTCCATTAGAATAAGAGTCTTGAGCGGGTAGTCATTTGTGATCGCGATTCTTTCAGCTGTTGATGAACATCGTGGTAGCCCCAGACAAACTCGCATAGTCATAGCCTGGATGCTTTCGAGTGTCCGAATGCTGGTTCTGCAGGTGTTGGTCTACACAGACAAGCCGTATTGCAAATAGCCGAGAAAAAGCGTCTTGTACAATTGAATCATATCATGTACTGAAGTCCTCCAGGTCTTTCTTCCAAGATACTTGAATAGGTTAGAGATGTCTGTCAGCCTCTCCTTCAAGTGGGCCACCTGTGGGCCCCAGTAGAAGTCTCTATCAATGAATACGCCTAGAAATTTGTGCGTCCTGACATATGGTATGACTTGGCCGTCGATAGATATAGCGTATGGTCTCATTGGCTTTCGACTAAAATCAATCAATGCGCATTTCTATGGCGAGCTTTTCAGACCCTGTTCATTGAGGTACACTGATACCAGCGTCACAGCTTTCTGAAGCCTTCTGCTTACCTGAGGTGTTGTCACGCCAGATCCCCAGACGCAGATGTCGTCAGCGTACATAGATAGCTTGACCACTCTTGGTAGTCGTTCCACAAGACCAATGAGGACGATGTTAAAAAGGGTTGGACTCAGGACGCCACCTTGCGGAACTCCACAATGCGTGGAGTGTTGGGAGGTTGGACCATTGGCACTGTTCACAAATAAGGTCTGCCCTTGTAAATAATTGCGTGTCCAACAATGCAGTTGTCCACCTAGGCCCATTGACTCAATCGCTTCGATGATGGCGCCATGAAGAACGTTGTCATATGCTCCTTTTACATCGAGGAACGTGGCAACAGATAATCGTTTGCATGCTTTATGATGCTGGGCATGCGTGACGAGATCTATAACATTGTCGATGGAACATCGGTGACGGCGAAAACCAGCAATGGTGTTACGATATATCTCGTAGCATTCAAGGTATCATTGAAGTCTGGCCAAGATTATTCTTTCCATTACCTTTCCAACACAACTTGAAAGTTCAATTGGTCGGCAAGAGGTACTGTCCAGAGAAGATTTGCCAGCCTTAAGAAGTGGTACCAAGCAACTAATCTTCCAATCTTGCGGAATGGCGCCAGCTTGCCAGAATTCGTTGAAGATGTTAAGAAGCGCTTCTCGTGCCTGTTCACTAAGGTGAAAGAGCATCTATTAAAAAATGTCATCCGGGCCACTCGACGACGACCTGTTACACAGGACGAGCGCTGCATCAAGCTCCTGTGATGTAAACGGTAAATCCATGCGTTCGTCCCGTGAGTGAGGAATATGGTTCACTGTGTGTAGGCTTGTTTACGTTGTCTGGTCCACAATCATAGCGCAGAAATCTTCTGCTACCTCAATTTTATGTCGGTGATAGAAAAGTGCAAGGTCTTTGAAAGGAAAGCGCTGCTCTGGAACAGAACGTAGGCCTCGCACAGATCTCCATACTTGAGACAGTGGTTTATGAGCATCTAGCGACGCACAAAATTTTCTCCATCGTTGTGTGTCTACTTTGCCGAGGCGCTGTTATATTTTCTTTTGGATGCGTCGGGCTTTTCGTAGATAATCTGTGGAACTGGTACGTCGGTATCTTCTTTCGGCACGATGGCGGATCGCACGAAGTGGCTCGAGCTCGAGGTCAAATTCAGAGTACTTCGAAGAGCATATTATTGTGTGCATAGCCGCATGTTCAGCTTCCTTAATAGCTTGCTGAAGAACATGGGAGAGGCCTTCCTCATAAGCATCCTCAAGTTGAGTTTTGAACATAGTTCAGTCTATTCTTTGCGTCGTGGTAGATGAGTACCTGTTCGAAATACCTTTGATCTTCAAGTAAGTGTGGATGGGGTCGCTTCCGTGTGTTTTAATGTCCAAAAACCCCTTTATCCGTGTAGCGAATCGGCGTTAGGCAAAAGGCAAATCAAGGCAGCTGCTATATGTGGTGCCTCGCAGAAACGTAGAGCTTGCGTCACTCAAAAGGACGAGTCCATGGCTTGAAACCAATGATGCTAGACGTCGTCCTGTTGAATTAACCCTTGAGCATCCCCAGAAGGGATGATGTGCATTGAAGTCCCCGGTGGTAACCCACGGACCTGGATGGGCCCTTAATATGCCGCCCAGTTTGTTGGCGTCGAATCGACTTGATGGAGATATATACAAACCCAGGAGTGCGAATGTCACCTTTCCTTTTTTAACAGTCAAGCACAGATACTGCTTGTCGTCGTGAGGTTGCACTGACTGGACGACGTAGGTAATCTCTCGGCGAATAAATACAAGCTTGCTATTTTTGACGTCACTTGATGAGAAAAATGACTCGTAGCCGAATAGTCTGATTGGGTGTGATAATTTCGGTTCACACATAATCATAAGAATCGGTAGAGATGTGCGAACTGACAGAAATTGGAAATGCGAGATCTAAGACCTCTTGCGTTCCGCTGAAAAATCGGCGATTCTCTAACATCTTGTTGAAAAGACTTGTGATTGTCGGCAATGGTTTTACTGGAGGCTTGCAAGGACCGCGCTCAACGCGTCCCGTACTTGTAGGCCGCTCCTAGCAGTTGGCGTATCAATGCTTGTCAGAAGACATCTGATGACACTCACAATGGATCGCAGCATAGGAATAGTTTGACGATCTGCTGTCTGAGACTCGTCAACAGCAGCATTGGCTTTCACTAGAAGCAGCGATCGGGAAGGCTGCCTAGAGGCCGTGCGTTCGCAAGCGCCGGCCAGTCTTCATGGAAGAGAGGCGTCACTGGTGGAGGTATTCTTGTGCTGTCCGTCTTTTTGCTAGATGTTGATGGCAGTGTAGACTTAAGTGGTGCATGAACATCACCATGTCTGGAACGCTTCCGTTGGTGGAGACGTCGACACCGGATTTTCTCCGAAGCTTCTCTATAAGTGAAGTGATCCCTGACCATCTGTTTTAGGATACCGAATTATTTCTCGAGCATTCCTAAGACGAGGCTTCATAGATACCTCAACAATTGGCGCACTTATAAGTTGTTGCACAACAGGCGTCTACCATGTGTGACTCCGCGCACTGGGGGCATACGGTAGAGTTTGCAAAGACGCCCTTTACATGGCCGATCTTGAAACACTTATGGTACTGAAGCGGCTTTAGGACAAAATACCGTACCACATGCCAGAAACGGCCACCTTGACGAGCGTAGGGATCTAATCACCCTTAAAGACTATCGTAATGCAGCGGTTGTTCCCGGGTTGGCTTACATGCTTAATGACCACTCTTTCGTACGCCGGTTTTATCAGAATGGGCAGATCCATGTTTGGGATTGCCAATTCAATGTCGTAAACGACACCTGTAGTGCAGGTCCCAGGCATCGGTATGACCGCTCGTATTTTGACATCTCCAAACTCTGTCATCATTCGAAGCTTCCCCAGCGTGTCTGCCTGTGCTGTATCAACAGCTAAAACGTTCTTACGTGTGTTTAGCCGGACCTCTTTGATTTCATTCTGTGCTGTTCCGTCAAGAACAGTGGAGATAACTTGCCTGTTCAATATTCGAAGGCCGACGGAAGGATCCACGGGCATAAAGAGGATGGTATGCAGCCAACGTTCACTTCTTGCCTTCTCAGTTCTCAGAAACACGTTACATACAACTGTCCGAGAGAAAATTGATAAGTCATGACCACCCCATCCTTCGACGGGCGCGAGCAGTTCCTCCGCATTTTTAAGCCAAAACGCTTCACTGTCTTGATACTTGTCCAATGGTACCCCTAGGTAACGACTAGGTATCGTGAGCCACTAAATATTTCCAAAGAGACTGGGCCTGAGGTTCCAATTACCATGTTATAAACCAACGCTTTTTTCTTTGTTCATTAAACTTCCACTCGTGTCACCAAAACTTTCAGTGATTTCCAATAACGAAGTTACACTATCTCTGTCCACAACAACAACAAAAAACATTATCGTCTGCGTATGAACTTCACATGACTGCAACCTGAAACAATTTATTCCTGGTTGGTAAATCACTTTCTGACATAGTCGTTCCAAAAACAGAGCAAAAATTAAAGGACACAAAGGACACCCCTGGGGCATGGAGGAAAGTGAGTGCGCTGTGAGAGTTCTGCATTCAGAATTAAATTTGTGGTTGAACTTTTATATGCCAATCTAATACCTTTACTTGTGATCGTACCAAGACCAACGTACTCAGCTAGCGGGAAAAGTACATTGTGTGAAACCATGTCGAAAGCCTTGGCTAGATCAATTTGTAATATGGCTACTTTTAGAAGTTCAGCGTTACAAAACTCCAGAATGCTCCTGGTGACATCATTATTCGTGAATATTCTCCTGTGCTTGACGCCGCAAGTTTAATGCGCTCCGACTAACTTGTGTAAAACTCCTTGCAATCTCCTAGCCAGCACTTTCATGAACAACTTATAAACCACGTTTGTTAGCGTGATTGGCCTGTATTGCGTAAAACATGTTGCTCTTTTTCTTTAGAAATCAGCATAGTGTGAGCACGATTAAACGATGGAGGCAGAGTAACTCGATCTAAAGATGGCGAAAAAACCTCTTGCAATACTGCGGCCATGTCCTCCTTGAACGCCTTGTAAAAGGCAGCATTGCTGCCATCTGTACCGGGCGACTTGCCCATGCCAAGATCTTCGATAGCCCTCTCAGTTTTCTCTATACTAGTGGATATTTCTAATAGACTTGTTTCCCCATCATTAACTTTCGGCCTGTCTATCAAGAAGTCGTCTACAAAATCTGGCTCCTTTGGGTCACGATAAGCAAACAATTCTGGATAGTAGCTTTCAAAAGCTTTCATGCTATATTTATGTGCTCTCAATATTTTATAATTCAATTCGATCTCTAGTATGTGGTGAGCTCGAACGTATGCCTTTTCATCTGACAAGGCATACGTTCGAGCTCACGAGGTATTCCTCAGCTATTGCGCGTATAATTGCTCCTTTATATTTCTCGTGTTCAAGACACTCAATTTTTTGACAACCTGCACTTGATGTTTAAATAAACCCGGGTTTTCTGTTTCAATTTTAACCAAATACTTTAGCTCTACCCAGAACTCGCGTTCGTGCTTTTGAGCTTGATACTGCATGTGGCAACTACACTCCTTTGCCATCAGTTTTATCCTTTGCTTAAATATTTGCCATCCTTTTGTTGCACTCCTTTCTGTGTTTTTGAAAAAAATGTGCATTTTCTTCTTTGTGTTATCAACAAACCATTTATGCGTGATTATCTTAGTATTCAGTTTTCATCTTTCCCATACAACTTTTTTTTTGCACTTCCGACCTATCTCAAAGGAGACTAAGCAATGATCACTGAAGGAAACAACATAAACGCCATATCTCTAGTATAAAGGAACAATCTCGGAACAAACATATGCTCGATCTAGTCATGCGTGACTAGAGCCTTGAAAATGTGTGAAGTGTTGGTGACTACCACCCTTCACAAACAAAGCCACGTCATGGAAAAAGAGCTAAATAGGGCTATCTCTATGCGAATCAACGCTTACATCACTCAATTTAGCAGTATATGTAATAATTTCTTGGGAGAGAACACAATTGAAATCGGCCAACAAAATTACACGTCTCCGACAGTAAAAGTACGCTTGCAATTCACAGAAAAACAAACATCTGTCTCAAATTTGTAAATGCGTATACACAGATGATTCTGAATTTCGTATTCCCTTAGTAAAAGTCGCACAAAACGAAACGCCCTTGTAAACAACTTGTCACTTCTTTTACTACAATTGCAAAAGAGTTCTTGATAAAAATAATACATCCGGCTGATGCTCCCACTGCATGGCTCACAAACGCATTGTACCTCAATGAAAATTCTGACACCAAGCCGTCAGTTGCGTCCTCAGTACTAACTTTAGTCTCCTGGACCGCGAACAAGTCAAGGTCTTTTTCTTGCATCAAGCGCTTCAACTGGTACTGTTAGCGATGCGCTCCTAGACCACGTACATTCAGCGTGCCAATGCGTAAAGGTGCATTCATGCTAGCCATGTTGATGACAAGGGTAAAATTACAATACTGCGCTTACCGTGTCTCGTATACTGTGCAGTGGGAAAACCGGTGTCTTACACGTCGCGATCCTGTCGCCGAACTGGCGACGATGACGCCGATCGGGTTTAGAGGGCATATTTTTTAGTCTTAGCTCCCGTGACGCGATGCCACAGACACTACGGGCGTTTGAGGTTGTGTTCCGTGCTTTTCATTCGGGTACGCTTGCCGCGCCCCGCGGTTGCTTTCGTATGCTTTGTACTGCTTCTGGTGCACCGATCTATCACTGGTACACATGTCTTCCTAGATCGTTTCTTGAATGTACCGGTGACCACCTGGCGCGGCTAACTCCTCTGCTACTTTCGTTGAGTCCTTGCCGTCTTGCGTTGGCAGGTCGGCTGTCTGTCTTCCAGTTGCCTGAACCGTTGCGTCGCCTTCCATGGCCTTGCTGCCAGGGGCCAACGTTTCAGCCTCCTCAGCATCTATTAGATTCTCTTGGGCGTCGTCTGTTTGCAGCGTGATTTTCGTTACTCTGAAATAACTCCTGACGCAATCTTCACTTTCATGTCCAAACGCTCGGAATACACCGCAGCGGGGAGTCTGGCAGTCTCGTCGTATATGACCTTGCATGTGACACCTTAGGCAGAGCGGAGCCCGACCTAGGGCCACAAGAAGGATGGCACCCCTCCTAACTTAAAAAAATGGCAGGATATCCACGGAGTGACTGATATGTAATGGGGCGAAGCATCCGTCCGTCCATTCGTTCTTGCTTACGTCCGTCCATGCATCTGTCTGTGTGTCCGTTCGTCCACCTATTACACTTCAGGTACCATCATCTCGCATCTTTTCATCATATATACCTCATATAGAAGCACCGCCATCCAGCGGACATTCCAAGGACTGAACAAGAGGAGGCACACGCACACTTTCTTACAGCTTGCGTTTCGTGTCTACTTCCCACCTTCAACCACCTCGAGTTCATGGTATATACTAGTTCACTGTATTCGTGGCACTGCGGTCGCTAAACCGCTAAAACGCTCGCTAAACCTTTGTAAAACAAAGGAGGTTACGCCCAGCGAGTATAACGTAGCAACCATTTCTTGTCAGATAGTGCTCAATGTACATGCCAATGGCTGCTAAGGGGGAATGAGAGACAGGAGAATTCGGCTTTTAGTTAACGCGCACGCTGCCAATTTTTTATTGTTCAACAACGCACAGAAGAAATGGCCCACCGGCACCACCTTGGAAATCAAACTGTAAGACTGGTTACATACTACTACTACTACTACGAGGGACGAATGGGTGCCGCTATATGGAGCTTCGCCCCTGAAAGATGCGGCAAGTCTTCTGGGGCCACTCCTTTCTTCAGTTTTAGTCGCACAACCCTCGTCGTTGATGTGGCGTGTTCGAAGCCCGTGACGGTACAGTTGTTCGAAACTTCTAGGGCTTCACTAAAGTCACACAATGCTTGTCGAGTGCTCTCACTTGAGGCGGCAAGATCAACCCACTGGATTTTCCCGGTGACGTCTTGTGGAATAGGGTCGATGATTGCACAGAAGACACCCTTGACTTGGAGTCTACCCGTTTTAAGTAACGCAGCTTTTTCAGCCTTGTTTCGCAGCTTCACCAACCAGATGTGATTCATCTGGAAGGCTCAAAGCCACTGATCACCTTGATGAGTCGTACTTCTTCTAACGGAAGCCGAAAGTCTTGTAGTCGGTAAGGCCTTCTTGCCAAATCGCCGTGCAGAAACACAAACTATTCCATGGTGTCACCTGAAAGCAATGGAGGCAATAAAAACTGGTATTCCAATGGTGCAGAAGGAAACCTGACACGGCCGCCAGCAGCGGCCGCCGAAGTACCTCGCACGGAGAGAGCCATGTCCATCTCTTAATGAAGCCCAAAGTTGAGCGAAGCCACAGAGGAGCGCAACCTTTACCGTTCAAACAACAAGCTATTAATATCTACCACTTACCGCTGCTCACGCATATCGGGGAGGATTATCCTGTTTTCATCAATATCAGCAAGATGGCGCATAGAGCGCGCGTAACCACATCGCGCGGCGTTGCGCGCTCTAATCCCTCGTCCATTCTTTTTCACGCATAGGGGAGGGGAGCAACGCTTCCTTGTACGTTCGTATCTCCCGTGGGGAGGAGGGGAAGATCGTACGTCTTGGCTGGCCTCGGGCTTTACCTGGAATGATTGTGTTGTAGTTACCGGGCGCAAAAAGGCCACTGAAATCATTGCAGTTTGCCTTTGCGAAAAGCGCGGGCTTTTCAGACGCAGCGAAGTATCAATTGAGGCGCTTATTCGCGTGCCTCTGTACCTGTGAGACGTTTTGTGCGTCATTTGTGCGTGAGAAATGCAGGGCATGTTTCAGTCTGCTTTCCATTCTGATTGTGACTTTCCAATCTGTTGCTATCGTGTTCATTGCTTCGACTTTGTGGCGTAGCAATGAACGCTTTGTCGGCGTGACACGCTTGACACACAACCGCTCTAGAGTGAGTATGTGCCACAGGGGTTGCGAGATGGCGGTACTCAGTCATGGTCGGACTGTCACGGTGGATGGACGTTTTTTTTTTTTTTTGAGCGCTCCCGATTGACTGCGCAGATAAGTTGTTTTGCATGTTTTGAGCTTGTCTTTATAATCATAACGCAGCAGTTAAAATTCCTGTAGCACTTATTTTATTGTACGGCTTTTTTGGGGGTCAGTCACCAGGTATTTATTAGTTTGTGCGTGTGTGTGTGTGTTTGGTTTTTTTTTTCTCTTTGCCACCCCGCGGGGGAGTTGCACGTACATTGAACACGCAAATTTTTGTAGTAGAGCTTAGACTTTCTCTTTTTCGTAGGACAGGGCTCGAGCTTTGTAATTATCGAGTGAGACAAGTCATAGAGACAATTGGTGTCGGAAAGACATGGTTAAAAATACTGTAAAGTGTTCAAAATGGTTTGAAAGTGAAACCAAGTGTAGAAGCGGAAGTAGAAGAGGCTGACGCAAAGTGTAGCCAATGTGAGGTCGAGGAAAAAATGGAGAAAGTGATGGTTATCCAGAGTAACCTGCTGATGAGAATCACCGAGCTGGAGACTGCGTTGGCGACAGCGCAAGAGTAAACGAGGGCTATGGGTGAAAGGCTGACGTCCACCGAAGAAGCACTAGCCAAGATGAACAGAGGAGCGGCCTACGGAGAGAACAGCAGAGAACCGTCAAGCAGAACGGCCGAGAAGAAAGATCAAGCAAGTTTGGAAAAAAAAAAAAAAACAGGTTCAGCCGGTTAAATTATCGCAAGGCCCAGATTCATCGAAGTAGTGGTGGGGCTGGGAGGGGACAAAGCAGCCGGCGTCACAGGTGCAAGTAACCCCCAGGTGCAGGACGCTCGAGCTGAAAAGTCACAGCATGTGATAATCGCCGGGGACTCGAATTTAAATCAATGCACAGAAGCCATCAAAGAGAGGTTAAGAGGTGAAAAGAGGGTTGCAGTAGGGGCGTTCCCAGCACGCAAGCTGGAAGCAGTCATGAGGCAAGCGAGCGCAAAGCTCAAAACTACAGCTGATAGACGAAACCTCGTGATAATTTTAGGCGGTTTAAAGGATGTTTTAAATAAAGATACAGCGGGACAAGCAACCACACTGGTTAAAAGCGTCGATCACATGTGCGCCACTTCTCCTCAGGTACAGGTAGCGATATGCACGATACAGGAGGTACCGGTGCGTGACAGCAACCTGCAAAGAGCGGTTGTAAACGCAAACCAAGAGATATGGCGGATGAGTCGAGAGAAAGGCTTTGAGGTGGTGGAAATAAACAGAGAGGTGCATAGGTGGGGTGGTTTTCAACAAGACAGAATTCACTTCGATGGGCGGCTAGGTCATGAGGTGGGTTGGCGACTTGCAGGACGCGCAGTAGCTTTTTTGGGGGGCAAGCGGGCCCTTCAGGGTTCAGGATAGCTAGTAACGAGCAAAACAACCAGGGAGACTCTTTGACAGGTGGTACGGACAGATACGATTCCAAAGTGGCACCACTATCTAAGATAGGTAGAGCCTGGGGCAGAAATAGACATAGCCACGAGCGCCGAGCCAATTCAGACATAGACACCGGTGTATTAACATGCAGGGTGGTAGGAACAGGCTGTAGTGGGAAGAGATAGAAGAACAGCTAAGGGAGGAGAGGCCGATGGTATACGGTTTTGTAGAAACACATCTCAGGGACATAAAACAACCTCCTAACAATGCGGACTACGTGTGAGAATATTGTAACAGAACAGAAGGCACCAGAAAGGGGGGCGGTATTGGGGCATTCATTCATGAAAGTACAGACGGGCAAAGGGTCAAGCAGGAGTGCAAGGAACATTTATGGCTAAAAGGGAAAGTGGCAGGGCAAATGACACTCCTTGGTTTTGTGTACTTGTGGACGGGAGCAAAGGCCAGAGAGAAAAACCAGGCAATGGTAGAGTGTATATCAAATGACATTGAGGAGTTAGGAGGAGAGTGCGAGATAATTATACTAGAAGATATGAATGCACACATAGAAGATATAAATGGGTATACCGACCCGACAGACAAAATGATCATGGATATGTGTGAAAGGCTTGACTGGATCATTTGCAACAGTACCGAGAAGTGTGAAGGGCAAATAACACGGGAGGTAGGAAGGCTGCAGTTGACGATAGATTACGCACTGATGTCACATAGGATGTATCATAAGCTTATGGGAATGCACATAGATGAAGGTGGCTCCAGAAGTCTGGGTAGTGATCACAAACGTATCAAGCTAAGTTTTGGAAGAACAGTGAATGTGGGAAGGAGACAAGATGAGCAACTACAGGAAAATTTTCTATTTAGAAAGGCAAATTGAAATAGCCACTAAACAAATCGAGAAAGTAATCACTGGGGATAATAAAACAGTGTGGACATACACGAATCTAATTATACTGTTTGAGCTAGAGCTTGCTAAGGCACATGACAAGTCACCCCGGAAAAGAAGACACAAACCCAAAAGTTGGTGGGATGAGGAAGTTAAGAGAGCCATAGCAAATAGTCAGGAAGCCTCTAGAGAACACAGGCATGCTAAGCGGTGGGGTTAACCGACAGATGATGTTGAAAGAAAATGGGAAATCTTTCTAAGCTCTAGAAGGGAAGCATCCCTTCTGATCAATGAAAAGATTGGAAGAAAGGGAGCTCAATGGATGGCAGAAGTACATAAAAAGATAGAAAGGCAGCTGCGAAATTTTTGAACCATCTAAACTCCCTAAGAAATGGGACGAGCCTAGAGCAGAGGTTTATAACTATTGCTGAAGGTGCTAGGCTAGAAGGGGACGAAGCTATTGAATATATAAGAACAAGGGTGACAGAAACATTTCAACAAAGAAGTACTTTATGCACCACAATAGACAAGGATGAATCAGGTGGCGCAATGGCTCCATTTTCACAACAAGAGTGCGAAAGGGCTGAGAAAAGGGTTCCTAGTAGTACACCAACAGGCCCAGATGGCATTCCAATTATGCTGATAAAGACATTAGGTCCAAAGTCTAAGCAGGCTTTGAGAGAGGCAGTGAGCAAAACAATAATCGATGGAGAAGTTCCTGATGGATGGAAACTTAGTAGGATGAGCATGATCTATAAAGGAAAGGGGGACAAAGCTGACATAAACAACTACCGTCCTATAACAGTGACATCAGTGGTCTACAGGCTGGCGATGCAGATTATAAAGGAAAGACTGCAGGCATGGATAGAGGATGAGGGGGTGCTGGGGGAACTGCAGAGTGGGTTTCGGAAACACAGGAGGTTGGAAGACAATCTGTTCTCACTGACGCAGTGCATCGAAATAGCAGAAAAAGAACACAGGCCTCTGTGGCTGGCATTTTTGGATATCAAGGGAGCGTGCGATAGCGTGGTTCAAGAGGCATTGTGGGGAATACTGGACACACTAGGTGTAGAAGATGTAGTCACTAATTTTATAAAGGATATTTATAAAGGTAACAAGGTAATTATAAAGTGGCAAAAACAGGTATCCAAGCCTGCAGAGGTAAAACAGGGGCTTAGGCAGGGGGGTCCCTTGTCACCCTTATTATTCATGGTGTACCTACAAGGATTAGAGGCCAAATTAGAGGGAAGTGGACTGGGCTTCAACCTCTCTTTCGTCAAACAAGGAAAACTCATTGAACAGGCACTACCAGCATTGATGTATGCAGATGATATAGTGCTAATCGCCGACAAGAAGGAAGATTCGCAGAGATTGGTGGACATATGCGGTAATGAGGGAGATAGGTTAGATTTCAGATTCAGTATAGAAAAATCAGCAGTCATGATTTTTAATGACAATGAAGGTAGTGAGCTTAGAATACAGGAAGTCGATCACGCTTGAGAAAACAGATAAATCAAATATTTGGGCGTATGGATGAGCAATGGGACCGAGTACCTAAGGGAACACGAAATATACGTGACGACTAAAGGTAACAGGAATGCAGCAGTGATGAAAAGTAGGGCACTGTGGAATTACAATAGGTATGATGTTGTGAGAGGAATATGGAAAGGGGTCATGGTTCCGGTTCTGACGTTCGGCAATGTGGTCTTGTGCATGAGATTAGAAGTTCAAGCAAGATTAGAAATTAAGAGACGTGGAATAAGTAGGCTTGCCTTAGGAGCTCACGGGAATATACCAAATCAGGGAGTACAAGGTGATATGGGATGGACATCATTTGAGGGCAGGGAAGCTAGCAGCAAGATAACATTTGAGAAGCGATTGAGAGAAATGGGGGAGGAGCGTTGGGCTAGGATGGTATTCAGCTACTTGTACATGAAGAATGTTGATACAAAATGGAGGAGGCGAACCAGGAAATTGACTGGTAAATACTTGGAAAACAGCAGGGGGCCAAGCCAAAAAGAATTATCGGTTAAGAAAAAGTTGAAGGAAGGTGAGACCGATATGTGGAGAATTGGCATGATTAAGAAGTCCGCCCTAGAGATCTATCGAACTTTTTAAGCAGGAAATTGCCAAGGAAAGGATTTATAATAATACTCGGGGTAGTTCTCTACTGTTTGAGGGCAGGACGGGAGTATTGCGAACCAAGACATATCCGGCCAAATACAAAGGGGTAGACACGGTATGCAGTGCGTGTGGAGAGGAAGAAGAAACTGCCTAACACTTGATAATGTTCTGCAAAGGGCTTCACCCTATAGTTTAGGATGATGGCGCAGAGTTTTTCAAAGCACTGGGGTTTAGGGACAGGGAGGGCAAAATAGACTTTTAGCGGGTAGAAATAACTAAAAGGAGGTTATCTGATTGGTAGCTAAAGTCAAGGCACGAGTGAAAATTAAACCCTTCACTGCAAAGTACGAATCCTCAACCTCACTATTTAGGGGAAAAATAAATCTAATTTTTGGTTCATTAAATATTACGGCTTGGTGGCGCTAGCCACCACCCGATCTAAAGGGTACAGCCATATCCATCCATCCATCCATCCATGGAGTGTTCACTAGATGGACGCACAGACGGACGCACAGACGGACGCACGAACGGATGGCCAGACAGACTAGCAGGCGGACGGACGGATGGAAGGACGTGCGGACGAATCGACGCACGAACAAACGCACGGATGGTCGCGTGGACGGACGGAAGCAAGAACGAATGGACGGACAGGCTGAAGGCCGCTTCGCCCCACTCATCATAATTCACTCCGTGCGTATGCTGTGAATTTGTTTTTCCTTTTTTCACCCACCCCCCACCCGATTGCGGATATCTCCTCGATTCAGAATTTTCGAACTTGGCAGGTGTGCAAGTGAAGCAAGGGGCGATAGATAGATTAATAGATAGATAGATAGATAGATAGATAGATAGATAGATAGATAGATAGATAGATAGATAGATAGATAACAAAGTTACATAGAGGGAAATTTGGCGCGAGTGAGCTGCTGGATGCAAGGGAATGCCGGGATATGTGAGCTTCAAACTTGACTCGGATTTGTATATCTCGAAGGCCCGTCTGGCTTCACGTTAAAATTGTTGACTTGTTACTAACACAACACGTAAGAAACTATTTATTGTCATTGCATAGAAATGTGTTTTATTTAACACTAGAACCTTCTGCGTCGATGTAAAATTTTACGACGCGTTAGAAGTAACCAACGGCCGCTAAACTTGGCCGGCAGATGACAAAGCTAGCGTTTGCTTTGTCACTTTATGTCGTTCTGTTTCTTTCGCCATTTGGTAGTGTCATCAAGTGGAGTGGACTTTCATTTTGGAATATAATACGCGTAGATAAGATCTGCTTATAATTGTTTTGTTTTAGAGAAGCTTTATTTACGCAGAAGTATTCACTTTTGAGCTGAAGCCTCCCTCAACGCCAGTTAACACAAGCCTCGCACGCACTTATACAGTCATTCCCGGTGCTCGAACGGGGCCCCTAGAGAAATTCGCATCGACAGTGGCACCACAATTCCCTCTAGGCATGGAGGAAAGAAAAAAAACCTAGGAGAGGCGCTGACGTCACTCGTTGTGAACCCGGAAGTTAGCCATACTGACTGGGCAAATTCTCCACTCTTGTTCACATCCGAATGTAAAGCAGAAGGCACGACTCCCTCTCCGGCTAAGAAAGCACGTGGTCTACGCAGCGCACGTGCCGTGATAATCCGAAACTAATGAAACGAAACTCAGCACTTTGTGCCAGCGCGACACCTTAGGCGAAATCATTTCATCCGACTATTAGCACCGAGTAACAGCTCACCGACATCGAAGGAAGTACAGGGGAACGCGCGCTAGATGCACTGACAACGGCGAGTGTTTTCACGTCATTAATTCAGCAACTGTACAGACATCTCGATCGAACGTTGAGATTACAATGCTGGGGGCGAGTATACCAAGCGGAACAGAAAATGTGTTTTATTACGCGTATGCAAGATGAAACTGTACACATTCCGAACACGAAACTACGTACGTGCACATGGTCCTCATTGAGTCTTGCTGGGCACAACACTTTCGTCCGTTGCCACAAGCAGGAGCACTGCCCAACCGTCACTGACCTGCAATGGGTTCGTCGTCGTTCCGCTTCGTCATGGTGCCCAACGCAATTTCGCTGAACACTTCAAATGCTTCATCGCATCATCCGCCACACGACACATGTATATGCGCTCGTTCTACGCACTGCTCAGGCCCCATGGTGGACTAAAGGTTTTGTAAACGTTGCTAAAAGTACAGTAACTGCCAGGACAAAACTGTGCAACCAATAATGCGGCGCAGAACACGGATATTGTTCGCCCTGGCTCAGCACAAGACTTGCGAAGGCACACATGCCACCAGCAGCCGCGGCCGCTCACTGCTAGACCAGCTACACTACGCAACACGTAACCATAGCAACACCGCCATTGTGCCCAGTGAATATGGTCGCCATGATGTCATTTCCTCCACACTTTTCACGTAGCGCGCCGGCTGAGCATGCCTTCTCCTAAGTTTTTCTCCTCCATGCCTCTAGGCATTTTTCTGAGAAACTTTACAGACAGACAGACAGACAGACAGACAGACAGACAGACAGACAGACAGACAGACAGATAGACAGATAGACAGATAGATAGATAGATGTGGCTTTTCAGCGACTCTCCGCAAGGGGCCGCTGGAGCAGCGGCTGAGTGACGAGACGACGGCGATGCGGCTCTTCTACAGCTGCCACGACGTGCATAGCCGCCAACAGGAGGCGCTGCGGCCGCTGACGCTTTTCATGCGTAGCCTGTCGCTGAGCGAGTGGCCGTACGAGTTGGGCGAGCGGCTGCCACGCGCTCGCTTCTTGCTGCAGAGGCTCAGCGTCGACTATGCGCTGCCCTTATTCGTGTCGCTGCGCGTCGAGCCGGACCCTAGAGACGCGCACGCCAATTTGCTGAGCGTCGACCTGGCTGAACCCTTGCTGCACGCGGCCGACGACGCGTTGCTGGCCGCGCACGCCGCCTACATACGGCGCTGCCTGACGCTGATGGGCGCGCAGGACGTTGCTGCTGCGGCTGTGGCCACAGATGTGCATGACTACGAGTTCGCCCTGGCCGAGGTATGTTGCTTACTAAATTGTTTGTAGAATTAACCTGCTGCATACAATTTGACACAGGCACTGTTCCTCCCTTTTTGCACCTCAAAGAGCCTCAGCTATCCACTTTTGAACAAGCGAATGTCGTACAGGTCATGATGTCATTATAATAGGTATTGTGGTATGTAAACTACGAAGACGTCATCCTCCTCGGAGAATGTCACGTGGGATTTTCACCCGTTTCACTTGCAGGTTATGTTTACTTCAAGATTACCGGTCAACGAGAGCATGGGGTTTTTCCAGGACTAAAATGGTGGTAAAGTTTCACACTATCGCAGAGATTGGCTGCGTGTCGGCAACTTTGGGCGGCGGCTATTAGTTTTCTGGGGTCATCCAGCGCAAACAGCGGTAGGTGCCGTGAGCGCCGTTGATACATTTAGGGCCCTTGTGGTGCCGTCGCTGTGGTGGCTCCGCTCAGCCGGCCCATGTCGAAGCTTGCTATTGCTCTCTATTATCGCGTGACAACTGGCGCTGCAGGTGTGAAACCTGCCTCTGGGCACTGCGCTTCAGAGTGCCTCCCGCGTGGTTAGAAGGGGCGGCCGAAGGGGGAGGGGCGGTGGCTGTAAAAAATTGACTCTAAAATGAACGTTTAGCTCGAAATCAAGTGTCATCGAAACATGGAGCATCTTAGCAGCGGAAATGTGACTCATTTACGAAATGTCACTGCCGTTGCAGCAATCTAAAGGTCACACGTGTGCAATCTCGTTTGTTAACTAATTATGGGACGAACGACCTAGTTCAGCAAGAGCCTCTCGGTATGCAATTGCGCTGAGTAAAAATACATAGTTACGAATTATACAATAAATCCTCAACAAATGTGCCGAGTACGTTGTGGATCTATTAAAGAACACCAGATGCTCAAAATTTCTGGAGCCCTCCATTATGGCATCTTTCGTAATCTTTGTTTTGGGACCTGAAACCCCAGATAGTAGAGAGTTTGAGAATTGGGGGCCCAAGACACTGGGTACCCAAGCTTCGTTGCGTAGGCTTCTCTTGTGTTCACAGGATCAGAAGAGTTTAAGAACGTCAAACGCAGGCTGCATTGCGTCAAAGCACGGGGTGCCACACAGGTCCAAATTCGAAATTATGCGAGACATTGGCCATACGGCACCGTGGTTCACGATGCGTCTGCTTCGTGTCGCTGGCGATCCAAGACGCCTTGGCGCACCACCCATCAGCACAGTGGAGGCTACAGGGCTCCTCAGCAAATAGAAAGAACGATTAGCCTCTCCACATGTATTCATTCGCGCCATTTCGTCTGCTCACCGTCTTCACAACATCTGCTCGCCGAATGAAAGATAAGACTGATTTAATAACTTAAAAATACAGTAAAACTGTGAAAGCAACAGTCATGCCAGGAACTTGAAGCGTGGATTTGTTGCTCTGCATGCTGAAGATCGGTAGGTGCTCATGCCGGCGGATAACTTCACTTTGTGCCCGTTTCTCTCTGACGCTTATCATGGATCTCGTCTAACTGCTTCTCCCTCGAAGCGTTTCTTCCCGTGTCCCGCTGCAATGGTTCTTTAAATGCGAAGCATTTCTTAGCCAACTTCCGCGACTTCGAATGTAAAACTGGTATGGTATGGCATGATACCATGGCGAACACACGCGACAGACCCTAACATATAAATGATGACATGCGTGTCCTGTAACAACATGACTACATGCCACGCTCATGATGCGCTCGCGGCCGTTTCGCTTGTGTCACATATACCGAATTTGGTATTACAGTACATGAACGGATGACATAGATGACACATCCAAACATGATAATCACTACATGCGTGTCATGTAACAACATGACTACATGCTAAACTGATGGTGCTTTCGCGGCCGTTTCGCTAGCTTCACATATGCCAAATTTGGTATTACGTGACGCCAATGAATGACGAAGGTATGTGACTGGCGCACACATGATAATCATGAGATGCGTGTCATGTGAGAACATGACTACATGCCACAGTCAAGGAGCCAATATATTTCGACGTGACGCCGTGCGACTGCTCGCCGGCGTTCATTTCCTCGCGTCACGCCGGCATTGCCACGCCAGGCGCCGGTCCTGCCATGTACTCACAGGCGCGCCGCACTGCGTTGCTTTGACGCATGCGTGTTTCAGCGCGTCCGGCGTCCCTCCGTCACGGAAAAAGGAAGACGCAATGTTGTTTGGGTAACGCATCGGCGCGAAGTGCAGCACGTCGCATCTCGCACCGGTTGCCCTCGGGCCGCGCCGACGGACGCTGGTCGCGTTTTGCTAACGTAGCTTCGCTGTGCCCAGCGTGCGCGCGCGTCAACGCTACATTGGATTATATTGGGCCCTTCATAATGCGCTCGCGGCCGTTGTGCTAGCTCCACGTATACCAAGTTTTGTGTTACGCGACATCAATGGATGACGAAATATATAACCGTTGCCAACATGATAATCCTGACATGCGTGTTATGTAGGAACTTGATAACGTACCACGCTCATAGCGTGCTCGCGGCCGTTTCGCTAGCTCCACATATACTAAATTTGGTATCACGTGACGTGACTTGATGAAGAAGGCAAACGACACATCCAAACATGATAATCATGACACGGAAGTCATGTACGGCATCATTTACCTTCACTTCGTAACGTTGTGCTGTAATTAAAGTGACATAACATTTCTCATTCGTGCTTCGCATATCATCGATTGCCACTGTACGTGGGATATGCCAATTTTTCACTGTTCGTTTTTTGTTTTCATCGAAGGATAATCCGACGCGCACGAAACGCTGTGCCTTGTTGCATGTCCGATGTTTGAAGATGCAGCGTTCTCAGTCTGGCGACGCAGCCCAAGCCCTGCGTTGGCGCGTTAGTCTTAGCACAGTGGGTGGGGGAGGGGGCTAAGTAAGCACCATATCTCGTTAATAACGACAGCACGTACCTGATGTTTTACCCTCAGAGTAAGATGAAACAAATCCATGACGGATTTCGCCATTCATTTGTTGCTGTCAGCGCGCTGGGCGTGTAGCAAGAGCAAGTTCAGATGGAAGCAGGTGGTCGCTTCTGCATGGACGCTGCCATGCTCATTTCCAAACGCAGTTACCGGGGGTAGGAGAGAAAAACAATTTCATGTGTACGAAGGGTCTGTCGCTAGGGGGCTGAGCCACTCGGACGCCTCTCGAATGCGCTCTGCCAGTTTTTTACTTTCGCGGCTGAATAAAGACAACCACGGGATTCAAGACCATCACAGCTGTCGCCAGACGATCACCCGATTCGTCCGATGCCAGGATGTACCAGGTGGTCCTACTTTTTTTTGAGCCGTGACACTTCTTTTAAGTTCCCACAATGGCGTCGCCCTAGCTACGCCATCGCAGTGCCGACGCGGTGCCATCGACGCGCTGGCAACTAGGCGACAAGCCAGGCCCCCGGCTTGTTCGAAGCCTGCGAAATGGATGTTGTGGAAATTGAGGGGTAGGCGCTGTCTCCCGAAGAGTACAATGACACTCAAGGATGGGTTGTGGCCCATGAACGACGCAAGAAGGCAAAAGACAAGAGAAACGCGGAACCAGCCACGAACGCGGGAGGTGCGTCCATGGAGGCGTCTCGGAGACTGAAGGATTTTTTGCATCGCCGGCCAGTGCCAAAAAAACCGCAACTACCAGGAGACGATTACAAGGGTGTAATACGCCCAGGAGGAGGTCTGGACTTGACGCGACAGAGTCTAGCGCTCATAAGAGACTGTGTTCTACGAGTGGCAAAAGCACAGCTTGACATTGCTGGGGAAGATACTCTCAGAATCAACATGCGACAAAATACCATGATCATGAGCACACCTAGTCTGGCCAATGCGAAGTAATACAGCAACATCAAGGAAATTATGATCAATGACAAGAGCTATGCTACAGTCGCTTATGTAACAGCACCAGAAAACACATCCAAAGGGGTTATCCACGGAATACCGAAGTATGATAATCAAGAAGACATAGAAAAAAGCTTGGTCAATTAGAGGAACCCGACGATTCTACATGCACGATGTATGGGACTTACGGACTCAGTGGTCATTGTTTTCGAAGGGTTGTTTGTGCCGTATTTTGTATACTACCGTGGTGCCAAATATAGGTGCTTCCTATACAAGAAGCAATATGAAACATGCACTACTTGTGGTCGAATTGGAGATCGGGCGGATGTCTGCCCACAGCCTGACAGCAAAAAATGCCGTGGTTGTGGGGTGCTCAATCCAACTGAAAACCACCAGTGCGTCCCTAGGTGCAGCCTTTGCGGGAAAGGTCATCTTACAGGGGACAAAAAAATGCAAAGAACGGTTTAGGACCCCGTACCTTTTGAAGAAAAGATTGTGGGAAAAGGAACAACAACAAGGCGATGAACGAAGAGAAATGAAGATTTTGTCGAACACCAGAGCAACACAGGCATGGAGGGAAAAGTATTCACCAGAAAATCCAACGGAGGAGAATGGCAGCGCCACCTAGGACAGAGGGGGACGACGCAGAGATCGTTCCAGCTCCTTCCCGCGACTCGCCGAAGGGGAAAGAGAAGGGACTCAACACGAACCCAGATCCACATCCAGATCAAGGTCTACTCGTCAACACAGATCCAGGTCACGGGCCAAATCCAAGAAAAGGGCAACGACATCACCCTAAGGACAGTCCCACGAGAATCCTGGCGGCGGTCGGGGCAGTCGACAAATGGTGAGCTGGGTGGGCGAGGTATCAGGGGAGTCTCTCCGGTCTGGGAGTTTGCCTGAGGTTGTGGCAGAAGGGTCCACCCTAGGTCAAGAGCTAAACCATATTAAGAAAATGCTAGAGCGACTCACCCGTGAAAACGCGAAACAGTGGGACGAAATAAAACAACTAAAGGAAGAGACCTCTAAACTCAGACAAAATCAGCTGCGCGAGTCAACTAGCTCCATAGTATCGTGTAGTCGAATTTTAACTCCAGCGCCTGCACAGGAGTCGGGAGTGCATGCAGCGAAACGAAGAGCAGAGGAAATATCTCCTGTAGAAAATGAAGACCTCTCAAAACCCCTGGAAAAGAAAGTCGAGAATATGCTCGGAGAACTTACTAAGGTAATGCAAGAACAATTCGCAGGATTGCAGCTGCAGCTCGTAGAAATAAAACAAAGAATAGATAGCATAAAAAATCGACTAACGTTGGTGGAGAACACGGAAACAGATTTGAGCAACCGGACGACTACGACCGAAGTAATCTAAATCGCAGGGGAAGGGACCGTTCCTAGACATGGCACGACGTAATCAGTATAAAATTTGGCAGTGGAACTCGTGGGTATCGCCGGAAACGGGGTAACTTACAACAGTTCCTAAACGGAAAGGAGGCACCAGACGTCATCGCCTTACAGGAAACTGGAGGAATGGCTAAATTGTCGAATTACAAATCCTATGGTACCCCTGATGAAAAAACGTCCGTAGCAACCCTCGTGCGAAGAAATCTCATGGTGATAGAACACGATACAGAAATCTGCGATGTCGATCATGTTCTTGTTGAGTTAGTTCCATCGCAGAAGAGTGGTGATAGACTATTCATATTAAATGTCTATAGCAGCCTTAGACAAAAAACCAAATTTAGGTCACTTTTTAGAAAAACGATCAGCGTTACTAAAAAGCAAGCATTGGTTATAGTAGGAGATTTCAACGCGTTGCATGCGGCATGGGGTTATGACAAAGAAAACATCAAAGGTAGAAATCTCTGGATCGACGCCCAACAGGAGGGCCTTACGTTAATAACCGACCCCCTTTTGCCAACTAGGATTGGAAACAGCGTATCCAAAGACACGTCTCCTGACCTCACGTTTACTGAGAATATCATCAAACCTTATTGGCTTAATACAAAAGAAAATATGGGCATATGTGGGAGGCAAAAAAAAGAGCCTAGAAAAACGGTGGAAAACACAAAAACACAACAAACGCCTTAGAAAAAGGATAGCCACTCTCAGTAAAGATATTGAGAAGTACGCGAAGCAACTATGCAGACAACAATGGGAGGAAAAGTGTGATGCGATGGAAAAACAAATAAGTCTCTCTAAAACATGGAACCTGTTAAGATGTCTGATAGACTCGGAAGCGAGCAAGACAGCACAACAACAAAACTTTATTAGACTTGTCCGTAAATACAAAGGCACGGAGGAAGAACTGGTTGAAGAAATCAGACAGAGAAACATTGGGGATACAACCAAAGAGCAATTAAGCTCGTACAAAGGTAAAGAAAATGATTCCCTAGACCAACCCATATTAGAGGCCGAGGTACGATCGGAACTAATGAAACTGAGCACAACATCAACCCCGGGCCCCGATGGGATCACGAATAAAACGCTCAGAAACTTAGACGACAAATCTATCACAGCCCTCACCGAATATATGAACAAGTGTTGGGAAAAAGGTAAGATACCCAAGCAATGGAAAACGGCAACAATCATAATGATTCCCAAGCCAGGCAAGAAACTAGAACATGATAATCTTAGGCCTATTTCCCTGACATCCTGCATAGGAAAGTTATTAGAGCATGTCAGTCTAATTCGCCTGTCAAATTATATGGAAGACATTGAGCTCTTTCCTCATACGATGGTAGGCTTCAGAGCAAAACTGTCTACACAGGACATTATGCTTAAGATTAAACACCAAATAATTGATTCAGGTCTCAATACACATGACACAACTTAAATAGTTGGCCTAGATCTTAAAAAGGCATTCGATAATACATCACATAAAGCTATACTTGCCAATCTTCAAGCGTTAGGGGTAGGAAAAAAAGTATACGATTATATAAAAGACTTTTTAACTGACCGGACTGCAAGAATAATACTAGGCGAAGCAGAATCCCAAGAGTTTAGTCTGGGCAGCAGAGGTACGCCGCAAGGCTCAGTCCTATCTCCCTTTCTTTTTAACGTGGCCATGATAGGTCTCCCTACCGGACTGAAGAAAATTCCAGGACTCCACCATAACCTCTACGCAGATGACATTGCCTTATGGGTAGCAGAGGGTAGTGACGGATACATAGAGGAAGCTTTACAAACAGCAGTGAATGTTGTAGAGGAATATGCTATCCATACAGGATTACAATGTTCACCGGAAAAATCGGAACTTCTCTTCTATAACCCGACATGTAGGGGTCGGAAAAGCATCCAGGAAAAACCTAACATTAAAGTCTTTGTTGGAAAAACGCAAATACCTTCGGTCGAAAGCATAAGAATTCTGCGACTCCGAATCAACTCAAATGGGCACAACGGAGAGGCGATTAGAATACTTGAAACCAGTGCGCAGCAAACTATGCATCTACTTAAATGAATTGCAAATTGGTACTATGGTATGAAGGAAAATAATATGATAAGACTGGTACAGGCTTTTGTCATCAGTCGTATTGTATATGCGATTCCGTACCTCAGACTGCAAGTGGCCGAAAGAGAAAAGATTGACAGAATCATTAGACGAGTTTTCAAACAGGCGATCGGACTTCCAATTACTACCTCTAATGATAAATTACTTCAATTAAGGCTTCACAACACATCAGAAGAGCTTATAGAAGCTCAAAGAATCGCACAATATGAAAGACTAACGCAGAGTAAAACAGGTTGAGCCATACTAGAGGAACTGGGTATAAACTACGCAAATCAATTTGGCGCCAAAAAGGATATACCGTATGAAATCAGGAAATGTTTAGTAATCTTACCGATTCCAAAAAACATGCACCCCGAACATCACAAAGCAAGGAGAGCTGAAAGAGCGAAATATATACATAACAACATAAAAGATTTACCGGAAACAACATACGTAGACGCGGTCAAATACAAAGGAAATGACAACATGACTATAGCAGTAGTGGACTACAAAGGAAATCATAAGGTCAGTGGCTCGGTGAGAACGAGCTTTGCATAAGAGGCGGAGGAAGCAGCTATTGCAATGGCCATAGGATCCACCTCGACTTCACTCATTGTTAGCGACTCGCCGACGGCTGTGAGAAACTTTGCACGAGGGCGAATATCGCAAATAGCTTTAAGAATATTGGTTGGATGCAAAGACCAACGAACAATAGAAAAAGTCTGGGCACCCGCTCACTCCTCCTTGCCCGGCAATGAGGCTGCACACCAGACAGCTCGAGGGCTTACAGACCGAGCCTCTTGATTGCCCTGGTCGAACGGGGAGGGCGATGAGAAATTTGAGCGGATGACCACTTACAGAGATATTACGCAGTATTACAGGCTAAGCAGAAAAATTTACCCTCCCGCACACTCGTCATTAAACAAAGGATAGGCGGTGGCGTGGCGCCTACTCCAGACCCACACGTTTCCTAGTCTGGTAACAATGAACCGCTGCGTGCCGGAACTTCATTCGGACAAGTGTAAATTTCCACAACAGGGCGGACTTGAGCCACATTTTATGGGCATGCCCACAGGCCCCCATGAGAGGTGAATTTCCAGACGGGAGTGGATGGGATGCTGCGCTCCTCAGCTCTGACTCTCAATTACAAGCCCGCCTAATACGGCAGGCCGAAGACGCCGCCAGGGCCCATGGGATCATGGCCGTCGTCTAGGTTTGGTCCTCCCTTCTCCTCTCGCACCTGAAAGGGGAAGAGGACCTTTCTGCTAATTAAATAAAGTTTGTTCATCATCATCATCATGTGTACGAACTAAATGCGAACAATAAACGTAGCACACAATGATGTGGCGTAACATACACTAAACAGCCCCGCCACGGTGGTCTAGTGGCTAAGGTGCTGCTGACCCGCAGGTCGAGGGTTCAAATCTCGGCTTTGGCGGCTGCATTTCCGATGGAGGCGGAAATGTTGTAGGCCTGTGTGCTCAGATTTGGGTGCACGTTAAAGAATCCCAGGTGGTCGAAATTTCCGGAGCCCTCCACTACGGCGTCTCTCATAATCACATGGTGGTTTTGGGACGTTAAACCCCACATATCAATCAATCAACATACACTAAACAAACGCAAATTTTAGTCAACCCAGTCAATTTTAAGGCACCTAATATATCTGAGACTATGTTTTTCTGCGCAGCTGTGTGTATTTCTTACACCCCCACAGCTTTGGTTGTGCGGAACGAAAAGGTTTTGGGCCTTGGGTCAGCACGAACGCAAGAGCCCAACATTGGCTTGTGTTCTGCGCATGCGCCCTGGCGCGTCGCAGGCTTCCTGGGTTACAACTTCCTTGGAGCCGCAATTCTCAAACTCTATTATGTAATTCATTATCCTAACGACAAAGATCACCTCGGTGACACCATCCTCCTTGATAGATTTGCGGTAATGGTATACATGACTTGCACACGTGAAGGCGAAACTTTATAAGCGCGAAAATGCACGCGACGTGATGTAGATTACCTTTGCGCGAACAGGGCCAGCGAATTCTGCTGTTACTGACATGAGGCCGTCTACTCGTGCCGAGAAATGCCGCGTAGTCAGCGGTATGCATTGTAAAAATTAAGTGTGTTGTTGCATGAAGGGCACGAGGTGCTGATTAATGCCTGGAAGCAGTTAGTTTATGGACGTGCGTAAACGTAACGTTTTTTATCGTTGTGCACACGTCACTCGGTCGCGAGATAACCGGCAATATAGCATTGATGTAATCCGGTTTCGCTGTTTTGCTATTGGCTCTGAAGAAGAATAAACGTGCGCAGAAAAGACGATGAAGTTGAGGGTGCGAAGGAAAAGATGGCTCCTTGTTTCATTTCTCGCGTTAGCACGTATTTTTTTTTTTTTTACATTTGCGGGGTCGAAAACCCAGTGTGAAACGTCTCCCTTTCTACGCACGATTATCTTCTACTCGTCCACGTCGCCAGACCAACTAGTGATTCGCCGATTGTTACTGGATCAGGAGCCGGACGCCTGCCTACTCGCAGCCGAAAAGCTTGCATCATGGATCGTCTCAAGGCCAAGCGGGCAGCTCGACGCGCACACAGAACACTAAGCCCGAACATTAATCAACGATCCCAACGCCGACATCGCTAAGCTCACAGGTATTCTCGACCGCCTCCACGCGAGTAATCTGGAACTAACAAGCATCAATGCCGTTCTTAAAGAGCACATTCCTGACGACGACCTTGAGGCAGAATATAGTACTGCGGCAGAGTATAACGACAAAGTGATACGCATGCTCGCTGAATTACGCTGTCAGATTGCCGCTCTAAAGCGTGTTATTAGCCAGCCGAAAGCAGCATTATCAGCTCAGACAATCACTACGACTGAAGCTAATGTTCAGATAATGACTGTAAAGTCGGGACTTAACGCGGGAACTTTTTCCGGCTTACGACTGCCTAAGCTCAGCCTTCCGACATTTAACGGCGACATTCACAATTGGAGAGGATTTTGGGAACAGTTTGAGCAGACGGTTCATCGTAACGAGAGATTGTCCCCGACAATAAATTTTTACTACTTACGTAATAGCCTTGTTGGAGAAGCTGCTGCATCTATCGCGAGGCTACCAACCTCAGGATCATGCTACGCGCACGCAGTCAAAATTATGAAGGAGAGGTTCGGGGACCACAAGAAAATAGAATAGTAGCACCTGTCAGCCTTGAGAAACCATCCTCACGTCATGTCGGGAGACAATGTAAGAGGTCTTCGCAAGTAGTACGATGCAACGCAGCTGCATATTCACTGCCAGAAAGCTTTAAACGTACCGATACTCAGCTGTTCTGAATGCTAGTCTCTATCCTGTGCAACGGCTTGCCGGTAGACATTTTCATGGCGTAAGTTCACGAAAAATGGAGAGAGACACTATGAAGTACTCCCGTGTCAGGACCTACATATGTCGCAACAGGCACTGTCGCGTCTTGAGAAGGCCAGCTGAATGACCTGCTCCATTTCACAAGGGTGGAATTAAAAAGCCTAGAGCAGTGCCTTACAACGTCAAGAGAGTGAAAGAAAAAACATGTTGAAAAGTTTGGAGACTGAAATGCCGCATCAGTGTTGTATAACACTACTGCGGCGAAACGTGGGGAATGCTTCTTTTGCGGATCAGGTAAGCATGGCCCCCGTACTTGTGACTGCGACATTTCTCTCAACTCGAAAAAGCAACAGCTAAGCAAGAACAATAGTTGCTTCAGGTGTACATCCCGAGGTCACCAGGCGCGGTTGTGCCATGTGAAGCTCACTTGTTTGCGTTGCCATGGCAGACACGCCTCAAGCATGTGTGACCCAAACTATAAGAGGGAAGAAGGTACGGTAACATCTGACAGCATGACAGCGTTTGTGTCAGCCAACGCTGTACTCGGACAGAATGAGTGATCGTGCATTCTATCTAAGACTGACAACGGAGTATACATTCAAGCATTCCATGCTTGGGCAGGTCACGACAATATCTGCCGATACATGAGAGGTATCTTGGATGGTGGCAGCCAACGATCATTTATCAAGGAAGATCTCGCCACTAAGCTACGACTCAGGACCGTTTGGGAGAGCAGAATCACATTCAACGTTTTTGGAAGAACGACAACTTCCAGAGCGCAAAAGGCTGAAGGTTGTTGAAGTGCCTCTTCGCAGCCAGCATAGCTCTCAAGTCTTCATTGTATTTAAGAGTACTGAACGCTGGGCGAGTTGGTAAATCATCACTACAAAACTGCGCGAAAAATCGACAAGAAACAGAGAAGGCACACACACAAGCGCAGGACTGCGCTTGTGTGTGTGCCTTCTCTGTTTCTTGTCGATTTTTCGCGCAGTTTTGTAGTAGTGGTCTTCATTGTACAAGCCATCACATTGCTGCTATTTGCCACGACGTTTGTACACCATTCGACGGCAACAAATTCATGATAGCTGCGAGTTGAAGAGAAATTCATCGCTGGAGAACCACACTTTTTTGGAGCTGAGGCTGAACCCGGGTTGTCTCTACTCATCGAGTCAGATAACCCCTGGTAGATATTGACTGGCAAATGCGTGTGCAGCACAGATACGGATGGTTTGGTCGCTACGAATTCACTATCTAGAAGGACTTTCCAAGGACAAACCCAGCAAGCGCTATTTACCACAAGCAATGCGAATTTGATCATCTCTGCACTACACGTGAGTACCTATCCTGACGACGAAGTGACATCAGAGAAATCACAGTCTTCTGGAAAACTCGAGGAAAGTTGCGTCATGGACCAATGTGACTTTATCCATTTCAAGAGTCTCGACTCACTCCGCGATACAACAGGCAATTCTCTTGGGATGTGTGCAGTTGAACCGCTGCTGAATGAAGACAAATATGATAAACCACTCACTCGACTACTGAAGCAAGGTAAAAGGCTTTTTCTAAACGGAATCTTCAGCGATACGATGCGCTAGTAATTGAATATCGTTTGCTCAGAACCTCGGAGGTAGTTTTCGAAGATGTTCTTGAGAGCCTACATGTCTACGGTATACCCCCACAGAAAAGTGACGCAATAATCACTGACTGCAAAGCTGAGCGCACTTGACGCATCGTTTCATACATCAGCTTCACCATCTCTCAATGACTTTCTGGACAAAAGGGACAGGTGCAAGGGTCCTAGATCGCCAGATCAGCCTACTTCGACTTGGCCTACTGAACCAGACCGATATCTTTCTTCCGACAAAAAGCATCTCACCAACGTGTGAATGGACGACCCAGTTTCTTCACACAGGAGAACCTACGCCAATATACCCCGCCCATTTTCTGGTGGGATGTTCATAGATTGCTTTTTCAGGGCCACATAGCTCCGATTATGAAGCTAGATGTGAACAAGCAACAACGAGCGACCTTATGAAGAATTTGAGGCATCGTCTGCAACTGCTTGATCACCGGTGTACACAATTGAGAAAGGAGTATCTGCTGCAGCTGCGAGCCCTTGATCGGTATTTGTCGCGTATTAGCAAGGACCTTAAAATGGATGACATACTTCTTGTCGAGCAGCCATTTGTTTCAAGGTGCATCTTGGCCGTGTGGTAGAAGATGTTCCCGGTCAAGACGGTGTAGTACGGGCCTGTTGAATCAAGACACAACAAGGCAACATTGTGCGGCAACCAGTACAGAAGCTCTATGATCTACAGATAGCTTGCAACTCCTTGGGCGGGAGGATGACGAAAAAGAATAAACGTGCACAGCCTAGGTCTGCGAAAGAACACGATTAAGTTGAAGATGCTAAAGGCAAAGTGGCTCCTTGTCTGATTTCTCGCCTTAGTGCATAGATCTCTTAAAGGCTGCTTAAGCACAGCACATCTGGCCGATGGTTTTCCATATCTGAAAAACCGAGTTATCCTGCGAAAACGACCAGGTGACACGTCGCGCAAACGTCTTGTTTCGTCGCCCATGGCATCGCTGCCGCTTACATTTTCGCGCTTACGGGGCTTGGCCTTCATTTCTCAGTGTGAGTTAGCCATATTGATGAACAGGGGTTAGACCTTGCTCAGTGCTACCTCGCCGCACCAGGCGATTTTCCTCCTCTGCTGTGGTTATACTTTGCGCAGTTGTAGCTGCTCTAATAATTGCGATAGCAGCGGAAGAAAGAAAGAAAGAAGCAGCGTACTACAGTATCAGCCTCATTTGAATACCGGGGTCATTGGAAGCCAGTGCGATCGTACGAAAAATGCTCAGCACCAACCGTCGGAGGACCTGGCTGGTGCACAGCAAATTTTGACGAAGAAAACCTCAACGTTCGTGTGTGTGAAATGAACTTGATAGTAGGAAAGCAAAAAAAAAAGGGGGGGGCAGTTTGGAGATACCAAATAACAAGGATTCTCCTGCGTTCGCAGGGAAGCCGTTGGCATTGTTTGACAAGATTTCAAAATGGGCCCGCCGTGCGCTGCAGGAGAAATCCCAAGACAAAAACACGCGAGTGGAAGAGAGTGTGGCAGTTTGAGCTAGTTGGTATGACATGACAATAGTTATAGTGCGAGAACAGAACGACGACAAAGAGTGTCCTTTTTGTCTCTTTGTCGTAGTTCTGTTCTCGCGCTATAACTATCATTATGGAGGACAGTGTTGCTACTTTCAAGATCCCGGGACTTTACTGACGACGCCGCGCGAGGGCCTCCTCCCCTCATCGAAACGGCTGCCGCCATGCTGACTATTAGCTCCGAGAACGAACACTGGCGTCGCTGCGGTCGTGGCCATGTGAGTTCAGTTCAGGCTGTCAAGGTGGATGGACGTGTTTTTTGAGCGCTCCGGATCGACTGCGCAGATAAGTGTTGTTGCATGTTTTGAGCTTGTCTCTCTAATTACAAGGCAGCGGTTGAAATCTTCGTAGCACTTATTTTATGGTACGGCTTTTTCGGGACCAGTCACCAGGTATTTATTAGTTAGTGCGAGTGTGTGTGTTTGAAATTTTTTGTTGTTTTTTTTCTTTTGCTACCCCGTTGGGGAGGTGCGCGTACATTGAACACGCAAATTTTTGTAGTAGAGCTTGGACTTTCTTTTTTTTTTCATAGTGCAGGGCTCGAGTTTAGTAATTATCGAGTATAGGGACAATTGGTGTCAGAAAGGCATGGTTAAAAAGACTGTAAAGTGTTCAGGATGTGGAGTGGGTTTGAAAGTGGACCCAAGCGTAGATGCGGATGGAGAAGAGGCTGACGCGAAGTGTAGGCAATGTGAGGTCGAGGAAAAAATGGAGAAAATGATGGTTGCCCAGAGTGAACTGCTGATGAGAATCGCCAAACTCGAGACTGCGTTGGCGACAGAGCAAGAAAAAACGAGGGCAATGGGAGAAAGACTGAAGTCCGCCGAGGAAGGGCTAGCGAAGCTGAACAAAGAAGCGACCTACCGAGAGAACAGTAGGGAACCGGCAACCAGAACGGTGGAGAAGGAAAAGCAAGCAAGCTTGGAAAAAACAGGTTTAGCCGGTTCAACTGTCGCAAGGCCCAGCTTCAGCGAGGTAGTGGTGGGGCAGGAAGGGAACAAAAGAGCCGGCGTCACAGGTGCAAGTAGCCCCCAGGTGCAGAATGCTCCAGCGGAAAAGTCACAGCATGTGATAATCGCCGGGGACTCAAATTTAAATCGATGCGCAGAAGCCATCAAAGAGAGGGTAAGAGGTGACAAGAGGGTTGCCGTAGGGGCGTTCCCAGGACGCAAGCTGGAAGCAGTCATGAAGCAAGCGAGCGCAAAGCTCAAAACGACAGCTGATAGACGCAACCTCGTAATAATTTCAGGCGGTTTAAACGATGTCCTAAATGAAGATGCAGCAGGACTAGCAGCCACACTGGCGAAAGGCGTCGATAACATGCGCGCCACTTCTCCTAAGGTGCAGGTAGTGATATGCACGATACTGGAGGTACCGGTGCGTGATAGCAACCTGCAAAGAGCGGTGGTCAACGCAAACCAAGAGATATGGCGGATGAGTCGGGAGAAAGGCTTTGAGGTGGTGGAAATAAACAGAGAGGTGCATAGGTGGGGGGGTTTTCAACAAGACAGAATTCACTTCGATGGGTGGCTAGGTCATGATGTGGGTTGGCGACTTGCAGGACGCGCAGTAGCTTTTTTGGGGGGCAAGCGAGCCCTTCGGGGTGCAGGATAGCTAGTAACGAGGAAAACAACCAGGGAGACTCTTCGGCAGGTGGTATGGACAGATACGATTCCAAAGTGGCACCAATATCTAAGATACGTAGAGTCCGGGGCATAATAGACGTAGCCACGAGCGCCGAGCCAATTCAGACATAGGGTATATTGACATGCAGGGTGGTAGAAACAGGCTGAAGTGGGAAGAGATAGAAGAACAGCTAAGGGAAGAGAGGCCGATGGTATACGGTTTTGTAGAAACACATCTCAGGGACATGGAACAACCTCCGAACAATCCGGACTACGCGTGGGAGTATTGTAATAGAACAGAAGGCAGCAGAAAGGGGGGTGGTATTGGGGCATTCATTCATAAAAGTACAGACTGGCAAAGGGTCAAGCAGGAGTGCAAGGAACATTTATGGCTAAAAGGGAAAGTGGCAGGTCAAATGACACTGCTTGGTTTCGTGTACTTGTGGACGGGAGCAAAGGCCAGAGAGGAAAACCAGGCAATGGTAGAGTGTATATCAAAGGACATTCAGGAGTTAGGAAGAGAGTGCGAGATAATTATACTAGGAGACATGAATGCGCACATAGAAGATAATGCCGCCAGCACGTAGTGGGTTGACAGCAAGAGCGGCTCTAAATCTGGAGGAAAAAAGAAGATCGCGTTCTTCTTTGCTCGAGAGCCAGCCACGACTGACGCATCGTCCTAGTGCTAGCTACCTGGTGAATTAATAAATCCCCCAGTACTTGTGACTCATCGTGACAACTGGTGGAGGTGCTGGGTAGTCTCACGGATGCTGCAGACCCCCCCAGGAAGCCGCGATACGAGTCCAGTGCCAGTCAATACTCCCGTGCATCGGACCAGCCGCCGAATCAGGGGATTGCCTCCGGAAGCCGACGATACTGCTCCCACCACGTTGACAAACATGACCAGCGCTTCGGTGCAAACCTCGGCGACCGGCATGGGAAGCACGACGTCGAACCGCTACACGTTGGAAAACCCACGCGCACCGGCGACGTTCCATGGCTCGGAGCACGAAGACGTTGAGGACTGGTTGGCGGATTTCGAGCGCGTAGCCACCTTGAATCAGTGGGACGACGCGGCGAAACTGGGTCGTGTCTACTTCTATCTCGAAGACGGAGCACGTACGTGGTATCAAAACCGAGAGGAACTGCTGACGACGTGGCCCGAATTCTCTCGTAGACTTCTGCAGACGTATGCCAGTGCTGATCGCCAAGAACGAGCTGAACGAGCTATTCTGGCCCGCGTCCAGCTGCCAAACGAAACTGTGACCACGTTCGTCGAAGACATGACGCGCCTCTTCCGACGGGCCGATTCAAGAATGACGGAGGACAAGAAGTTGCGTCACTTGATGCGCGGTGTCAAGGACCAGCTTTTTGCCGGCCTCGTGCGCAGCCCTCCGAAGACGGTCGCGGAGTTCTTGTCCGAGGCCGTGACAATGGAAAAAATGCTGCAGCAGCGATCCAACCAATACAACAGGCAAGTCAATGGCATGTCTACTGCCGACATTTTCACCGCCACTAGAACCAACAACGACTATCTACGTGAACTCATCCGTGGTATAATACGTGAAGAGTTACAAAAGGCTGGTGTAACACCTCATCCTACAGTAAACTCTATTACAACTGTGATCAAGGATGAGCTGCACCAGGCCCTCCGGGACACCTTGCCTCATGATACAACTGTGCCAGCTCCTGCTGAATACCGCCGTGAGACAACCTACGCAGAAGCTTTGAAACGCCCTGCTGCATCGCCGCCATTATTCGTCCATCCTGTTCCTGCTGTTTCACTACAGTCAGCGCAGCACATGCCGTACTACGAAGGCACGTACACGCCACCACCGTTGGCCTTTGTGCCTAGTGCTTCTGTCGCCCATCGTTCAGTGCAACCAATTCAGTACATCGACGATCGGCGCACGTCTCCTCGAAAGTCTGATGTTTGGCGCACACCTGATCGCCGGCCTCTGTGCTTTCACTGTGGAGAAGCTGATCACTTGTACCGCCAGTGCCCATATCGCCGTCTTGGGCTTCGCGGCTTCTCTGCGTACTCACCGCCACCCCGTTACGGCCAGAGACCGCGCGACATCGAAAACTACCTCTCCCAGCAGCATGCACCACCATCTGCCGGGCGCCAGTCGCGCTCGCCATCACCGAGGCGATTTTCACCAACGCCCCAGCGGTATTCTACCACACGGTCTCCCAGCCCCCGTCGGGAAAACTAGACCAAGCGACCTCTGGGGGCGGGGTCGCTGAACGTCGAAGCGCTGAAGACCTCCCATTGACGCAGAACTGTACAGAAACCGGTCCGACATCACATACTGCTGCAAAGGATGGCCGACTTTCACTCGACATAGCAGTGACAATTGATGGTTGTGCAGTTAATGCGTTAGTGGACACCGGCGCAGACTATTCCATACTGAGCGGGAAACTGACAACGCAGCTGAAGAAAGTCATCACGCCGTGGCATAACTCGCAGATTCGGACAGCTGGTGGCCACGTCGTTACTCCACTGGGTGCCTGCACAACTAGAGTACAGATTCAAGGGTACACATTCGTAGCAAGCTGCCTTGTTCTACGCGAATGTTCCCGTGACGTCATTCTGGGAATTGACTTTCTACAAGAAAATGGAGCTATCATTGATCTACAAGAGCGCCGCGTCACGTTCTCAGCCCAGCGAGCAATCAACGTGCAAGATGGTGGAAGGCGTGTCGACGTACTCCGTATTTCTGAACAGAGTGTGACGCTTCCTCCACGAACAAGTGTTCTAGTCGACGTAACATGCTGTGGTTTGGGCGATGGCGATGTGGTGGCTGAGACAAATTTAGAACACCTCCTGCAGCAAGGCATTTGTGTAGCTAGAAGTGTAATACACCTTCGTGATGGTCGATCTGAATTGCTCGTAACCAACTTTAGCAACGAGCATCGACATCTTTTCCGTGGCACTTCGATAGCGTTTGCCCATGAAGTAGCAAACGTCACCAACTGTTTCACGTCCGAAATAGTGGATACCACCGACACGTCAATGAGTAATATTGACATCAATCCTGATCTGCCCACCGTTAACCAGACTGCACTACGAGCGCTTTTGTTCGAGTTCAGGTCTTGCTTCGCAACTTGCTCAAAGATCCGCCAGACGTCCATCACTCAACACAGGATCATCACGTACGAAGACGCACGTCCGATACACCAGAACCCCTACCGCGTGTCGGCCAAAGAACGTGAAGCAATACGTACGCAAGTCACCGAGATGCTTGACGATGGCGTTATTGAACCATCGAACAGCCCGTGGTCATCTCCAGTCGTACTTGTCAAAAAGAAGGACGGGTCGCTACGCTTCTGCGTCGACTACCGAAAGCTTAACAACGTGACGAAAAAGGATGTGTATCCACTGCCACGTATCGACGATTCGCTGGATAGACTTCGTCGTGCCCATTATTTCACTTCTCTCGATCTCAAAAGCGGGTATTGGCAAATCGAAGTAGATCAGCGAGACCGTGAGAAAACAGCCTTTGTGACTCCAGACGGCCTATACCAATTTCGAGTGCTCCCTTTTGGCTTGTGTTCAGCACCGGCAACTTTCCAGCGAATGATGGACACTGTCCTCACAGGGCTCAAGTGGCAGACTTGTCTTGTCTACCTTGATGATGTGGTGGTCTTCTCTACCACGTTTGAGCAGCACCTTCACCGCCTGCGCAGCGTGCTGGAGGCTATCCGATCGGCGGACCTCACACTAAAGCCACAGAAGTGCCACTTCGGCTATAAAGAACTAAAATTTCTTGGACATGTAGTTAGCGCCGAAGGAATCCGTCCCGATCCGGACAAGCTTGCCGCTGTTGCCGAATTACCAGCTCCTGTCGATAAGAAAGCCGTCCGGCGCTTCCTTGGTTTGTGCGCCTACTATCGCCGATTCATTCATGGCTTTTCACAGATAGCAGAACCTCTGACTCGTCTCACAAGGGACGACACGCCGTTTGTCTGGGAAAACGAGCAACAAGGAGCTTTTGATGAGCTGCGACAGCGCATGCAATCAGCGCCCGTTCTCGCTCATTTCGACGATGATGCTGACACGGAGGTCCATACCGACGCTAGTAACATTGGGCTCGGTGCAGTGCTCGTTCAGCGTCAAGAGGACATCGAAAGAGTGATAGCCTACGCCAGCCGCTCTCTATCCCGTGCCGAGGCGAATTCTTCCACTACGGAGAAAGAGTGCCTCGCAGTCGTGTGGGCAATCACCAAGTTCCGCCCGTACCTTTATGGTCGTCCCTTCAAGATAGTGACGGACCATCACGCGCTCTGTTGGTTGGCAAGCCTGCGTGACCCTTCAGGTCGGCTAGCACCACGGTGGAGTTTGCGGCTGCAGGAATTTGATGTCACCATCGTCCACAAGTCCGGCCGTAAGCATGAAGACGCTGACACACTGTCACGCGCACCCCTTCATGTCGTCAGTCAGGAAGCAGAGGAAGACGAAGGCTTTCTGGGCGCTGTTAGTGCATCAGACTTGGGCAAACGACAGCGAGATGATGCAGAGATTCGTCCAATCATTGATCATTTAGAGGGCCAGGGCGCAATTATACCACGTCATTTATCCCGCTCGTTGACGTCGTTCTGCCTACGACACGGTGTGCTGTACAAGAAGAACGCTCGTTCGAACAATCGTGCTTACCTCCTGGTGGTTCCTCGAGACATGCGAGACGACGTCCTCTTCGCTTGCCATGACGAACCCACATCCGGTCATCTGGGCTACTCAAGGACACCTGCCAGAGTGAGCGAGAGGTACTATTGGCCAGGACTTTCAGCAAGCGTAAAGAAGTACGTAAAGAGCTGTCGGGAATGTCAGCGCCGAAAGCAACCATCTGTTAAGCCAGCTGGTTTGCTTCAGCCCATTGAAGCACCCTGCACGCCGTTCGACCAAGTCGGCATGGATATTCTCGGGCCATTTCCTATGTCTGCGGACAGCAACAAATGGGTGATCGTCGCGACCGACTATTTGACACGCTACGCTGAAACCCAGGCGATCCCACGAGCCACGGCTTCTGAGGTAGCACAATTTTTCATGCGCCACATCGTGTTACGACACGGTGCTCCTTCCAGTGTAATAACGGACAGAGGGACGGCATTCACGGCGCAGCTTACGGACGAAGTTTTCAAACTGAGCAACACCAGACACCGAAGGACAACTGCGTACCACCCGCAAACCAACGGACTTACTGAACGACTGAATAAGACCCTCGCAGACATGATCTCAATGTACATCGACGTACAGCACAAAACATGGGACCGGATCTTGCCTTACGTGACCTTCGCGTATAATACCGCCGTGCAAGAGACCACGCGATTCACGCCATTTCGGCTTCTCTACGGCCGCGAAGTGCAGACCATGCTAGACTCAATGCTACCGTGTCAGGACGAAGACGAGTTGGCAACAGACGCCGAAGAATTCGCAGAGCGTGCCGAGGAAGCCCGGCAGCTCGCGCGACTGCACATCGGCCAGCAACAGCAGGCAGACGCACGACGCTATAATACCCGCCACAGAGAAGTGTTTTACAGCCCCGGAGATCAAGTTTGGGTGTGGACGCCCGTCCGCCGCCGTGGCCTTAGTGAAAAGTTGCTGAGCCGGTACTTTGGCCCATATAAAGTGTTACGCCGCGTCAGTGACGTGAACTACGAAGTGGTTCCGGACTCAACACCCCATGCACGGAGCAGGACACGGCTGAGGCCGGACGTCGTTCATGTGTTGCGCATGAAGCCATTTATTGCGCGTTGTTCGTAACTTTTCCTTTACCGTACAGCGTTCTTTGTGTTTTTTGTTTATTTTGTGAACTTACTTTCTCGTTCATTGACGTTTCCTATGTTGGCACGCTCTTCAATTTTTACTTTCACTTCATCCGAATTTCCATTTTTTTTTTTACGTGCCTATGTAGTAGCATCGCGGTGCTGCTATGTACTTTTCTTTCCTCTTTTTGGTACTTGTTTTTTTTTCTTTTCGGAAGGGGGGATAATGCCGCCAGCACGTAGTGGGTTGACAGCAAGAGCGGCTCTAAATCTGGAGGAAAAAAGAAGATCGCGTTCTTCTTTGCTCGAGAGCCAGCCACGACTGACGCATCGTCCTAGTGCTAGCTACCTGGTGAATTAATAAATCCCCCAGTACTTGTGACTCATCGTGACAATATAGATGGGTATACCGACCCGACAGGCAAAATGATCATGGATATGTGTGAAAGGCTTGATTTGATCATTTGCAACAGTACCGAGAAGTGTGAAGGGCGAATAACATGGGAGGTAGGAAGGCTTCAGTCGACGATAGATTATGCACTGATGTCACATAGGATGTATGATAAGCTCAGGGAAATGCACATAGATGAAGGTGGTTCCAGAAGTCTGGGTAGCGATCACAAACGTATCAAGCTAAGTTTTGGAAGAGCAGTGAAAGTGGGAAGGAGACAAGATGAGCAACTACAAGAAAATTTTTATCCAGAAAGGCAAATTGAAATAGCCACTAAACAAACTGAGAAAGTAATCACGGAGGATAATAAGACAGTGTGGACATACACGAATCTAATTAGACTTTTTGAGATAGAGCTTGCTAAGACGCGTGACAAGTCACCCCGGAAAAGAAGACACAAACCCAAAAGTTGGTGGGATAAGGAAGTTAAGAGAGCCATAGCAAAACGTCAGGAAGCCTCTAGGGAACACAGACATGCTAAGCAGCGGGGTGAACCGACAGATGATGTGGAAAGAAAATTGGCAACCTTTCTAAGCTGTAGAAGGGATGCATCCCTTCTGATCAATGAAAAGATTAGAAGGAAGGGAGCTCAGTGGCTGGCAGAAGTACATAAAAAAGATAGAAAGGCAGCTGCAAAATTTTGGAATCATTTAAACTCCCTAAGAAATGAGACGAGCCTAGAGCAGAACTTTATAACTACAGCCCAAGGTGCTAGGCTAGAAGGGGACGAAGCTATTGAATATATAAGAACAAGGGTGACAGAAAAATTTCAACAAAGAAGTACTTTATGCACCACAATAGACAAAGACGAATCAAGTGGTGCAATGGCTCCATTTTCACAACAAGAGTGGGAAAGGGCTGAGAAAAGGGTTCCTAGTAGTACATCAACAGGCCCAGATGGCATTCCAATTAGGCTGATAAAAACATTAGGTCCGAAGTCTAAGCAGGCTTTGAGAGAGGCAGTGAGTACAATAATAATCGATGGTGAAGTTCCCAATGGATGGAAACTTAGCAGGATGAGCATGATCTATAAAGGAAAGGGGGACAAAGCTGACATAAACAACTACCGTCCTATAACAGTGACATCAGTGGTCTACAGGCTGGCGATGCAGATTATAAAGGAAAGACTGCAGGCGTGGATAGAGGATGAGGGGGTGCTGGGGGAACTGCAGAATGGGTTTCGGAAACACAGGAGGTTGGAAGACAATCTGTTTTCACTGACGCAGTGCATCGAAATATCAGAAAAAGAACACAGACCCCTGTGGCTAGCATTTTTGGATATCAAGGGAGCGTACGATAGCGTGGTTCAAGAGGAATTGTGGGGAATACTGGACACACTAGGCGTGGAACATGTAGTCACTAATCTTTTAAAGGGTGTCTATAAAGGTAACAAGGTAGTTATAAAGTGGGAAAAACAGGTATCCAAGCCGGCAGAGTTAAACGGGGCTTAGGCAGGGGTGCCCCCTGTCACCCTTATTATTCATGATGTACCTACAAGGATTAGAGGCAAAATTAGAGGGAAGTGGACTGGGCTTCAACCTCTCTTTAGTCAAACAAAGAAAACTTATTGATCAGGCACTACCAGCATTAATGTACGCAGATGATATAGTGCTGATGGCCAACAACAAGGAAGATTTGCAGAGATTGATGGACATCTGCGGTAATGAGGGAGATAGGTTAGATTTTAGATTCAGTAGGGAAAAATCAGCAGTCATGATTTTCAATGACAACGAAGGTAGTGAGCTTAGAATACAGGAGGTCACGCTAGAGATAACAGATAAATACAAATATCTGGGCGTATGGATAAGCAATGGGACCGAGTATCTGAGGGAACACGAAATATACGTGACAACTAAAGGTAACAGGAATGCAGCAGTCATGAAAAATAGGGCACTGTGGAATTACAATAGGTATGATGTTGTGAGAGGAATATGGAAAGGCGTCATGGTTCCTGGGCTGACGTTCAGCAATGCGGTCTTGTGCATGAGATCATAAGTTCAAGCAAGATTAGAAATTAAGCAACGTGGAATAGGTAGGCTTGCTTTAGGAGCTCATGGGAATACACCAAATCAGGGAGTTCAAGGTGATATGGGATGGACATCATTTGAGGGCAGGGAAGCTAGCAGCAAGATAAAATTTGAGAAGCGATTGAGAGAAATGGGGGAAGAACGTTGGGCTAGGAAGGTTTTCAGCTACTTGTACATGAAGAATGTCGATACAAAATGGAGGAAGCGAACCAGGAAGTTGACTGGTAAATACTTAGAAAACAGCAGGTGGCCAAACCAAAAGGAACTATCGGTTAAGAAAAAAGTGAAGGAAACGGAGACTGACATGTGGAGAATGGGCATGATTAAGAAGTCCGCACTAGAGATCTATCGAAATTTTAAGCAGGAAATTGCCAAGGAAAGGATCTATGATAATACTCGGGGTAGTTCTCTACTGTTTGAGGCCAGGACGGGAGTACTGCGAACCAAGACATATCGGGCCAAATACGAAGGGGTCGACACAGTATGCAGTGCGTGTGGAGAGGAAGAAGAAACTGCCGAACACTTGATAATGTTCTGTAAAGGGCTTCACCCTATAGTTCAGGATGATGGCGCAGAGTTTTTCAAAGCACTGGGATTTAGGGACAGCGAGGGCAAAATAGACTTTAAGCGTGTAGACTCAACTAGAAGGAGGTTATCTGATTGGTGGCTAAAGTCAAGGCACGAGTGAAAATTAAACCCTTCACTGCGAAGTAGGAATCCTCAACTTCATTATTTAAAGGAAAAAAAAGATAAATGTAATGGTTAGTTCACTAAGTATTACGGCTAGGTGGCGTTAGCCGCCGCCCGATCTAAAGGGTACAGCCACATCCATCCATCCATCCATCCATCCATGTGACGTCACGGCATAGACTCGCCTGCTCCTCCGGCGCTTGTCGCCTTTTTCGGCGCCCTATGTGTACACGCTCTTTAGCGATACGTTGGTGATTATTCCTCAATTTCGTGACGCGAATTTCTCTACATACAAGGTGCGAGGTTTTATATACAGTGAAAGTTTTCAAAGCTGTTAGAAGTTTCCATAATTAAGCTTAAAATAGGCAGGCTCCCGTCCAAACGGAAGATTCATTGTGAACATGGTGATGCAGAAGACGACGTTCGTTGTTTTTATTGCGTACGCCACATAATAGGTGCTAAAAATATGCTAAGTGCTACTAACGTCATTTCAATTAGGCATAGAATCCAGGATTAGAACGTGTCTGCGCTGAAGTATGAGAAATTAAACTGAAAAGTTTTCAATTCACTAAAGACATTGTGCTTTATTGTGCAAGCTACGCCTGCATCTGCGAATGATCTAAATGATTTGACAGAACAGCGCTTTCTCCAGCAAGAAACATTCCATGAATATGACTGTCAGAAGCACTCACGTAACATATTCGTCAAACAAACAAACTAATACTGTCGCACACACAACAATTTTGGAAATAATGAGATATTTTCGTTCACTGGCATCATATGTACAGGTTCCTTTTCAGCAGTCGCCAGGAAATATGAAGTGATATACTATGATTTGCAAAAAATGCTCGAGTGTTCTACCGCCGCGTAACAAACGCTAATGGGAGCTTTACGTGGGAGCACCACTGATAGCCGCGACTTCAATACAAACGCTCGAAAGTCGAAATGAACACTTTCTATGGCGCACTCATGGACGTGGCCCAAGCAGCGGCGTAACCAGGGGATTACTCACTGGGCCTGTCTCCTATCCGCCGAAATTTTTCTCCATGCAGAGAGAAAAATGACCATCTCAAATAGCTGCCCTCCCCCAACTTCGAAAAAAGTTTTCGACCTATAGGCTTCTGGACCCATGTAATAACTAAACAACTTTCGCTTCGATGAGGCGACTACTGGTCGTGCACGTCATATTCACCAAGAGGTAATCAGCTGCAAGGAAATTTAACATATGAGGTGGCTATATAAACTGGTAGATCGGAGCGCGACTGCATCGTTGCTACGATTCTGCACGATGACAGAATCTGACCGCAATAGGAATTCCCACACCTAACCTCAACCGAACTTTACCTAAATAATTTTGGTCAATTAGAACTTCAAAGTTATTGCGAGAAAAACATGAAACTAAAAAACGGTTGAGTGAGCAAGTACACGAGAAAACACTCAACTGCGACGGTGCTATTCCAGGGCGAGCGCCTCCCAGTATACGTTGCCGTACTCGATGCTGCACGGAAGGCGCGGGGATTGATGCACTTGTGAAAGTGCTGTCCGTAGATACGTGGAGTACTCCGGTACAAATGATTCTGCGGCAGCACACGCCCTGATATCCCCGAAAGGAATCACGCATGCACATCTCAACCTTATAATGTGTATATGGTTTCTCAACTCCTGCTCAAAATCAAATGATTTTGTGTCAATAAGTTTGCCATATCCAAACAGAAGCGTGTTTTTGATTTTCACTCACGTCAGAAGGCGGCTGTTGTCACTACGAGTGAAATCCGTCATCGGGGTCCGCAGAGCGACACAGACCTTATCACTCATCTCACATTGCTGCACGACCGAGCGTGTAACTGTGCAGAAGAAAAGTTAGCTTTTTATTGTTTCACCTGAAACATTTCTAAATCTGTTTTCTTCATTCATGTTCAGCTACAGACGAGCAAAGAGCGAACGCAAACATTGGGACAGCGCACGAAGCGAGCGCATCATTATGTAGTTGCGCCGTGGCTCGCGTCGAAGAGTCCGTGCCACATCATCCGCCAGGTAGCGCCACTCTAAATTTTCGGCCCTAATAGTCTAGGATAAAGGCCGCGCAAAATCTAGAACCAGTTCGACGGAAAAGATGACGCAGTGCCGAGTTACGCCGAGAAGGATCTCGCTCTTTGTTGGCAGTGCTACGTTCAGAGGAGAAGCTTCGAAAATCCAGGCACCCTTGCCGTGAAGAGACGAAGTGCGTCTTCACGGGAACCAGAATCTTGGAAAAACGCCAACATTATTTTAATCTATAAGACTGGAGACGTCAAGGACTGGAAAATTACAGGCGGATAAGCTTACTGTCTGTTCTCTACAAACTATTTACAAAGATAATAGTTGATAGAATTAAAGCAACAGTAAAGGTCAGGAAGGAAGAAGGAAGGAAGAAATTTTAAGCGGAAAGACAGGGAGGTTAGCCAGTTTTTAGACCGGCTGGCTACCCTGTGCTGGGGAAAAGGGTGAGGGGAATGAAAGATGTTAAAAAGAAGTGTTGCGAAGAGGGGGAGAAATTACAAAAAAAAATTCGACAGAGGAAAGGCAACATCAAAGAGTATAAGAGACTAAAGTCTGTCTCTGAGGCCAGTTGTCCGCAAAAAGTGCAGCAAAGCTTTCAAAGCCTTCTGGGCTGAGGATGGGCTCGGCCAATGACCCAGAATCCTTTGTTTCGACAAAGGCCGATCGTCTAGTCTATCCAGAGCTGCAGTGAGTTCTTGTCTTTGCGCGTTGAAATGGGTGCACTCACACAGAAGGTGCGCGATGGTTTCTTCGCAACTGCAGTAAGTGCATGTAGGAGAGCTGGCCATCCCAATAAGATAAGATTATGCGTTCGTGAAGGCCACTCCAAGCCACAGGCGGCATAGAAGAGTCTCCTCAGCTCGAGATATCCTTGGGGGAAGACGAAGCTGCAGATCGGTATCCAAGTTATGCAGGCGTGCGTTTGTGAAGTCTGTTGAGTTCCACTGTACCAGTGTGAGGTCACGTGCAAGCGAACGAAGTCTTGTAGCTGCGTCGGTTCTTGAGAACGGGATGGCTGTGTATTGGGTACCATCGTGTGCAGATCTAGCGGCCTCATCTGCGCGGTCATTGCCATATATACCGCAATGACCTGGTATCCACTGATACACTATGCTGTGCTGTTTTTCGGTTGCTTGGTGATGAAGAAGCCTTATTTCAGCTACTAACTGTTCATTAGGTCCATGGCGAAAGGGTGATATAAGACATTGAAAAGATGCCTTCGAGTCCGAGAAGATCGACCAAATTCCCGAAGGTTCTTTCACTATAAACTCCAGAGCTGCACGAATGGCTGCAAGTTCTGCAGCTGTCGACGACGTCAAATGCGATGTCATGAATTCAATTGTGATGTGCCTCGCGGGAATAACCACCGCCCTGCAGAGCTTGCTGAAGACACCGAGCCATCCGTGTAAATGTGAAGGCGTCCGTTGTGCTTCTCTTGCAGGAAAAGTAATGTGGCCTGTTTAAGGGCTAGATACGATGACTTTTTCTTATTTTGGATGCCAGGAATTGTAAGAAGAGCTTTGAGTGGGTGTAGGCACCATAATGGTATCGGCGGCTGTGCTGCATGCGTGAAGTGCAATGGAAGCACTGCGCAATGCTGAGCTACAGTTGCGCTGAACACTGAGTGGGGCCTGGAAGTTCGAAGTGAGGCGAGGTGATGAGATGGAAGCCGAGCGAAATGTCTTATGTGCATTCTCAAAGCGTCTACGCGGATGTATGCGTTGACTGGATAATCACGCCCAATGATGACTGTCGCTGCTGTAGACGCGCATCTCGGGAGACCAAGGCATATTCTCAGGGCTTGGGCTTGGATCGACTGGAGGACGCGCAAGTTTGTTCTTCGGATCCCGCAAAGCACGGGTAAGCTGTATCGCATATAACCAAGGAACAGAACAGTGTAGAGTTGGAGCATTGGTCGTACCGATGCATCCCACGTTTTCCAGCAAGAAACCTCAGTACGTGGGTGATCATGGTGAGTTTAGTTTTCATGTGGGCGATGTGAGGGCTCCAGGAGAGGTCGCGATCAACTATGACTCCGAGAAATTGGTGGGTCTTCATGTACTTGATCGTGTGTCCGTTGATTTTAATAACATATGGGCTCATAGCCTTATGCGTGAATGCTATAAGCGAGCATTTCTCTGATGACAGCTCTAGTCCCCGTTCTTCCAGGTACTTTGTCGCTATTGTAGCCGCTCTCTGAAGCCGGGCACGCAAATGAAGGCGTGTTACGCCTGACGCCCAGATGCAGATGTCATCTGCATATATTGATAGATGGACAGATTCTGGAAGTGCGTCAACCAGGCCGAGTAGCGCTAGATTGAAAAGTGTGGGGCTAAGAACACCGCCTTGAGGCACACCTCGACGGTTGCAATGGTGCGTTGTTGTGCCATTCTCCGTCTGTACAAAGAAAGTTCTGCCTTTCAGATAGCTGTGGATCCATTGGTAAATCCGACCCCCTAATCCAACATTTTCCATGACATCCAGAATGGCTTCATGTGATACGTTATCGTATGCACCTTTCACGTCCAAGAACAACGCCGCAGATAAACGTTTCAGTCTTTTTTGATGCTGAACAGATGGGACCAGGTCTATAACGTTATCAATTGCGGACCGCCCACGCCGAAAGCCCGTCATAGCATGAGGGTATACCTCGTGGCGCTTCAGGTACCACTCTAGGCGAGTCAAAATCATCCTCTCCATCACTTTCCCAAAACAGCTGGTAAGCGTGATGGGGCGATAAGAGGTCAAGTGCAGAGGAGATTTACCTGGTTTAAGCACAGGGACGAGGCGGCTGGATTTCCATGAATGAGGGATAAATCCGCTGCTCCACGAGTTGTTGTACACGGATAGAAGGGCCCGTCGAGCTGCTCTTCCGAGGTTGCAAAGAGCCATGTACGTGACCCCATCTGGGCCAGGCGATGAAGATGGTTTGCATGCCGTCAAGGCCGCTTGTAGTTCCTCTAGAGAGAAAAAGGTGTCCATTCTTGAATCTCTGGAAACTGGAGCGTTTCCTAGGTGGCGCGTGGTGCACGCGGACGCATGACCGGCAACTTTCATGCAGAAATCTTCTGCTGCTTCAATTTCGGTGCGTCTTTGGTGAAGAGAAAGACACTTTAAGGGGCGATGTTGATGTGGCGATGTTCGTAGGCCACGGACAATCCTCCATGTCTGCGTCAAAGGCTTGTGTGGATCCAAAGATTCGCACAGATATTTCCAGCGAAAGGATTGATGTGAAATGATTCGCCGCTGAATTTTCTTCTGTAGGCGCCTTGCCTCCCTCAAGTCGTAAATGGACTTAGTGCGCCTATATCTTCTTTCTGCGCGACGACGGATCGCTCTGAGCCGTTCCAATTCCGCTTGATGTTGACAATAATCTGAAGTATGTTGAATATGATAGGTCGCTTCTTGAGTAGCACCTCTAATCATATCCTCGAGGGTGTCAAGAGGAGGCGTTTTATTTTCTTGACACCTTTTTTCTGTCAGTGACCTAAACTTTTTCCAGTCAATGCGAGTCGAAGTGTCGTAGTTTGGCGATTTTTTCAGGCCCTTTATCTTCAAATAAGCTGATAGGTGGTCGCTTCCATGAGTTTCATAGTCTGCGAACCTTTCCATTTAGGCTTCGTGACACAAATGTCAAGTCAAGGCAGCTGCTGTATGTCGTTCCCCGTAGAAACGTTGGGCTTCCGTCGTTTACACAAAGCAGCTGCTGCTCCAGAGCAAAGGAGAATACTTGCCTTCCGCGACTGTCTGTCTTCTGACTTCCCCATAGTGGGTGGTAAGCATTGAAATCTCCGGTGATGATCCATGGTCCAAGTGTGGCTGTTAACAGTGTACGTAGTCTTTCTGGTTCAAAACGGTTTGAAGGTGATATATATGCGCCTACAAGCGTGAAATTGAGGTCTCTACGTTTAACTGTCAAGCAGACATACTGGTTGTCATCGTGAGGTGCTACACGGTGCTCGATATAGGTAAGGTCGCATCTGATATATACAATGACTTTACTCAATACAATGACTACAGTACAGTACAGTACAGTACAGTACTATACAATGACTTACAGTAAAGGTCAATCAAGCAAAGAACCAAGCATGATTTTATACAGGCCACAATAGGCCATATTCATACTATCAATCAGGTAATAGAGAAATGTGCGGAACACAACCAACCCCTACACATAGCTTCCATAGATTACGAGAGGGCGTTTGACTCAGTCGGCCCGTCGTGGTGGTGTAGTGGCTAAGGTGCTGACCCAAAGGTCACGGGATCGAATCCTGGCTGTGGCGGCTGCATGTTCCCTAGAGGCGAAAATGCTGTTGGCCCATGTGCTCAGATTTTGGTGTTCATTAAAGAACGCCAGGTGATCGAAATTTCCGGAGCCCTCCACTACGGCGTCTCTGATAATTTTATGGTGGTTTGGGGATGTTAAACCCCACACATCAATCAGTCGTTTCACTCAGTCGAGACATCAGCAGTAATGCAGGCAGTAGGAAATCAGGGCATCTAAGAACGCCACATAAACATACTGGAAGACAGTCACCATAGTTCACCATAAAGAAAGGGGCAGAATCTCAATAAAGAGGAGTTTAGGGCAGGGAGACACGATCTCTCCAATGCTATTCACCGCGTGTTTGCAGGAGATATTCAGGACCCTAGACTGAAAAGGGTTAGGAATAAGATTTAATGGAGAGTACCTTAGTAACCTGTGATTCGCTGATGACATTGTCTTGATTAGTAACTCAAAGGACGAATTACAGTTCATGATTACTGAAGTGGGCACGGGAAACAGAAAAGTAGGTGTGAAAATTTATATGCACAAAAGTAAAGTAATGTGCAGCGCAGAAAACAGCACTTTGCAATATGTGGAAAGATGCTGGAAGTTGTAAAGAAATATGTTTACTTAGAACAGGTAGTGACTGCGGAGCCCATTCATCACAGTGTAATATTTAGATGAATAAAGATTAAATGGATGACATTCGGCAAGCATTGTCAAATTGTAAGTAGTAATCTGCCACTAACCCTCAGGAGGAAGATATATAACAGCTGCATCTCGGCAGTACTTACCTACGGAGCAGAAAGCTGGAGGCTTACAATGAAGATTCACCTTAAATTGATGACGACGCAGCGAGCGATGGAAAGCAAAATGATAGGTGTAACCTCAAGAGACAAGATCAAAGCATAGTGGGTCAGGGAACAAACCGAGGTTAAGGATATTGCTGCGCATGCCTGGGAAGAAAACGAAGATGGGTGAACATACTGGCTGCCCTTAGCTGGATAAAGAAAGAAGAGAAGCGCCGGAGCGGCCAACAGGTTGATCGCAGCGTCGTCGTCGTCTTTCTTTCTCCAGCTTGAGGCAGCCAGCATGTTCACCCATCTTCGTTTTCTTCCCAGGCATGCGCAACATGCTGGGACAGCTGAAGGCTCAGGAGTGGCAATTGCGTCAAAGCCATATTCCTACGGCATCCAAGTCTTTACGTACAAAGCAATCCCACACGTCCAAGGATAGCACACCGCGCAAGAAAATCAAGCTTCGCACACTCCAGCTTCAGACATTTGACAGACAGCTGTACCAGTGGCCTTCGTTTTTGGAGCAGCTTAGGACCGCTGTTGAGGAAAACGGAAACCTGACAAAAAGAGAAAAGTTTCAATATCTAAATACTCTTCTGAAAGTGGACGCAGCCGCGGTGATTTCTGGGCTGCAAGCGACAGCCGAGTGCTACGACGATGCCATCGAGATTTTGAAAAGTCGTTTCGGAGATAACCGGCGTATTGTAGAGGACCATCTTCGCTAACTGCGCGCTCTACGAGCAGTTGATTCTTCGGAAGACGTCCACAATCTTCGAAAGCAGTTGGATTATGTGCAGTGTCACATCAGAAGTCTGAAAGGGTTAAACGTCGGTCCTGCCAGTTAAGCAACTATGATGACTGATATTTTGTTGAAGACATTGCCAACAGACATCGTCGTTGGCTATTACCGGAAAGAAGCCTACCTAAGGTTACCACCATCTACAGCAGACTATGCAGGCTCGGGACAACAACAGCATGACTCATCACCGACAGCCACAGCCTAAGAGAAGTTGCAATAACTCTTGACGTATCTTCGCGCGGAAGTTGAAAGCCGCCAAAGAAGGGAAGTTCATCAATTTAAAGGAAAGGAAGGCGCCCGTCCACCCGAAGAGAAAATGAACTTTAACGCCACTTTACCAACAGCAGTGGTCTTGCAGTGTTCGTCGAAAGCTAAGGATAAGGACTGTCTGTTTTGTGGGTCTACTAAGCACGCTACTCCAGTTTGTGACAGCAGTATTACCCATGAAGAAAAGTTGAAGAAATTGGCTGCCGAGAAGCGATGTTAGCGATGCACCGTAGGAGGGCATCTAGCCAAGGACTGCTACAGAAAAGTCAAGTGTGGAACATGCGGAGGTAGACACATTTCTTCAGTGTGTGATCCCAAGTGGAAACCGAAGAAGAAAGAACGCGAAGTCTCCGTAACTGTATACAGTCTGCATACTAGCTCTCATTTGTACGTTGACTCTGTTGTCTTATTGCAAACATTTAAAGCATGGGTCATGGGAAAAACGCAAAAGGCCTATGTTTGTGGCATTGTGGACAGTGGTAGCCAGCGTAAAATTACCATCAAACCGGCTGATAAAGGGGGCTGCATAGTAATTTTAAACACGTCGGACTACTTAAAGGAAGCGGGCAGAGCAGACATTGTCTCAACGCGCACAGCTTCCAGGTGAGAAATGTACCACGTATATAGAGGATGTGCTGAAGCTCTGCAAGGTGGTCAACGATCAGATGTCAGAAGAAGACAAAGTAGGACATTTGCTGAAAGGCATAGCCGAGGATGTCTATAATATTCTCATCGGAAAAGAGCACATGAACTCGGTGTCCGACGTCATTCGGCATTGCCGAACTTTCGAAGAGCTGAAAATGCGCAGGATTGCTTCAAGGTTCGGCCGGCTCACAAATGTTACAACGGTTGCCAGCATCGACACGAGCACCTGCCCAGACCTGTCCTCGACGATTCGAGAGATTGTTCGCGAAGAACTTTTTCGCTATAGAGAACAGACACATTCAGCAGTTGATCACCATTCTGTAAACGACCAACATTCGGTATATGTGCCACGTGAGGCTGTGACTGCGCCGCCGCCTTCTACAACCCCTTGGCAATCGATGGTCAGTGCTGTAGCTGTTGAGTACAGCGCACCCCCACAGCTAAGGAGAGCACCACGCTTGCCAGCTCCTCGCCATGACCAGCGCCCTCAGCGTCCGCCTTCTTCGCGACGCCCGGTCTATTCCTATGATAAACGCAACGAACCGACCTACTACGCCACGGAAGACGATGTTCGATTCATCGACGAACAAACAGAGTTTCGACCTCTAACAGTTTGCTACTCCTGTGGTGTACCAGGACATATTTCGCGATTTCGCAACCGTCGACATGTAGCCCCAAGGTATGGCCACCCACCACGCTTTGCACGACCTTCCGAACGACTTCGCGATGACCCGCGAGCAACGTATTATGGCCCACCACAACACTCCACACGATCGTATGATCGACCGCACGACGACCCTAGGGCAACACACCTGCGGCCTCGCGATGAATACTCGACACGCAGCTTGCGGAACCACTCCCTTACATCTGACAGGAGCTTGACACCTCCACCGCCTCGTGTTCCCCGTTCTCCTTCACCGCGGCGTCGCAACACGTCTCCTTTGCCACAGGAAAACTAGCAAGCGCAGCCGATGAAGGTAAAGTCGCCGGAGACGTGCTAGTATCAGAAATACCTCCTGTGTTGATGCTCAAGAACAAAGTACGTGTTTTTGTTGACGATGTGCTTGTGATGATTTTGGTGGATAAGGGGGCAACAATTTCTGTCATGAGTGCGTGTTTTAAAAATACCTTGGGACGAAAGGTTTTATTTAGGTGGAATCAAGCTTCTAAATTTTGCTGAGTGAGTGGTGAGCCACTGCGTCCTGTTGGTGTGTGTGAAGCTGACGTGTTTCTCGGAGGCCACGTTATCCCAACGGAGTTCGTGATTATTCCGCAGGCAACACATGATGTTATTTTGGGTATGTACTTTATGAGGGAGCGTGGTGTGACTGTCGACTGCCGCACAGGGACAATATTCTTGAGTGATCACGTTCCGCCAGCACTCTTGGAAAACCCTGTGGATGGAGAGACGACATTGTGTGCCTGTGGCAACAGTATCATACCACCGTTATCAACCGTTCGTGTACCTGTTGATTGCAGCGACAATTATACCGCCAACTTTGATGTCAACATCGAACCAGTGTACACCAACTGCATGAAAAAGAATGTGTTCATCCCACATTGTGTGGTGTCGATCAGACGTGGGCGCACTGGTTTATGGACTGTCAATTGCTCCACAGAACCCGTGGTATTACCAGATGGTCTAAAGTTAGCCGTCGTCAGTGGACAACACGAGGCCTTACTGGTGACCGAGCTTAGAGATGCGCCGGAAAAGCATCGTAGTCACAGTTTTGAAACGGCTGTTCTCTCAATGGTGAATAAGTCGCTGACCACAAGTGAACGCCGAACATTGGTGAACATCCTTTCGAAGCACGTTTCTGCATTCGACTTTGCGCAGGAAGACAAAGCGCCCTTAATCCCTGCTTCTCGGACATGTCACACCATCAACACTGGTTTGGCCAATCCGATTAGACAAAAGCCATACCGTGTTTCTCCATCCGAGCGGCGAATAATTAATGAGCAGGTGAACGAAATGATTGAAAACGGAGTCATTCAAGAGTCGGTGAGTCCATGGGCAGCCCCAGTAATTCTCGTTAAAAAGAAAGACGGATCCTGGAGATTTTGCGTCAATTATCGCCGATTGAATGCTATAACAAAAAAAAGACGTGTACCCTCTTCGACGTACTGATGATGCCATAGACTGTCTACATTCGGCCTCTTACTTTTCCTCTGTAGACTTGGGATCGGGCTACTGGCAAATTCCCATGCATCCTGAAGATAAAGAAAAGACAGTATTTGTAACCCCTGACGGCCTTTATGAATTCAACGTGATGCCATTCGGACTGTGCAATGCACCAGCGACGTTCGAGCGATTTATGGACACTGTTCTTCGTGGCTTGAAGTAGAGCATTTGCACGTGCTATCTCAATGACGTCGTCATTTTTGGCCGCACCTTCAGCGAACACAATTCACGTCTGGATACTGTACTGACTTGCATAAGAAACGCCGGCCTTGTTCTTAACTCAAAGAAATGCCACTTCGGAGACCGACAAACTCTTGTTCTTGGACACCTAGTCGATCAGGATGGCATCCGTCCAGATCCCGAAAAGACAGCAGCCGTTGAAACGTTCAGTGCGCCGCGCTTTGTTAAGGAGCTCCGCAGTTTTCTTGGGCTTTGCTCCTATTTTCGCCTCTTTATACCTAAATTTGCCGATGTCGCGTACCCGTTGACATGTTTGCTACGGAAGAATATTCCCTTCGAGTGGACTTTGGAGTGGGACTCCTCTTTTCGTCAACTGAAGTTCCCCCTGACGTCGCGGCCTGTTCTACAACACTTCAATCCATCAGCTCCAACAGAACTGCACACGGATGCCAGCGGCATATGAATTGGTGCCATCCTAGTTCAACGTTACGGTAACCGCGAGCACGTGATCGCATACGCAAGTTGCTCCTTGAGTAGGCCCGAGCAGAATTACACTGTCACAGAACAAGCATGCCTCGCGGTAGTATTTGCGATTCAGCGGTTTCGGTTTTACCTATATGGATGCCCTTTTACAGTCGTCACCGACCACCACTCATTGTATTGGCTCGTCAACCTTCGGGACCTTGCGGCCGCCTAGCGCGCTGGGCACTTAGGCTCCAAGAGTATAACTTTATAGTCTCGTAAAAAAGCGGTTGACGACACGCCGACGCAGATTGCCTTTCGCGCATGCCACTGAGCTCTACAGAGTGTGACGCCGATGACCTCGACCACCTCGTAGCTTCTGTGTCACCAAAGTTTCCCGGCCTCAGTACTTTCAAAGATGAACAGTGAAAGCACATCAGGCTATCATCGCTCTGCACAGCTGCTACGGCATGCCATTTCTGCGTACGCGACGGACTCCTGTAGAAGAACTTTCCCAGCACTGGCGCACGTTTCCTCCTGGTAGTGCCGGGATGTCTTCGGACAGCGATTTTAGGTGCTATTCACGACAATCCTACGTCCAGACGTTTAGGTTCTGTGCGGACGCTTTACCGTGCTAAGGAACGCTTTTATTGGCCGGGAATGCGACAGTCAGTCGAGGTGTATGTGGCAAGCTGCACGCAGGGTCAACGCCACAAACGCACATCTACTGCTCCGGCTGGTGTTGACAGCCCTTGTCACCTCCAAGCACACCTTTCCAACAAGTGACCATTGACCTCGTGGGCCCTTTTCCAAAGTTGGCTAAGGGCAATCGCTGGATAATTGTATGCGTCGATTACCTCACGCGTTACTGCTAGACGGTGGCCATACCAACCGCAACTGCCAGCGACGCTTCTGTGTTCCTGCTGCAGCACGTTATCCTCCGACATGGCCCACCTCACGTTATCATCAGTGATCGTGGACGACAATTTACGGCAGATATAGTAGAAAAGCTGCTTCGGTTGAGTGAGTCCCGCCTTCGTCACTCGTCGCCATATCATCCGCAAACAAATGGGCTCATGGAGCGCACCAACCGCATAATTGTAAACATGATCTCTCTGTATGTGGCATCCGACCACAAGAACTGGGATGACGTGCTACCATTTATAACATACGCGTTCAACACCGCTAAGCACGAGACAACAGGCTATAGCCCCTTTTTCTTGATGTATGCACGACCGCCACGGCACACACTCGACACAGTTTTGCCATTCTCGGCGCACAAGAACCTCTCTGTCGCCGAAATCCTCTGCCTTGCAGAAGAGGTGCGTCGTATTGCTCGTCTACGCACTGGTATCACAGGAAAAATCGAAGGCACGCTACGACGACCGCCACCGGCCTGTAACTTACCATCCAGGCGACTTAGTGTGGCTCTGGACTCCGGTACGAAGACGTGGGTTATGCCAAAAATTCTTGGCCACGTATGACGGACCGTTTGTTGTTCTCAACAAAATCACTGAAGTCACGTACACAATAGCTCACCTTACGAGAAGTGGTAGAAAAGCCGCTAAAACCCAAGCAGTCCATGTCGCTCGACTGAAGTTGTACACACCAAAGTGAATCAATTACCTCGCCCGGCGGGTTTCGTTTGCGAGGGGAGGAATGTTGCGCATGCCTGGGAAGAAAACGAAGCTGGGTAAACATGCTGGCCTCCCCAAGCTGGAGAAAGAAAGAAGACGACGACGCTGCGATCGTCAACCTGTTGGCCGCTCCAGCGCTTCTCTTCGCGACCAAAATAAACGGCCCCTTCAGCCGCATACGTCCTGGTCCTCCTTGTACGTAACAATATTGCTACGTAGCTTACATATCAGGGGTAAGAAGACGACAACGAGGAAGTGGTCTGTTGGTTGTGCGTGCTGTCCTCCATCTTAGTCGACGCCATACGCATCAGTTTGAATATAAATTTTAAATAGACACGCCTCGTGCAATTTCTACGGAACATCTTTTTGGTGGACGTGCTGGGTACTTCCCTGTCTTCATCACGAAGCTCCGCAACGGCCGCATCATCATAGGTCCAACCATGTCACAGGTTGAACAACCATCGTCTTCACCACCTGCCCCTTCCATGACTTCTACATACCTCCTGCTCGTGATCCCGGTGTATTTTCCGGTCAGGATGGCGTTGACGTTGACAAATGGATCAACCGGTACGAACGGGTCAGCGCAAGCTATAGGTGGGACCCGACTCTTATGCTCGACAATGTGCTTTTTACCTCGATGGCCCACCGCAAGTGTGGTTCCAGACGCACGAAGCGGATATTACAAACTGGGACTCCTTTAAAGAGAAGATCCGCGACCTTTTTGACGACACCGTTGGGCGGCAGATCGCAGCGCGGAATCAACTGGCGGCTCGTGCACAGACGTCGACGGAGTCGTACGTCGCGTACATTCACGAGGTCATCGCCCTATGCCGCCAGATTGACGAGCACATGAGTGAGTCTGAGAAAGTGGCCCATGTGCTGAAAGGCATAGCAGACGACGCATTTAATCTTCTAGTTTACAACAATGTTGCCACCGTCGACGCCATCATTAAAGAGTGCCGGCGGTTCGAAGAAGCCAAGAGCCGTCGTATTACTCAGCGATTCACCCGGCTGCCCAACACGACCGCAACCTCATTGTGTGAAGCCGCCCGCCAGTCCCCCACGTATGACAACGTCACACGCATTGTTCGTCGGGAAATTGATGCCGCCTGTCCGGCTCCTCTTCAGCCACCCGTTTTCGCAACGCTCGCCTCTGACCAACAACAGCCGTCAGTGGCGTTAATACAAGCTGTGGTGAGGCAGGAGTTTGCGAATCTCGGACTTCCGTCAGCATGTCCCTTGACTCGCCCTGAAGCCCCGTCCTACTCCCGAGGACACGCTCGCCGTTCACCTCCAACAAACTTTTCCTCCAACAAGCTATTCCTCACCAAGCTTCTCTGGACGAACGCAGCAGGAAAACTAGATATTACAGCTTATAGAGGTGTAGCTGCAATACCAATGACGGCCGAAAATCCTCTACTGACGCTTCCCACGCACCATAGCCTGCTTTAAGTACAAGTTGACCATGTTCCTGTGACCGCCCTTATTGACACAGGTGCGCACCTGTCTATTATGAGCGCTTCTCTACGCTGCCGCTTACAAAAGAGTATGACGCTATCTACGACGCAGGCAATACGTGTTGCCGATGGCGGTACTGTACCAGTAATCGGAATGTGCACTGTTCGTGTCAGCATTGCCGGTCGTGACGCCGTGGTCCTTTTTGCCGTGCTAGCCTGCTGCCCTCATGACCTCATACTTGGCCTTGATTTCCTTTCGGCACACTCGGCCTTAATTGATTGTTCGTCTGGTACCCTCAGCCTTGATCTTCCAATCTTTGCCGACTACTCTGCAAAGCCCACCAGCCGCTTGAGCCCAACCACTTTCGTTCGCCTGCCACCTCGAGCCATCACGTACGTGTCTTTGTCATCGACCCCTCCTGTTCCCGACGGTGATTATATCGTTACGCCAATTACTGACGTTCGGCTGACGCGCAGTGTTACTGTGCCCTATACCATCGCGACCATAGCGGATAACTGTGTGTTACTTCCGCTCCTTAACTTTGGTTTCACCCCTCAAGTGTTGCCCTGCCAGATGTCTCTAGCCCAGCTAACTGCCATAACAGAGGACGATGTCAGTGTTGTCGCTGTATCTGCTCTTGATCGAAGCGCAGTCTCACGGTCACCCAGCTCAGACGATGGTATTTTTCGAAACATGATTCGATCGGAGCTGTCGCCTCACCAGGCTGACGCTCTCTGCCAAGTCTTGGCCTCATACAGTGACATTTTTGACACCGACGATCGTCCCTTGGGCCAGACTAAAATTGTCACTCACCGAATCAACACGGGTGACTCTGCACCCATTGACCGTCGGCCGTACCGCGTGTGAGCGTCCGATCGAGAAGTGATTCAGAAAGAAGTGGCCAAAATGCTTACGAAAAATGTAATCGAACCATCAACGAGCCCTTGGTCATCTCCCGTGGTATTAGTAAAATCCCAAGCATTTCCCCGAGGGTGAACATGGTTAAGTGCGAATACACGGGGTGATGCTATGAGGGGTATTTATTAATTCGCACTATTATAATTATTAATCACACTATCGTGCCTTTATGGTGTAATGGTTCCTGGGAATCGCAATTTGATCACACGGGGGAGTTTACGTTAACTCACTGGCGAATGCCAACGGATTTTAACTTTGCTCCCCCTCACGACCCGCTCTCGACGGGAGACTGAGAGAGAAGGCGGGCGCGCGAGAGAGAGGGGTGCGCGCGCAGCTGCAGCGAGCGAGGAGGGCGGAGGAGCGAGCGAAGGGGCAGAAGGGAGGGGGGTATAAGGCGCGTTACTGACACCGATATCAGCGTCGCGTCCGTGGCTTATTCGGTAGAGCCTCGTGCTGCGACCCGCCAAGTCCTCTTTCTTTTAAAGATAGAGAGAAGACTGCGGACGCCGCCAACGGCGGTGGATAGTTTGGGGTCGCTTATAAAGTGTATTCACACTTGAAAAAGAAAGACGGCTCATGGCGTTTCTGCTTTGATTATCGCCACCTGAACAAAATTACCAAAAAGACGAGTACCCTCTACCACGCATTGACGATGCCCTTGATTGCCTCTATGGCGCCACCTTCTTTTCATCTCTCTACCTCCAATATGGCTACTGGCAAATTGCTGTAGATTACATGGACCGACAAAAGACCGCCTTCGTTACCCCTGACGGTCTTTACCAATTCAAGGTCATGCCATTCGGTCTCTGCAACGCTCCAGCGACCTTCGAGAGAATGATGGACACGCTCCTACAAGGATTTAAGTGGTCGACATGTTTGTGTTACCTGGACGACTTGATAATTTTCTCGCCTACCTTTGCAACCCACCTTGAACGCCTTTCGATCATTCTATCCATATTTCGACGGGCCGGCCTGCAGCTAAATTCCTCCAAGTGCCACTTCGGTCTTCGTCAGATTACCCTATTGGGTCACTTTGTTGACGCTGCCGGCGTACGGCCAGACCCGGCGAAAGTACGCGCTGTAACAAACTTCCCAGTCCCACGCTCTGTTCATGATGTTCGCAATTTTGTGGGCCTCTGCTCCTGCTTTCGCCGGTTCGTGAAAAACTTTGCGGCACTCGCACGGCCACTCACCAACCTTCTCAAACAAGACGTCCCATTTTGTTGGGGCCCTCCTCAAGCTGACGCCTTCTCTCAGCTAATCACTGCTCTAACGACACCTTCTATTCTTGCACATTTCGACCCCGATCCTCCTACAGAAGTGCGAACAGACGCGAGTGGTCACGGAATTGGTGCAGTTTTGGCGCAAATTCAGCGGGGCAACGACCGTGTAATCACGTACGCAAGCCGTCTGCTTTCTAAGCCTGAACTCAATTATTCTATAACAGAACGGGAATGTCTCGCTCTTGTTTGGGCAGTTTCGAAATTCCGTCCTTACTTGTATGGCCGCCCTTCCCGCGTCATCACAGATCATCACACGCTGTGTTGGCTTTCTTCTCTGAAGGACCCCACTGGACGACTTGGTCGTTGGGCATTACGCATACAGGAGTATTCCTACTTCGTTGCTTATAAGTCTGGACGTCTCCATCTGGACGCCGATTGCTTATCCCGCTACCCTGTTGATCAGCTCGACGAACCAGACATCAAGCCCAGCCTCAGCGTCATGTCAATGTCCCAGTTTCTTCAGATTGGTGATGAACAACGTCGTGATGCTTTTCTGCGACAACCTATGGACCGTCTCGAGTCTGCTCCGAACGACACGTCACTTCGCATTTACGTCCTCCTGAATGGCACGCTGTACCGTCGTAGCCCCCAGCCAGATGGCCCTGAGCTCCTTCTTGTCGTGCCGAAAAATTTGCGTTCAACCGTGCTGCACGAGCTTCACGATGAACCAACTGCTGGTCATCTGGGTGTATCTCGGACGTACGACCGCTTTTGGCGCGGTCTCGCCCGGTCCGTTCGCCGTTACGTGTCCTCCTGCGATAAATGCCAACGCAGGAAGCGACCTACTGCGCCCCCAGCTGGACTTCTTCAACCGATCTTCATCCCAACCGAACTTTTCTTCCGTGTTGGTATAAATCTTCTCGGTCCTTTTCTGGAGTAGAAATCGGGCAACAAGTGGATCGCCGTTGCTATAGACTACGCGACTAGGTATGCCATCACTCGAGCGCTCCCCACCAGCACCGCTACTGACGTTGCGGACTTTTTGCTCCACGACGTCATCCTACACCATGGCGCTCCTCGCCAATTACTCACGGATCGCGGCCGTGCATTTTTGTCCCGTGTAATCGACGATCTTCTGCCCTCTTCCTCGACGGACCACAAGCTCTGACCACTTCCTATCATCCCCAAACAAATGGCCTTGCCGAACGTCTAAATCGGACCCTCACGGACATGCTCGTGATGTATGTGTCCTCCGACCACCATGACTGGGACCTGGCGCTACCTCACGTGACCTTCGCGTGCAATTCTTCGCGCCATGACGCTACTGGCTATTCACCCTTTTATTTGCCTTATGACCGGGATCCGACGTTACCACTCGACACCCTACTTCCAACCATTACAACGCCGTCAACCGAATATGCACACGACGCTATTGCTCGTGCCGACCACGCACGTCAGATCGCCTGCTCTAGACTTTCGGCTTCGCAAGCCACCCAGAAAGCCATCTACTACAGCCGGCATGCTTACGCTCACTTCTCACCCGGTTCTCTTATTCTACTATGGTGCCCAGTTCGTCGAGTTGGCTTATCAGAGAAGTTGTTGTCTCGCTACATGGGTCCTTACCGTATCATCCGCCAGGTAACCGACGTCACCTATGAGATCATTCCTGCATCTGAGACCACAAGCCTGCCTGCAACCACACCCAGTGATGTTGTGCACGTCAGCAGGCTAAAACCTTACCACCTGCCTACTGAAGACCGTAGTTAATGTGCACCGAGACGGCGCTTTTACCGCCGGGGGGGGGGGGGGGGTAATGCTACGTAGCTGACATATCAGTGGTCAGAAGACGACAACGAGGAAGTGGTCTGTTGGTTGTGCGTGCTGTCTTCCATCTTAGTCGATGCCATACGCATCAGTTTGAATATAGATTTTAAATAGACACGCCTCGTGTCATTTTTACGTAACAATATTATCATTGAAGTCAAGTAGAAGAATTGGACATGGGCCGGGCACGTAGCACGTAGGCAGGATATTAAGGGTAACTTACTAGATTCCCAGATAAGGCAAACGCATGAAGAGGAGACAGAAAGTTAGGTGGCCCGATGAGATTAAAATGTTTGCTGGTTTAGCGTGGCAACGGAAAGCACAAGACTGGATTGATAGGCAGAACATGGGAGAGGCCGTCGCCCTGCAGTGGACATGTGTACATGTGTACAGTGGACATGTGGCCGCGTGTACGATACATGTTCCTTCTTTCCAAGTAAACCAACCAACGAACCAACAAACAAACATTGATTGATATGTGGGGTTTAATGTTTCAAAACCACCATATGATTATGAGAGACGCCGTAGAGGAGAGCTCCGGCAATTTCGACCACCTGGGGTTCTTTAACGTGCACACATATCTGAGCACTTCTGAGTTCTTGACGCGAACTGCACTCTTGGTCGCGTTAAAAGTTAGTACAGCTCGTTCTGCTGCTTGCAAGGTAGACTTGACTCGTTGATCGTGCCCTTGTATTGACGAGCTTCAGATCGTCACGTTGTCAACGTGCACCTTTACACGTGACACATTCTCAAACACTTCATTTAACGATTTTTGGAAAACGTCCGATGCTGAAGAAATGCCGAACGGTAGCCTCAAGAACCGGTATCGCCTAAAAAGCGTTGCAAACGTGCAAATTTTCTATGTTTCTTTATCCCATGGTAACTGGTGGAAACCAGCGTTAGCATCGATGCTAGTAACACCGGCTAGTTTCGCTTCTATGTCCTCCCGCGTCGGCATTTATTAGTGCTCCCTTTTTATGCATTCGTTAATCTTCCTCGGATCCATGCATTCTGGAAGCTTTTCATCCTTCTTGCGCGAGAGGACTCGCCCAATCCGTAAGTTCGGTCACCCTTGCAATGATGCCGCCTCGTTACATACGTTCCAGTTCTTCACGCAGTCGTTCTCACAAGCTCAGTGGAACCCGCCATGCTGGTTGGACGGCCGGAACAGCGTCGTCACGGAGCACCAAGTGCTAGCGGGGCTGGGCGCATCCCGTGCAACTGATAAGTGCCAAAAATCTTCCACCACTCCTTTCGCTGGTATTTTTTCCACACTGTACGCTGAGCATGAAAGCAGCTGAACGTATTCACAAGCTTGCAGTCCCAAAATCGCTCGACCTTTGCGTACGATAAAAAAAATTGGAGGACTGTGGTGGGCCCATTAGTGTCACATCCATGATGATGGTGCCGCAGTGTTCGATTTCATTACCGCCGTAGGAACGTAGAATTCAGCAGTTCTTGGTGAAGAAACCCAGGGGAATAATGCTTGCTTGGGAGCCGTTGTCGATTTTAAAGCATTCTGACAAGTTCCCAACGTTCGCACGAACAAGCCAGCCCCGGCCGCAGACCTTGCTTCTCAAGGAGCATTCAACACGTCAAAGCATTTTGTATCGCCAGTCAGCGTGTTAACTTGACTTCCTACTTAGCAGCAAACTGCAAAGTGCTTCTTCCGCTAGCAGTTGTGGCAAGTACGCCCGAATGCAGGACACTTTATTGGCGCATGTGTTTGCGCGCATTTGGGATATATGTAGTATTTCGTTACTGTCTCCTTGTCTTTCTTCCTGGTGGTGCCTTTATGGCGCAGAAAAGTTTCGAGTCGAATTTACCTGATGGTCCCGTAGCCATACTTCTTGCTGTGCAGCTGTTCCTTCTGCGGCCTTACAATTCTGTTGCGCTTTCTGTAGCGTGAGATTTGTGCTCCTCAGCAACTTCTCTCGTAGTTTCTTGTTTTTATTCCAAAAACAATCTGGTCCCGGATTAAAGAGTCTCGGAGGTTTTCAAACCTCCACACACAAGCTTGTGTCTTCAAGTCTCGCACGGAGTGCTCAAAAGGTTCGCCTGGATGTTGCAATCGCTTCTTGAACAAGTAGCAGTCGTATGTCTCATTGCTCTGGCTTTTACAATACTCGTCAAACTTTCAGACTACCATAGTGTAATTGGTGTTGACTTCGCCTTCCAAAAAAAAAAAAACAAATGTATTGCATACCTCTCCGGCTTCTTTGACTGCAGTTGTAAGAAGCAACGCAGGCACGTTCAAGAACCCCAGGTGGTCAAAATTTCCGGAGCACAAATTGCCACAGAAGTGGCAATTTGTGCTCCATGGCACGAATATTCCCTTATCCTGCAACCACGTTTTAACTGGTAAGGTACCAGTATGTAATTTAGAGAAAAAAGTTTTGACCCCTGGCGATACAAGCATTCTTTAACACGTTTCAGAACATCCTGTCCTGGGCCTGCACAATATAGCTGACGGTACAATGGAACAGGCAGTAAAACATCGACAAGGTCTCTATACAATTTTTTACGTGGTACTTCAGCCAGATACTCTAACGAAAATCTCACTGACAAAAAGCGGAAAGACAAAACAACTTCTTTTAAATACCCTTGTATTGGTCCTTGCATATTTGATGATGATACGAGAAACCCAGGCAGCACTCTAGATAACCTTAGTTGTATAACAGTTCTCAAAAAGGGGTCATCCACATCACGCAGAAAAAGGAAACGATTGACCAGTTGTCTTATGTACAAATGAACTAATCCGAGCCCGCGATCTCTAACTTTTCTGAACAGGTTTGTGCGGCTTGATCTTTCCCATACAGAGCTCCATATGAAAATTGCAAATACTCTGTGTATTTTCTGCACACTTAATCTACTGCAGTGCAAAACTTGCATTACGTACCACAGCTTGCTCACCAGAAACAAGTTGCACGTTGTGGCCCGTGCGAATATCGAAATACCCCAACCTTTCCATTTTTCTACATCATTCCGCAATGCCTCTGTTTCTTTTTTCCAATACGGTTCACTGTCATGATAGAAGTCCAGCGGCACTCCTAAATACTTCACTGGTGTTTCCTGCCATTTAATGTTTAGAAATACTCTTGGCTTGACGTCCCATTCCCCATGCCAAAAGCCAAGGCACTTATCCCAGTTCACGGCACTACCACTCGCCTGGCAAAAAGTTTTCACGGCATTTACAGCATGCATTATACTCTCATAATTTGTACAGAAAACTGCAATGTCGTCTGCGTATGCAAGGAGGCTAACCTCAGCTTCATGCAATTTAAATCCGCTTATTGCAGGGTTAATAATTACACTTAAACAGAAAGGTTCAATAAAAATAGCAAAAAGCAGGGGCGATAGTGGACACCCCTGTCTCACTGACCGCAGCACAGGTATACGCTCACCCGCAGTTTTATTTATTACCAATCTCGTCGTGCATCCAGTGTAAGCCATGCGCACTCCTTCGCTAATCAAACTCCCTACGTTAATGTGCTCAAGTAATGAAAGGAGCACGTCGTGCGGCACGCGATCAAATGCCTTTTCGAGGTCAATTTGAAGCATGGCAACATTGAGATGCATAGCGTCACAACTTTCTAGGATTGATCGTGCTATGTTTATGTTGGTCATTATTTTCCTTCCCTTTATGCCACAAGTTTGGTGGGGCCCAATCAGTTTTGTCATAACTGTCTGGAGCCTTCTGGCCAATATTTTCATCAATATTTTATAGTCAACATTAGTTAGGCTAATTGGTCTATATGCAGTAACACTTGTTAACTTCGCGGGATCTTCTGTTTTAGGTATTAAGACCGTGTGGGCTGACAAAAACGATGGTGGAAGTTGTTTACACTTAAAAGCCTCGTTAAATACCTCCCTCAAAATAGGTGAAACTACGTGATTGAATTCCTTGTACACTGCAGCACTAAGGCCATCTGGTCCTGGAGACTTACCATTGTTTAACTTATCAATTGCTTTTTCAACTTCTCGCTCTGTTATAGGCAATTCTAAAATTTCTTTTCTTTCATCATCAAGTCTTGGCATTAATGAAATAAAATCGCTATTAAAACGTTCTGCGTGTACACTGGTTGGTGTGAATAACTCTTTGTAATATTCCAAAAAAAGCACCGGATATTGCTTCTTTCGTATGGCACCTTGTTCCTTTATATTCTATTTCTCTTATTTCATTCTTACAGGCATGTCTTTTCTCAGCTCCAAGAGCTCGTTTTGTTGGCATTTCTCCCGCTACCAAGTTTTCTGCTCGAGCTCGAATCAATGCTCCACGATAACGTTCTTGGTCTATCAACTCTAGCTTCTGTTTAGTTATGTTTATCTCCTCTGAAAAATTTCCGGCCTGAGTACATTCATCCGCTACTAACTGTTGCAAGTTTTCACGCAAGCGCACTTTAAGTTCTTTTTCAGCATGTCTCAGGATACTGGCTCTCTCAAGTGCTTTCAGTTTAATTGTCTGTTTAAATATTTCCCACTTATGTCCCCAGGATTCAAGTGTTCTATTTAGTAAGTCTTTATGCCCTCTAGAAAAATCCGATTAAACTCTTCATCTTTTCGTAGCTTTACATTAAATTTCCAGTGGTCCCAAGAGAAATGTTTGTTATTCCTTTTATGTTTACCCATTGAGAATGAAACCAAACAATGATCACTAAACGTAACAGGTGTAACTCTGTAATCATGCCACGAAGGAATGATTTCGGAAGACACGTATACTCTGTCAAGTCTAGCATGGCTTGAACGCTGAAAGTGGGTAAACATAACCGCTTTTCCACTGCAAAGACATTCACCCACGTCCTCTAGCTGAGCTTTCGCCACCATATCGATTAGAACGGCAGTGCTTAAATCTCTGTATGGCCTGGAACTTGATTTATCTATACTCGAACAAACGCAGTTGAAATCCCCGGCCAAAATTAGTTTACGTTCACATTTCAAATACACATCAAGTTTTTCAAAAAACTCCTTTCGCTCTTGAATCACAGTGGGTGCGTACACACAGATTACTCTCCATTTTTCTTTTGGTAGGGATAAATCACATATAATAAAACGACCCGCCTCGCAGGTAGTTACAGACTCCACTTTCGCATTAAGGCTCTGCCGAATTAACAAGAGGCAACCTGCAGATGTACCCACTGCGTGACAAACGCACACATCAAACAGTCTCGTGAAAGGCTGCACCATTCGCTCAGCGTGCTCTTCACTCTCTACTTTAGTTTCCTGTACAGTGACGATGTCTAGATCTTGTTCTATAATCAGGCGGTAAAGCTGGTTTTGCCGCCGTTTGGCAGAAAGCCCACGTACATTTAGCGTCGCCAATTTAATCGTCGCCATCGTGATGAGAGAAAGCCGAGCGAAAGACGCTTACCTTACCAATACCTAAAACACTGTCCGGCCGACGCTCAAGGCGTCGTCCCGTCGCCGCCGCGTGAAAGCGACGACGAACGCAGGCGGCCAGCACCCCGAGACTTTTTGGAGCCAGCCACTCGCCACTGCCCTTGATCTTCCTGGGCCAGACGCTGCTGGGACGCCGCGTCTCCCTCATTCAGGCGTCGCTTTACCGGCGTAGCTTCAACTGTATCCATGTCCGAAGTAGCGTCGGACCCGATGACTGGTTCAGCCTTGTGCTGGGTTTCGATTTGAGTCGAACGCCGTTGCGTTGGAGTGCCCATAACTATATTTTCATCTGTGTCTTCCTTAGGTGTCTCCATCTTTCTCTCGCTGGTCGCCACTGCATGAGACGCCTCCGTTCTTGCCTTCGAGGCCGCGGCCCTCTCTGCTTCCTCTTCATCCATGAGCAATTCACTGTGGTCGGCATTTGTTGCTCGACTTGCTGCACTGGCATAGGAACGAGTACAGTCCGCCTGCTCATGCCCAAAAGCGCGACAACCAGCGCACCTGGGCACCCTGCAGTCGCGACGAATGTGTCCCGTGTTCCGGCAACGCAGGCAAAGCGGCGCTCTTCCTGGCACGACCACCAGTGCCATGCCGCTCCCGAGACGCATCTGGTGGAGTATGCGATCCGTAGTAACGCCTTCTTTAAGTAGTAGCCGAACGAATCTTGTTGTTGACTCAACTCCTTCGAAGTCTTCGTCTCTCCACTTGTCGCTGATGACTTCTTTCACTTCACCGTACTCCCGGAAAGCACGCCGTACAGTCTCTGCGTTGACGTCAAAGGCTACCCAATGCAACTTGGGACGCACCTCTTGCCTTTCTGGGTCGACGACGACGCAGGGCCGGTCTTTCACGGAGAGTAGGCCAGCGTCCAGAAGTGTCTTCTTGGCTTCATCTGTCTTCATGTTAAGAAGCCAGACGTGCGACATCTGATACGCTCCTATGCCGCTTACCTCTTGAATGATGCCTAGTTTCTTGAGCGGCTTTCGGAAGTCATTAATCCCGTACGGACGCGCTGCGATATCGCAGTGCAGAACCAACGTGCGTCTGAGTCCTTCTCCTGTGGGCTGTGGTGGCAGAATTAAACGGTAGTCCTTGGGAAGTGATGTGCACGAGAAACCGCGGCCAGCGTCGGCCGCTGTAACAGCTCTTGAAGAGCCTGCCATCCTGCGTCCGCACGCGTCGGTGACCAGAAGCAGGATGAGCTACCGTGGCGTTCCTCCGTGGATATTCGAACGGCAAGCTATTTATATATACCACTTACCGCTGTTAGCGCAAGTCCCGAGGGCGGGGGCGGGGGGGGGGGGGGCTATCCTGTTTTCAGCATTATCAGCAAGATGGCGCAGCGAGCGCGCGGTGGTTATCGGGCCAAATATCGGGCCAAATAGACATATCGGGCCAAATATGAAGGGGTAGACACAGTATGCAGTGCGTGTGGAAAGGAAGAAGAAACTGCCGAACACTTGATAATGTCCTGTAAAGGGCTTCACCCTATAGTTCAGGATGATGGCGCAGAGTTTTTCAAAGCACTGGGGTTTAGGGACCGGAGGGCAAAATAAACTTTAAGCGGGTAGACTTAACTAGAAGGAGGTTATCTGATTGGTGGCTAAAGTCAAGGCACGAGTGAAACTTAAACTCTTCACTGCAAAATACGAATCCTCAAACTCACTTTTTAAGAAAAAAAATATAGTTTTTGGTTCATTAGGTATCACGGCTTGGTGGCGCTAGCCACCGCCCGATCTAAAGGGTACAGCCATATCCATCCATCCATCCGGTTGCGGTGGCTCTCATCTCTCACGCGTACTTTGGCCCGCGTTGAGAATGAGGGGGTGTACGCTCGATCACGCGCCCTTATCTTGCAGTGGGAAGAATCGCACGTACCCAGCGCACAAAGGTCACTGCAATCGTTGCACATTCTCCGTTTGCGAAAAGGGCGAGCTTTTCGGACAGGGCGAAGTAACAACTGAGATGCTTATTCGCGTTCATCTGTACCTGTGAGTACGTTTCGTGCGTCATTTGTACGTGAGAAACGTGGGGCATGTTTCGATCTGCTTGCTACCCTGCGCATGACCTTCCAATTTGTTGCTATCGCCTTCATTGCTTTGCCTTTGCGGAAAAGTTGTGACTTTTTAGTATGATGGCCCTTTCCAGAAATTGACATGCGCCACCCGCATGTCAAGCATTAAGCCCGAAACATACGTAGTGTTTTTCCGGCGTTTCGTACGCCGGCGTCACTCGGCGTCGACGCTGCCGATGACCGAAACGCCCGCTTCTGGACGATCCAGATATCTGCAGAATCTGTGCCGACGCCGTGAGAAAGTGGACGAATGCAGATACCAATCAGCGAACGGCTGCCAGCTACTTCCTCTACGTAACAGCATGGTTACTTCTGTTAAAATGGCTGCCACCCGCCTCGGATCTATTAAGTCTTCGCCGTGCTCTGTGTGACCTGAGAATTCTCAACTGATGCCTATATTTGATCAGTAGGGTTGAGAGCTGGGCTAGTTGGTGAGACATCATTTAACCATATGGTGTAGTAGCGCAAATTCACGGGGGCAAAGAGGACAAGTGTCGTGTCTCTTGTCCTCTTGTCGTGTTTTCTTGTCCTCTTTGTCCCCGTGAATTTGCGCTACTACACCATATGGTTAAATGATGCCTATATTTGAGTTAGCTTGTTTCTCAGAAACTTCAACAGGAAGTGCTTGAGATTTCTTCCAATCGTTCTGAGCGCCATACAGAAGTCCATCGGTAGAGTTAGCAGGCCTGAGTGCATTGGCTGAATAATACGTGGCCTTAAAGATGTACAACTTCCAAGCTAAGGGGCCGCATATTTCGAGTTTCTGGTTTTTACCATTTTAGGGGCGAAGCTCCTTATGGCGTGGCTCGTGCGTCCCTCGTAGTACGTAACCACCAGTAGTACATACCCGAAATAGCGGTCCTTACGATTTTGACCTCCAAGGTGGTTCCGGTGAGAGATTTCTTCTGTTCGTTGTTGAACAATAAAAGATAGTGCTCAATGCACATGTTAGTGGCTGCTAAGGGGGAATGAGAGACAGGAGCGTTCGGCCTTTAGGTAACGCGCACAATGCGATCCCCATTAGCAGCTATTGGCATGTACATTGAGCACTATCTGACAGGAAAAGGTTGCTACGTTATACTCGCTGAGCGTAACCTCCTTGGTTTTAGAAAGGTTTAGCGAGCGTTGGGTCGCATAGCCATGAATACAGTGAACTAGTATATACCATGAACTCGAGGTGGTTAAAGGTGGGAAGTAAACCCGAAGCGCAAGCCGTAAGAAAGTGTGCATGTGCCACCTCCCGTTTAGTCCTTGAACTGTCCGCTGGATGGCGGGGCTTATATATGGAGAATATATGATGAAAAGATGCGAGATGGTGGTACTTGGAGTGCTGAATAGATGGACGAACGGACACACAGACAGATGCATGGATGGACGCATGAATGGACGCAGGCGCGGATGCATGGACGAACGCAGGGACGGATGCACGAACAGACGCACGCACGGACGGGTGGATAGACGCATGGACGGTTACACAGACGTACGCAGAAACGGACGGAAGCAAGAACGAATGGACGGACGAATGCTTCGCCCCACTCTTCATCATTCACTCCGTGGATATGCTGCCATTTTTCACAACTGGTGCGAGAAGAGAAAAAAAAACTTTTCGGCGGTACTGTGATTTGTTTTTCTTTCCTCAGAGCTGCAAATAAGACACGAAACCCATATTCAGGAATATTTCTTGTTGCTGCATTGACGGGCATCGCACACTGCTTTGCGAGGTTTCGGGTTCATTGTATTCGACACACTCTGCTTAGTTTAGTTTTTCTTTGTTTTACCAGGAACATCATCGGTGCTGCTTCCGGCATTTGTTTTAGGCGTGAGACAAGCAAAACGTGAGCGCTGGAAGAGCGACCGTGTAGGAAGCATGTATACGCGCGCCACAGCAAGATTCGAAAAGTTTGTGCTGTGACGTCATGCAAGCATCCCACATGGCCGCGCCACTCCAAGTTCTCGGGGCTATAGGTGTTCTGTGGTTTGCAAGCCTCTCTGGTGGCGTTGACGCGATGACTGCGAGGGAAGCGGCGCCGAGAAAACGCTGGCAAAAACGCTGCATATGTTGCGAGCTTTATGGCAAACCGGAGCGCCGCGGAGTGTCGTCTACTCGCGGGAGCATTGGCTTACCTCGTTTCCCGCAGCGCTGGCGTAAGCACGTCGTTGCTGCAATATCATGCGTAATAACCCTGCTTCAATCTGCACTCGCAGTAGAAGCACAAGCCAAAGCAACATGGAGCCACCAAACAATAAGTATCCGGAACTCAGTAGTGGCCCAGGAAAACGCTCACGTACCCGCGAAAAGTCCCATTGAATTCTAAACTTTACTCAGCTTTTGCGCAGAGTCACCTGCGCTCTGTAAATTGTATTTACATGTAGTGGAAGCTTCCTCGTTTGTGTTATTGTCAACATGGTCGTACAACTTCATTATTAGTATTTCATGTTGGCCACAATCACTCGTGGTATGCTTGATATGCGGTGCAAGGCTGTGGTACTTTCCGCGCGATAATCAATGTCGCAATCCCACCCTTGCAATTTAGGGAGCCTTCATGTGCGCGCGTCTCCGAGGAGACGTGCGCACATGAAGGCTCCCTGTGGAAAAGTCCATTGTAACAACGTACTATCGTGATGCAAAAAGACGTTAATGGCACGGAAAGCGTGGCTTTCGACTCAGTCGAACTGCTTGCCTTGACTGTCACTTGGTGAAACTGTGCTTTCAGCCGGCGTCCCAGTAGCATTATAAAATCTTGCTCCGGCTGGCGCTTTCGCACCACGTGTGTGTTACGACTGCCTGGCATGTCTGGCAAATGATAAACACATGCGGTGCTCAAGCGCGAGTTAGAGCGAGATTCTAGCGTTACGTTGACGCCGGCTTAGAGCACACCAATTCTGTTTTGCCACAGACAAGGCACGCCGCAGTTTGACTGAGTGTTCACGTTTCTTTCAATCGTGACAGTGCGTACATAATGGAGTAGCTTCCGCATGCAATGTGCAATTCACGTGCTGTAGGCGTTCGGAACTGTAGAGGAATCGATGTAATATATGGGGTTTAACGTCCTAAAACCATTATATGATTATGAGAGACGCCGTAGTTGAGGGCTCCAGAAATTTAGACCATCAGGGGTTCTTTAACTTGCTCCCAAATCTGAGCACACGGGCCTACAGCATTTCTGCCTCCATCAAAAATGCAGCCGCTGCAGCCAAAATTCGATCCCGCGATCTGCGGGTCAGCAGCTGATTGCATTAGCCACTAGACCACCGCAGCAGGGTGACTGTCGAGGAAGGTCTCCTCGGTGTTTCACAAGAAATACACACCAAATTCTAGGAGAGTAAAAGCGCGAACCATATTTAGAGCTTGCAAAGTTTTGCGTTTGATTCACGGAGCGTCTCGTTGCAGTGCAGGGTGTTGTTTCGCCCCACTTGCAACAGATGGCACTGCGCGCTTTTCAATACGGCAGCACGCCCTGAGCTTGCTGTGTTCTGGCATATATGCTGCGACTGTAAGATTGACTAATTGAGACTTGATTCTGTCAAGCCCCATTTATTTATACAAGCGTGCTAATGTGAATCGCATAGTCCGCCTACAGGGATGTCCCGTATTTCACGCCGTAGTGCCCACCTATCCTGCAGGAGTACGGCCTCTAGCGTGGGTTCGGTCTTAGCGAGACACAGGGCCGCATTCACCGTCGCCTCGCGTGACTGGTGCCACTGTACACGCGCGTTCGTACTGTCCAGGCGCCGAGCGCAGCGCGGCAAGTACGCTGCACCGCTCTCAAACAATTCGCAACTGTTGATTGCTTGCGGCAACTCCAAATACGCAGTACAGCGCCTGCTGCAACAGGCGGCGGCAAAGAAAAGGAGGCTTATCCACGCCACGGGTGAAAGTACAACACACAGGTGCTGCGAGCTCGTGTCCGCGGGCAAATAAAGGCTCATGTGGACAGGTCGCTGAGAACACGGTCCCTCGCGACTATCGTGTTCTTACAACTAATAAATGAGGGGCATCAGTCCCACCTGATGACTCTAAATGAGACTGTTTATTTAAGTTCCTCTAGCCTACTTCACATTCCCGTCAAAGTAGGAAACAAGCTGATGTAGGCTCTCGTAGACAGCGGTGCATCTGTGTCTATTATAAATGCCAAGATGGTGGATGCACGTGCATAGTGGAAGAGTCCGATGGGTACAAGGCTAAGATGGAAAAGTAGCGTTGCATGATGAGTGGACCTTTGTAAACATCGAGTTTCAGGATCAGAAAATTGAGAGCGAAGTGTTGGTGGTAGAGGGGGTGACGTACGACTTTTTGCTATCAAGACCAGATGTAAAGAAATTTAAGATCAACATATACTGGGATGATGTGGTTCTAGTCGACAACGTAGCATGGAAAGAGACATATCAAGGTAGACAAGATAACCTACGAGCTGTAAAGTGCGCGGAGAATATCGCTAGGACCTACCCTGAACTTGTATGCAGAGAAAGTTATCCTCAGGCGATGCAGTCATACAAAGTTCCTTTTGAGCTCGCTGACAAGACTGTCATTCGAAAATCACCTTACAATATGTCAAGAGAGCGAAAGATTTGGCTCAAAAAAGAGTCGCAGGAGATGCTAGATGCTGATATCATACGACCATCGGCATCACCCTTCGCTTCTCCCATAACGATCGCACCGAAAGAAGACGGAATCTTCAGATTATGCACCAAATACTGGGTTTTCAATCGTCAGACAGAACTCATACCATTTCCCATGCCGAAGATCGACACAAATATAGATGAGACTGGTGGTTGCCGACATTTTTCCCGCATTGGCTTGTGCAAAGGCTTCTGGCAGATCCCACTAACTGAAGAAACAAAAATGTACACAGCTTTTATCACGTCATTCGACCTCTACGAGTATAACCGGCTTCCTTTCGGTTGGAAAAGCTGGCCAGCGTGGTTCCAGAAAATCATGAACGACGCGCTAAGGCTATTTCTTGGTGTTTTCTGTAATCTGTACATAGACGACAGAATAGTGTTCTCCAAAAAAGAGACTCGGCATCAGGACCATCTGTCTCAGGTGTTAAACACCTTAAGCTTGGTACATCTCAAGATTAATTTCAAGAAGAGTGCATTCTTTCAACGAAAGGTTGTGTTTCTTGGACGAGTCTTCGATGGGAACTCCATAAGCACGAAACACCAGGACCACTTTTAACCGATGCAGATGCTCTATCAAGGTTGACGGTACGAAGCAACATAAAAAAATCCGAAGAAATCAATGAAGTGAAGCTGTGGGAAAGCTCCGAACAACTGGTTTTTACTCATGGTCGGTATCAAGTCCCACCAACACTTGTTTCTAGAGTCCTTTTGTTGTACCACGATAGCCCAGAATCTGGAGGACACGACGGATTTCGGCGCACCTACAACAAATTGGTCAAGAGATTTACATGGCCTCACATGAAGAAAGACGTCAGTCAATACGTTCGTTTCTGTCATGTGTGTCAAGTACACAGTCAAGTATAAACAGCCTACAGATGCTATGATACTACCTTGCCACTGGTGTGTGCCTTTCAAAGTAGTTCCCCTAGATTTCGCCGAACTAAATAAGAAACGGGAAGGAGTCAAGAAATTGCAAGCTTTTCTTCTGGCCATACATGAATGCACGAGGATGGTCGCGGCACGAGCAGGAAAAAAAGATGCAAATAGCGTCATAACCCTCCTCGAAAGAGACATGTTTAAGACTACGCGGTCAATGTTATGCGATAAGGGCCCTGCGTTCAAGAGCGAAAAGCCAGCAAGGTTGGCTCGGGATCACAATATATCGATCAAGTTCTGTGCTCCATACCATCCCGCCGCGAATGCGCTGGCAGAACGTGCCATACGGGACGTGAAACAGTACCTCAAGATGTACGATAGTTTTCCTGGTCGATGGAAATGCTCTTTGGAAGCCGCCGTGAAACATCATAGTCGATCCTATACAAGTGGCTTGGGGTGCAGTCCACAGTACGCTTCTTCAGGAGAAACCCCTATACTGCTGGCATACCGTGAGTTGGGACTCTTGGAAAACATCAAGGTCGTGGGGTAGAGGCAATAAAAATCACGGGAGGAGAGATACCGAAAACGAATGAAGAAGAATTTCGACAAGAGGCATCGAGCAGACATGCCAGATATTCAAGTCACCGACCTCGTACTAGCGAAGAAAGGAATAAGTTCCAGTAGATTGGAAGAAGGGTAAATTGGTACCCATTCATAAATCAGGTGATAAATATGACGTGAAAAACTACCGCCCTATTTCATTGTTATGTACAGCCGGCAAGGTTATGGAACACTTCCTTTTCAAACACTTATGTTCATTTCTGGAGAGTAACCATTTTTTTTCCCCAAATCAACACGGTTTCCGGCAAGGCTTTTCAACCACCACACAGTTAATTCACACTACTGATGACTTTCTAAAAACACTTGACAAAGGCGGACAAATAGATGCGATTTTTTTAGACTTTGAAAAAGCTTTCGACCGAGTTTCCCATTCCCATTTGATGTCTAAAATTCGCCGAATCCTAACCAACGAAAGAATTCTTCGATGGCTTGATTGTTATCTATCCCACCGACACCAATACGTTCGGATAGCAGATAAAAATTCTTCTTCCGCTCCCGTGCATTCTGGGGTACCACAGGGCTCTGTCCTAGGACCACTTTTATTTTTAGTTTATCTAAATGACATGTCATCCGAATCTACTGTGCAGTGTCGTTTTTTCGCGGACGACTGCGTTGCGTACCTGCCCATTCAATCAAGAACAGATCACGCCACCCTAAATGAATACTTATCGGTTGTTACAGCATGGTGTAACTCCTGGAAAATGAGCCTCAACATAGCAAAGTGCGTCAAGATGACCATAACACGTAAAAAAAATCCCTCGGAATTCACTTACATGTTAAACAACACTGCTATAACAACCGTTAACCAGTACAAATACCTTGGTCTGACAATCACTTCTAATTTGAGCTGGAAAACTCATATTGAAGGTATAACATCAGCAGCACTGCGGCGATTGTGGTTCTTAAAGCATCGCATGAGGCACTGCACCAGCAAAACAAAACTAGTTGCTTACACTACATTGGTACGCCCATTGTTGGAATATGCTGACGTTGTATGGGATCCACACACACAAACTGAAATATACTTACTAGAACGAGTCCAAAATAAATCCCTTCGGTTTATTTACCACGCGTATAGTAGACACTGTTCAGTCACTGAACTCCGTAATAGATCCGCCCTTCCCACATTGGAGTCGCGTAGAAAGCTACATCGCTTAAAATTCCTTTATAACATAGTCAACGGACACTCAAGACTCGCCTTTAACACTTACATGCAGTACAATACATCGCGGAAAACTCGGAACAAGCATGATAACACCATAGTGGTGCCACTTACAAAAACAAATTCTCGGCGATATTCCTTCTTTCCACGAACAATTTCCGACTGGAATGAACTACCTCATGACGTCACCAGCATCGCAGCGCCCGACGCATTCTTATCAGCTGCCACTGCCTGTCTGTAGTAAAAGCTGTCTGGTCGTATGTGCAGATTTCAATTCTTTTTATGATGTTTTTTCACTTCGTGTTAGGAACAAAATTTGGATTGTATTTTTGATACCGCTCTTGTGTTGCTCCTGTAACCCGAGTATTCATGTTCCACGCAAACCTGTTATGTGGTGATTTTATTTCTGCGCCGTGAAGAATAGTGTTATAAGTGACTGCAAGTATGAAAGTTTGTATCACTCCTGCCTTGGCCACCAAGAGGTGGCTGGCAGTATGCAATAAATAAAAAAATAAAAAAATAAAAATAAAAGTGGTGCCAAATTTTACAGTCCTTATTCTGTGACCAAGACAGCCACCCAGACGGAATTTTGAAGACTCTCTGGTACACTGGTGAAAGTGGATCAGTTGAATGTGCTTCAACTGAAAATGTCTTCAAATATTACCCCAGGAGGGGTAATCAAAAGAAACCGAGAAGGGTGAAGCGGTATGAGCCTTGAAACAGGAGAAGCACGAGAGCCGGGGCAGGAAAGTAGAGGAGGATGAGGTTAGGAATAAAGCAGATTAAGATGGACGCCAGTTCCATACTGACGCTATAATGCTGTTCTGTTTTTTTAAGTAGGAACACTTTATGCTTATATGGTGCAAGGAAAAAAAGTAGTGTCATTTTTAGGGTTATATTATATGGTCGAGGTCACTGGCTGTCTTAATACATGTTACTCTGTCCCGTTGACTGCGCCGAACAAAGAATTTTCCGTCCTTGAGCCAGAGAAATTGAAATTTCATGTCTGTTGCCTTTGTTTTCATGTGCCAAAAAAAAAACGCTTATCCTGAGCAGTCAAATTTTCATTGATGAAAACATTTGATTTTTTTCTTCTTAGCTTGCCCCTTTTTGCAAGCCAAGCGTCACGATTACACCGGGAAGAAAAACGCACGATAATAGGCGATGGTTTATCAGCCCCATCTGTAGCTGCTGTGGTGCGCAATCGGTGGGCGGCTTCGATCTCCTTTTCAGATAATTTTGGAAGCTCTAGTTCATAAGCCAAAAGATTAAGTTTTTCTATCACTTCTTCGTCAGTTTGTTTGGCTAGTCCATGGATTTCCAGGTTACGGCGTCTGCTATATTGATCAAGGTTATTAACTTCTTCCTTAAGCATTTCTACTTCCCAGTCGTTAGTCTGCATTTCATGTTTTCCCACTCGCTTTTTTAAACCGTTCATATCAGTACTCTGTCGCTTCATTTCGGCAAGTACGTCATCATACTTGCTTGACATTTCCTGTAGTGACCTTTCAATACCACATACAGTGTCGGCAACGCTTACCAGAGCGTCAAATTGTGATTTCATCAAAAGGAGTAATGATAATTTCTTCTTAATTTCAATTTTTTTCTTTTCTCATGTTCACTTCCTGTTTCACTTTTTGTAATTCAGCGCTCTTGCTGCTTCGAGCTTTTGACGTTTTGCAAGTTGCACAGCTCCATGAGTTTTTCGCTGCTGCAGATTTTTTTATATGCCGATTCAGTTGCTCCTCAACATGCACTTTAACAGGTACGTGTATTTACACTTGGTACATGACAGGTATGGTGCGTCCCGCACAACTTCATGACAAGAAACGCAAGTGTCTGTCACGTTAGTTACTCAGCAGCAGTGGCAACTGCGTACTCAACTAGGATATGCCGAAATTTACATGCAGATGAGCCTAGGAAAAGGAAGGCGATTTGCTTTAGTAGTCAGTCCTCACGCTGCCACCGCTGCTGAATGTGTGTGACGGGACACACGATGTCTTCTTCTTTTTATACGTTCTCGGCGATGACGTCAGGCTTGCTATCCAACGTTTGCGCCACTGGTCGTCGCACCGATGGATGGTACCACCAATATTTCTTGATAGGCGTCGATTCCTGGGAAAAAGGAAGACGATTTGCTTTAGAAGTCAGTCGACGAGCCTCACGGGGTCACCGCTGCTGAAAGTGTGTGACCGCTAGCATTCACCAGCGCGACATGATGGGCAGTTTGTTTCCTAGAACAAACAGATTGCCTTCACCCTTATCTCTCAATATTTGCTAATGTAACGCATCATGCTCCAGGTTCTGTTGCGTCTGTTCTCGATTGCAGAAGTTCCATTTCGTCGAAAAACACCGACCCGCAGTTGTGCTCATGAAGTACACGGGCCGTCAGTGCACACTCCTCTCACTCTGGAGAGCTATTTGATCCACGAGGGTGTTAAGCGGGCCACTCTGAAATCACGTGACCCTACAGAAAGGAGGAAAAAAAGTGCACACTTAAGGGCTCGTTTTTATTTGCTGGGCACAATATTAATGAGACACACCAGACAATAAGGCCAAAAAAGTATAGGGGATGTTATATAAACAAGTTGTAATGTAAATGCGAAGAAAGATTAGTGTATGAAAAGATGAATCGCAGTCATCCTGTGACCTATCTCGCTCTCGAATAACGCGTCTTATGCTCTATCAACTGAGCTACCACGGCAGCTATCCCGCCGTCCATATTACTGAGTATATATGTGAATTAAACATCGAAGTATGTCAGTGCCACCTGTAGCCATGACAGCTAGTGTGGAACACTTTTTCTGCCTGTTTTTGCGTAACGTAACACGTGATAATATCGCGAGCTGGTAGCCGACCAATAATTCCTCGTATACTGCCTAAAGGCGCTAATTCTGTCAGAACACGATCCTTAATAATTATTAAAGGAAAGAAGCCTACACTTATGGGCTTGTTTTTGTTTGTTAGACACAATATTGATATGTGATTTGATATATGGAGCTTAACGTCCCAAAACCACCATATGATTATGAGCGACGCCATAGTGCAGAGCACCGGAAGTTTTTGACCACGTAGGGTTCTTTAACGTGCACCCAAATTTGAGCACACGGGCCTATAGCATTTCCGCCTCCTTCGGAAATGCAGCCGCGATTCCATCCTGCGACCTGCGGGTCAGCAGCCGAGTGTTTCAGCCACTAGACCGCCGCGGTGGGGCAGACACAATAATAATAATAATATTAAACATAAAATCATGCCAAGGAAAGAATAGGGGATGTTATATATTGTGTATATGAGTTGGTAGAGAATTGGACGCGATATTCGAAGATTGCAGGTTCGGTCTCTGCCCACGGCAAGTCATCTTTTCATCCACTATTATTTCTTCATATTAACATTGCAATTACGTCATATAACATCCCCTATTCTTTCCTTGGCATGATTGTATGTCACATCTTTATAATATTGCGTCCTAAAGGAGTCAGACGTACTGTTTCAAGGCGAAGCCTTCATGGGCTCCTCACCAGGTTTGACAATTTTGTGCTGACGATCCCAGCTCATACGTGAGGCGTTCGCGATCACTTTTGCCAGCACTTGCAATGCTACGTGCCGTCAAATTTCAAGACGAATGCTGCTTGCCCTTCCTTTCACGGGTGCGCACCAAGAGAATTGAGGGCATGACGTACGTAGATGGTAGTGCTGTGACGTTCGTCCTCTACGCAGACGAATGTGCTTTGACGTGGCGAGCAGTAGTACGTGAAAGCGTGAAAATTATCTCACATGACATCTGCAGTTCGTGCAATTTTTTGCCTGAATAGATTAAATATTTTCGAGGTAAATAGCGAGACCCAAATAGAGATTGTGCGCGTATTTTTCGTCCCCCCCCCCCCCCCCCCCCCCGTGAATTGCAACGAGATGCGGGGCCTGCACTGCACATGCGTTTGCGCCTCCGCAGTACATCGAGCAGACGCCAGCCTTAGAAATGAAATACTGGTCCTGCGCATTCAAGCACTCAATATGTTCGTATATTCTACCGCATCGCTAGCCTGCGTGTCCAAACGAGCACACTCCGTAGCATTCGCCCCACAGAAACAGGCAGTAGATCACATAATAACGCTGGTCAACATAACAACACCGCTTGTGTCCTTGGGGGTTTCACCGTTGAGCTTCCTCGGGGAGGTCGTGCGCATGTGACCGTTTGCTTGGGTGTCAGGCAGCGTAGGGAAGAGATTTCGCTTGCCGGGTGACACGGGCTTCGAGCTCGCCTCCGCTCATCATGGTTTCGGGCCGCTTTAAAATACTGGTCGCCTCAGCTCGTAATGAATTGACTGATAAAAATTTTTGGTGAAGCATGGATCATCTTCGAGCACACAACTACTTTGAGCGTTCAAAAAGAATTTGTATGGGGCCTGGCGAGTACACTTTAAAGTACTACTACCTCATCAAACGTCAAATTACGTAGCGTTGGGTATGAGGGACAAAAAAAGTCTTCATCTCGTGATGACATCACCATGTGAGGTCACAATGATGTAACACATTGGCATTTTGTGATGTCACATGATGACGTCATCAAGTGGCTGCACTGTTTGGTCAAATGTCACGGAGGACCAGGTGAAATGCAGAACGGTCTCGATGATTGGCGGGGCAGCATGGATACATTGACGAGAAATGAGATATGCTTCCGAGTCGTCTTCAGGGGACGACTCTGTGAGTCTCTTTGAGGTTGGCGTAAAGTATTGGGCTTGCCTGCCGATCTACCAAAAACTTTGAAAATTCGGCAGATCCCATGTACCTTGGAATCGACGTTATGCGAATCGTGCGGGGGAAGGTGAAAGTGTCGGAATTTTTTTTAATGAGCGATCGACACATTGTGAAAGGGCGCTAAACATATGTACGAATGCTGTACGCACAGACAAGTGTTGAAGAGTTGCAGATGTTTATATAAGCAATTGTTTGCACTTGCGCAATGATACCAACTGAAACATGCGTATTAGCAACACCAGAAGCTGTTATGAGCAAAGATTCTGGCCCTGGACACTGCTACATAAATCAACTTCAGCGCATTGCACCTAACCACAATTGACGTTAACCCGACGTGACGGCTGTATCAAAAGAGTACACGTGTAAAGTTTATAAAATTAGGTAGGCAGCACTGTAACCACTATTGATGTTTCACGAAGATTAGCGTCTATTTCAAAAGTGGTTCCGAGACCTGGCGCAGCTTTGTGGTAAAATGTTTCATTGCCCCACAGAATTCTTGAATTCGTTAGATTCCTGCTGGGACCCTGAAATTTTTTATTTGTATTCTTAGGAGGGTCAGCGCTGCCAATGTGATTTTTTTAACACTGGCATTTATTCTATGCCTTCGTTAGGTGGACGCTACCGATGTCGTGTATTGCTTAACGATCACGCGTTAAAATTGTCCATTTGTGCTCTCGTCATTTCTGGGCAGATGCTACGTGTCAATCACCTGTGGCACGCACCCGCCCGTGGGTAGGTGCCACTGTCTGGTGGGAAGTGTTTGACAACGTACGCGACAGGAATAGGACATAGTTAATGTCTTAATTGATCCACGCGTCATATTTGTGAAACCATCTTACCCTCCCATGATAACTTTGGTTCACGTCAAGTTAAAGGGGTGACCACGAGAGCTCCCAAACGTATGCGGCTAGATAGATACACTCAAGGTCACCGAAGTTCGCTTAGAAATACATCGCACTTAAAAAAGCGGAAATCTTGATTCTACGGTAGCATTATTCCGCGTCAAGGTATAAATTATGAACAAAACAATCTCTCTGCTTTCCCAGCTTTCCAAGCAGCAGACTGTGCGGGAGCTGACGGAATTCAGCAGCGACAACATCGTTGCCCTGGACAAGCTGCGACAAGGACCCACATCGGTGAGGAGTCTTTCGTGTCTCGCGCAATTAAGAAAAGACAAAGATGAGTATCCTGGGCACGCTGTCATTTATAATCTATGTCTTGACCAATGTCCTGCCCAAGGATACACGAATTTGATTATTGGCGAACGACTGTGTTTTGTTCAAAGAGGAGATATTCTTTACAGGCTGTCAGAGTGATGGTGGTAAAAACTTCATTTGACCAAGGGATTCGGGCACGTATGGCCTAAGGTCCCTTCACGACACCCCCCCCCCCCCCCCCGCGCTATTCGGAAGTTTCGTCACCCATAGGGGGCGCAGTGGGTGATTCAATATGGCGCCCACAGAGAGTATCAGAGTGCATATTTCACAAGACGCCGAGTGCGCCTTTCACAAAGAGTTACGTCTTTCTCTCGGTTCCACAAACAGTTACGTCTTTCTGAAGCATGTGGGATGGCATAAGCTGCTCGTTTTCGCCGCGCTGTCTAGAACTGTGCAGCTCGAGCTCGACCTATATAGTGATGGCATACTGGGTACAGCCCAAGATGTAAACATAAGCGTTTCTGACGAGGCGAGATGTAATGGCGACCATAAACTGCGGCTTGACGCAAGCAAAAATCATATATCCTCGTTTTCTTACCTATGTCGCTCAAGAAGTAGTCGGTGCTGACATAAGTGCGCGCTGCACACTCTCATAAGCGATGTGACCGACTTGCCGATTCTCAACTTCACCATCCATTCTTTTTTTCTCGGCCCATCTTTCGGGAAGGAATTGAGGCTGACTATTGTCGATCCTCTGTTTGTACACTGCAGTATGCAGCACATGCGATTGCTTTTGAAGCCTTTTGAATTCAGGCGTTTCGAGGCCACGATGACGACTTGAACAACATAAAGCAAATGCGCCCAGGAGCGCCGCCGCCCCACCAACCGATACTCTTTGAAAAAATTCTGCCGATGGCCGCGGGGCAGCGTGACACTCTACGAAACTTGCGAATGCGTCCATGAGTTCATGCAGTTGCATGACGTGGGTGGTCCGGTCAGTGGCGGTCTTCTGCTTGCGGACCCCGCGGGGGAGAGTCCGCTGGGAATTCAAGGAGGGTGTGGGTAAGGGAAACGTGGGGGTGAGCGCATTGAGCACGGGATGGGCAGTATGCTCCTGGGTAGATGCGGAAAGGAAATAGGGGGAGGGAAGTGTGCGGGTCTGGAGGTGACACCATAATATCTGGTGAAAATTGTCCGTGGATTGGTGGCGTGGAGGGTATAGCTGGTGTTCCGCGAGGTATGCTTCAGTCATATCGCTGAAGGAATGCATGCACTCTCTGGAGGAGCCCCGCTCTAGTCAACCACCTCACGGTTGATGAGACCTCGGGTGAGGTCATTGGCGGCTTCGTTGCCGGGATTTCCATAGTGAGTGGGCACCCAGATCAGCTCCACGTGTTGGGCCGAATATTTGGGGGTGGGCGAGCTGAGTATGCCGAAAGCGGTCTCATGGACTCGGCCTTGTGCAAAATTTGGAATTGCGGTTTTTGAGTCACAATGGACGTACTGGGCATCAGTACAAGTGAGGGCAAGTGCGATCGCCGCTTCTTCCGAGGATTCCGGGTTGGATGCAGGAGTTAGGCGGAGAGTTGCGATGGGCTGCAGTGTGCTATCAACGACTGCAACTGCCGCGTCATCGTCCTTGCAAGCTGCAGCCACCCATAGGTCATCCTCCTCGGAACGTACTATTTGTGTAGAGCTTTTGCACGGGCCTTGCGGCAGGTCGAATGGTACGCAATGGGGGTGTTTCTAGGGAGAGGCTTTATGGTGAGCTGTGTGTGTATGAGTGAAGGGACTGGTAGGAGTGAAGGGTCGCCTGCTTGTATCTGAATGTTGAGGGTGTCAAGTACGTGGTGTTGAGTAAAAGTCGTAGCGGGACGAGTGTATTGGCTTGTCTGTGGGCCTCTATCAGTTCGTGTGTAGTGTTATGAAGCCCAAGTTGAAGGAGTTTAGTGGTTTGGGTGTTAGGACGGAGATGTAAAGCCACCTAGTAAGCCTTTCGAAGCTTGGCATCTAGGGTGGCTATTTATTCTTGTCGAAGTTCGAGATATATGGGACTGTATAAAGGAAGCGGCTCATATGAAGGCATGAATGAGTCGACACAAATCGTGTTCTTTCATGCCATAATGTTGGCCAGAAACTTGGTGGACGTGGTGCGAGAGCGCTTACGTCACTTGCTTCAGTTTCTGGATGGTGAAAGTGTCACGGCCGTTTTTTGGATGTATACAGCCCAAGATCCGGAGTGTGTCGACTTTCGGGGTAGCACGGCTGGTCAGAGTAATAGTAATAGGGGTATTGGGAAGAGTACATGGTGAAGGGCGTATGAGAAGAAGCTCAGATTTTTCCGGGGAGCAGGGGAGGCCAATGCTTTGTGCGTGTTGCTGTGTTGTTGGCAGCGGTTCGTAATGTTTCCTCTAAGTCTCCATCACTACCGTGGGTAGTCCACTGAGCGATGTCGTTGGCATAGAGGGTAAGGTGAAGGTGAGGGATAGTATCGAGAGCACGGGTTAAGAAAATGAGTGGGGCATTGAAGAGAAAACGGGAAAGGACAAAACTTTGCGGAGCGCCTACTCCGCCGAGGGTGTATGAAGGGGACGCATGGGGGCCCATATGAACCTCGGTCGTGCGTCCCAAGAGGAAGGATTGTATGTATGCGTACATGCGAGGGCCCACATTGAGGGGGGATAGAACTGCCATGATCGCTCGGTGTTCGACGGCTTTAGTATGAGCAGTGATTGTAGAATCAAGGATGTCGTGCGTCAGTTGAAGCATGGCATCTTGGGTAGAGAGACATGGGCCGAAGCTCACCATAGTGTGCGGGTATAGATTGTGGTCGTGCATGTGTTGAGTTAGTCTGTTTAGTGCAACTTGTTCGAGAAGATTCCTGAGACACGATGAGAGTGAAATAGACCGAAGGATTGATATGGTGAAGGGTTTGTTACGTTTAGGGACAAAGATAATCTTGGCATGGCGCCAGGATTGTGCCAGGGTGCCTTCCTTCCAGCATTTATTAAAGTATTCTGTAATCTGGCAATAGATTGATCATCCAGGTTACGGAGCATAGAGTTAGTAATCATGTCTTTTCCCGGTACGGAGTTTATGCGGATGTTTCGGAAGGCCAGAAAAACCTCTTGCTCCGAAAGTTCCTTGTCCAGATTCTCATTCGGGGCTCCTTTGTAGGGTGGGATAGGGGTGGAGGGGCCGGGTATTGTGTGTGTTGTGCGGAGTTGGTCCAGAAGACTGTCAGGGGAAAGCGTCGAGTTGTGAAATAGGCGTGTAGTGTGATGTTTTGACGTTGTGTGTGAGTATGTAGGATTTGTACGGTGCCGTAGGAGGTGCCATGCATGTTTGTGGAAAGTTTGCAAGCTATGCTGTTGCAGACCTGGCTCCAGTTGGAACGGCACAGCTCCTCAGCGTGCGCAGTTATTTGTGTCTGTAGCGTGGCCAGTCGGCGTTTTAGCGTTCTATTATGTTTCGGCCGTTTTCATCTCTCCTGAATGCTGTAGTGCGCCTCCCAGAGGTGGGCTAGGCGTGTGTCCAATGTAGGGGTGTTGTGTGGTGTGGTCATGTGTTGTGTGTGCGCGGTAACGTCATCCACAGAGATGTGACCCAAAGATCAATGTCTAGAATTGGGGTATTGGGGAGCTCCCGACGAGTGGACCGTATAGCGTCCTATTGAATAAGATTATGGGGGAGTAGTCGAGGCCTGTGAAGTGTGTAAGGTATTTGTTTGGCGATAATGTAGTCATCATCATCAGCCTGACTGCGTCCACTGAGGACAAAGGCCTCTCCCATGTTCCACCAGTTAACCCGGTCCTGTGCTTGCTTCTGCCAATTTATACCCGCAAACTTCTTAATCTCATCTGCCGACCTAACCTTCTGTCTCCCCCTAACCCGCTTGCCTTCTTTTGGAATCCAGTTAGTTACCCTTAACGACTAGCGGTTATCCTGTCTACGCGCTACATGCCCGGCCCATGTCTATTTTCTCTTCTTGATTTCAACTATGGTATCCTTGAGCCCCGTTTGTTCCCTAATCCACTCTGCTCTCTTCTTGTCTCTTAAGGTTACGCCTACCATTTTTCTTTCCATTGCTCACTGCGTCGTCCTCAATTTAAGCTGAACCCTCTTTGTAAGTCTCCAGGTTTCTGCTCCGTAGTTACATACCGGCAAGATACAGCTGTTATGTACCTTCCTCTTGAGGGATTGTGGCAACGTACTTATCATAATTTGAGAGTGCTTGCCAAGTGTGATCCAGCCCATTCTTATTCTTCTAGTTACTTCAATCTCGTGATTCGGCTCCGCGGTTATTACCTGCCCTAGGTAGACATAATCTTTTAGAACTTGAAGTGCACTATTACCTATCTCGAAGCGCTGCTCTCTTCCAAGGTTGTTGTACATTACTTGAGTTTTCTGCTGATTAATTTTAAGACCCACTTTTCTGCTCTTCTTGTCTTACTCCGCAATCATGAGTTGCAATCCGTCCCTTGAGTTACTCAGCAATGCGATGTCATCGGCGAAGCGCAGGTTACTAAGGTACTCTCCATTAACTCTTATCCCTAACCGTTCCCATTCTAGGCTTCTGAAAACCTGTAAGCACGCAGTAAACAGCATTGGGGAGATTGTGTCTCGCGGCCTTACCCTTCTTGATTAGTATTTTGTTGCTTTTTTATGAAGCACTATGGTAGCAGTAGATCCCCTGTAGATTTCTTCCAGGTTGTTTATATATACTTTATCGACGCCCCGATTCCACATAATGTAACGGTCGCTTCGAAGCGTGTGTTGCGTACGGGACCACGATATATTTTTGAGTGAGCGGCTCAGTATGAGGTCTCTCGGCTGCGGACCCGCAGGTCGCGGGATTGAATCCCGGCTGCGGCGGCTGCATTTTCGATGGAGGCAGAAATGTTGTAGGCCCGTGTGCTCAAATTTGGGTGCACGTTAAAGAACCCCAGGTGGTCGAAATTGGCGGAGCTATCCACTATGGCGTCTCTCATAATCATATAGTGGTTTTGGGACGTTAAACCCCACATATCAATCAATCAATTACTTGGAAAGGGTAATCCGTCGCTGTTAGAAAGACTGGTTCCCTGTGCGTTGTTGGAGTCGCTTACCCCGAAAGCCACGACAGTCGCTTGTTGGCGGGCGCTTACCCCGAAAGCCACGACAGTTCCACTGGAGTAGTGATAGAGAGTGAGAATTATCGCGACCCGTCATATTCAAGCGTGGGCGCAGCAAGGATTGACTGCTGTGGCTTTAGTAAAAGTGAGGTAGGGGTAGGGTATGTGTGTGTGTGATAGAGGTAGAAGACCCCTCATCTGATGAGCTGCTAGTGGTCCGGAGCCTCTGCAGGCGGGTCTGAAATTGTGCGAACTTACTTTCGAGAGTTTGGGTCAGGCGTGTGAATAGTGCATTCATCTGTTGCTCGAAATGATTATATACGCTGGGCTTGGGCTGAGAATTCGTCTTTGAGGCGTGCCTCCAGAGCTAGTAACTTGGCATCGAATTCAGCCTCCAAGTTTCTGATGTGGGCCTAATATTCATCGTGAGTACGAACAGTGCTTTATGAGGGGGCGAGGTATGTGTGGCTGAGCTATTTGATAAGTCCGCGGTGGGCTGGGTCTGGGTGGGTGGGTGTGGGGGCAAATGTGATAAGGAGGGAGAAGAGTTTTGGGTTATGATGGTCGTAAGACCCCTTACCTCCACATGCAAGGCCCGGAGCTCCTGGTCACCGGGGTCCAGGGAAGGCAGTGTGTTGGTCACTGGTATACTGGTCCTCTTGGGCGTCTTCAGCTTGCTGGCCCATGTAGGTCGGTTGTAGCTTTTAGAGTGTTCGTCTCGTAGGTTAGCAGGTTGCTCAGTGCGTTGGGCGCTTGAATCTGGTATTGTGTGGTCTACTCGTTGCTGGGATCGTGCTTCACGCTCTAATGTGTGCCTGCTGACTTTAGGTGGGTGCTGGTGCTTGCATTCTCGGCTTCCCGACAGATGCAGCTTCGCAGATGATACAGACTGGAGTACATTTAGGGTTTGCTTCCTTCTGATGCAAATGGCCACATCTAGGGCTTTTCTTTAATTGTAACTTTCACATCCATGTAACAAAAAACTTCGCAAACACTTTTTGGTCCCATAGCCTAACTGGCTAGTAGAGGAACCAATTGTGTGACATACCTACATACTTGCGCAAGCGGTTACACAGCGACAAAGGACATCAAACTGGATACAATGTTTAAAAATAGAAAACAAACAAACACATGATTAAATTATACAAAGAAACATAGCGCAGAACATAGCTACTTATAGCACAGAATAATAATAGCACTAGAACAACAATAATCATAATATTATTAATAATACTAAATGACTATACAGTCGTATTACTCAGAAAGTTCGCATCAAGTGCATGCTTCATGGCCAAGGAAAAATTTCTAGCCTCTTTCACATCAGTCGGTATCGCATTCCATATGAGAGCGCCGTGAAATTCTATGAGCCTTTGACCGTAAGCATTTCTGGCTACCGGTAAATTAAAGCATGTGATTCGCTGCAGCTCTTGTACAGCGCGCGGGTAACGTAAAGGTGCTTAATAGGAATGGGTCATCACGTTTTATTATTCCATGCACTATATAAGCTACACTAGACACGTGAACAGAGTCCAGTGGAAGTACACGCATCATTTGAAATAGTTGTTTTGCAGTATCCGCCCTGTTTGAGTATGTTATAATCCGGACTGTCCTCTTTTGCAGGCAGCTAATACATTTCAAACGAGTTTTATATGTACTGCTCCATGATGGTATACAGTAACTCAAGTAACTGTGCACGAATGCAAAATATAGGATGCGTAAAATCTATGCGCCAAAACATTCACGGGCTTTTAGTAGCGTGTGACACCCATATGCTAGCTTGGAGCATGTCTTTTCTATATGCGATTTCCAGTTCATGTCCAAGTCAAACATGTCCCCTAAATACTTAAACCTACACTCCAAGGCAAAAGGGTGTTTAAAGGGTGCGTGGTTTCTCCTTTTGGGGACTAATAGGGCTGCCGCAACCATTAATCGTTTTATGAACTAACGGCACTGGGTCTAACAGTTAGTACCCGCAGACCAGCTCAAGGGACTAACAATAATCCTCATACGGTTACACTTTAGCAGGTAACCATTAGTCCCACTAATCACCTCAAATGACTCACATTTACACTTCACCGGGAAGCCGTTACTCCTCACAGTTGCACCTTACCGGATGAACGGTTGGTCTACCCAAATACTCCCATCGGATCAACTTCTTATCCCAGTTCAAATCTTGTTTTTCCATTTATTCTCCGCCAGGCCTAATACTTTTTTCGCCTGTTTTTCTGCGCACTGAGAAACAAATGGCGCGGAAAAGAACACGCGAAAAATTATTTTGCTACCTGTGTGTCACTGCTTTCGCAGTCACTGCAACAACGACAGACAAAAGTGAGACATTCAAATCTTTTACTTTTCTCTATACACATGAAGACTCTCCATTCTTTCAGAGAATTCGTGGTGAAACGTACAATTATGGCCTCGTTGTCACATCTTGTACAGTCTTTGGGAAGCTGCTCGGAAGGAAGCGATAGATGACAGGCATTTCAGATGCTAGCACACAGCCTTCTGCATGTTGTGTGTCCACAGCTGTATAATAAAATAGTACAAAGTAGTTAGTCACACGGGACAGAAGATGAGGACACACGCATATGACAACTACGTGCAAGTTGATATAAAAATATACGTGTAAAATATGACACGCAAATAACTTTCCCTTCACATCTCTTAGAATCCTTCTGAAGCTGGTCCGATGAAAGCGATAGACGACAGGCATTGCAGATGCCAGCGCACACAGCCACAGCCTTCTGCACTGTGTGTGCCCACGAGTGCACAATAAGATTCTAAAAATAGTTAATCATACGTGATAAGATGAATATGCATGGGTATGACAAATACGTGCAAGGTGAGATAAAAACACCCGTGTATAATAGGACATGTAAACATTTTAACGTGAGGTCACACATCGTCAAAGATGCATTTCGATCCCCGTAGCGCAACAGCTGAAGTGCGGTAGCCGCAGTCAAAACTCCGAGGCGCCGCGAACCACTGTGCGTACTTACAAGGTACATTTAATAAAAAACCACCTTGCCGCCAGTGAGGCAGCGAGTTCTGCGAGCACCGGCGTTCAGCAAGCGAACGCGAGGCGAAGCACGGCGTTGCACGCGAAGCGGACCATCTGCCGCCAGCGAACCTCGAAGGGGAGAGCGACGGCACGGTGGTTTCCCAATTTCCCGCCTTGATCTTCAATGAGATTCGCAGTAGTTCAAAATCAATAAAAATACTTTGTTCTCTTCTCGCAGTGCGCGCACTGATGGGAATAGGGCATCCCGCATAGGTCCTGAGTACCTGCAACCCGAAGGTGGATATCTGCTGACATTCAAAGATATTACAACCTATTAGAGGGATCAGTATCGTCGATACCCACCTCCTGCAAAGGGGCTGGGGAAGGCTAATGAACGCATCTTGCTGAGACTTTTCCCCAATACTTAACTGTGTCCGGCAATCATGCAACATTTTGATTCCTCCTGCACTGGCAAGTGCCAATACTGTTGGCAGGTGGCTGACACCTACCACATCGTTTGGGCTTGCCAGCTCAACTCAGCTCTTCCCCCCAACCCTAACCCAACCAGAGAGGAGTGGGAGGCAACCCTGCTGGGTTGCTCGGATCTTCAAGCCCAAAGGGTCCTCGTCCAGAGGGCAAGGTTCGCAAGTGTCACCAATGGGGTCCCTAAATAAAGACTCCGCCCACTATGAAGCTTCTAAAGGGCTGCACCTCTCCTTCTTTTTTAAACAAATGTTTTCACTCACTCACTATAAAGCGCTCGCGTTTTGCTAACGTAGTGTTGCTGAGCCCAGCGTGCGCGCGTATCAACGCTATATTGGATTTTATTGGGCGCTTCATGATGTGCTCGCTGCCGTTGTGCTAGCTCCACATATACCAAGTTTGGTGTTACGTGACGTCCATGGATGACGAAATATATGACTGGTGCAAACATGGTAATCCAGACACGCAGGTAATGTAAAACATGACAACATACCACGCTCATAGCGTGCTCACGGCCGTTGCGTTAGCTCCACTCTTAGTTAAGTTGGTATCACGTGACGTGAATATATGACGAAGGCAGACGACACATCCAAACATGATAATCATGGCACGGAAGTAATATTCGGCATTATTTACCTCCACCTCGTAACGTTGTGCTGATTTTAAAGTAACATAAACCTTTCTTATTGGCGCTTCGCATATCATCGATTCCCACTGTACGTGGAATCTGCATAATTTTTTTACACCGTGTTTTGACCAAGAGCACTGTAGGAGGACAGGTTTCGATATAAAAGACAAGTTTGTAATGCTTTTGGAGTATATGGCTGTGGCGCAATATGGCAGATTTCCCTTATGACATGGTTATGTTGATATGCATGTGCAGTATATGGAATACGAGAATGTCGTACAAATTGCTCATCTAAATCCTCGTTCTGCTAGAGTGTATATTATTGAACATGCAGTCTATATAAGAGAAATGTATCGCGTTCAAGGCGAACTACCTACATGGATGTCTGTGTTAGCTAGGTGAGTTGGTTTCATCGAAGAGACAGGTACACCTTTCTAAATGGCACATTTATTATGGCGTGTTTTTTCCATGTATTTTGTGTGTTGAATATGCATGCTTGTGATATGAAATTGTAAACCATAGGTAATGAGGAAAAAAGTGGCCGTGGTGGAGTAGGCAGCGTACCCAGCATCTGTTGCCGCGCACCCAAACGTCATGTGTTTCAACTCCCTTCGAAACTTAGTTTTTTTTTTTCGCATCATCATTGTGCATATTTTTTCGACAGCATTTCCATGGCATATAAATAAGTCACTGAAGTTTTGGCGGACGCCGATATAAAACATTTTCTTGTTAAAAAAAACGTACGAGACTCTCCGCAATGCTCCATAGATGGCATGGCACATGAACATAACGCACAAAACACCGAACTTCGCTTCAAACGTTCGGTGTGAGAATGTAACATACTCGCTGAATTAATTATCGGATTGATGAATGACTCGCCTTGCACAACAGCAACTCCTGGCGGGCATCGTGCGCCAAGTGTACGAGCGCGGCGGAGTGGCTGCGCGGTGCGACGAGGAGCTGCTGGTGTGGAACGTCAGCATCTTTCAGACGCTCGATAAGTTCCTCGCCTCCGAAAACCGGTGGGTCTACGACGCCCTTGCAAGCAGGGTGTGCTACTGCGCTCAACTTCTTCTCACTCTGCAGGCGCATGCTTCTTAATTACCTTGGCTGGCGAGTGGTGGCGCTGCTAGGTCCGGCCACCACTGTGGAGATGATGAATGCCCGCCACGCATTCTACATGGCCAAGTCTGGTGCCGAGGATCAGCCGCAGCTCCATAGCTTCTGCTTCGAGCAGGCCACCCGGATGCTGCCCGTGGCCGTCGGTCGCATGGCATTGCGCGCCCTGGGTGGCGCCGATTCCGCGCAGGTTTGCTTTTTCTAACCACCTTCTTCGAGGCTTCCTTATGGACGAAGAGTTTAGCAGAACATCGAAAGCGCTTGGCGGGGATTCGCTATACAAGGTGACATAAAAAGAAAACAGTTGAAATTCAACACATTTTTTTTTCTCCGCGCAGTGAAAGATTGCGCGTGTTTTCATGCACGCTCTGAAGAAGAGTGAAGCTTCTTTCCGTTAATTTAAAGTAGTAGCTTGCATTCGTAAACCTGTGTTGCATTGCTTTTTCTTAGAGTGCATTACTTCGTTTCGTCACTAACTATTTGGTGGACATCTCCTTTTAGTCACTGTAATAGTTTTCAAACAGACGGAATACATTTCATTTAAGGCCTACTTCTACGATTATTGAGGGATAGTACGTGTAGTATCGAACCGCGACATCCAACTGCCAAGTCAGTGCCTGGGTCTGCGCTAAACGGGCTAATCCTTGAACGGCGGGGTATTCTCGCCTGATATGGCTTCGGTAGCAAGTTTTTAAAGTACATAAAGACTGATCAAACCATGCCATTGACATGGCGCGTTCTGCAAAACAAGCAGGCAAACGGTAAGGCAAGTCTTTCCGGTCTAAAATTATTGGTACGTACAAGTGATTGCTTAACGCAAGTTGTGTCGAGCCTTCCACCGAAGGATACTGTTAAAGAAATGTTTTAAGTCTATGCATGCATTATTTACTCGTGGAGGATCATTGGAGCTGCACTAAAAATGTGTTCGTCCGTGCTCGTGTGGCGTTTCGCTAGCGGCTCGTATCGCGGATGGTGGAAGAGATCAGGGCCTCGTTGCTGCTCCTGCTCCAAGGAAGCGACGTCAGCTGGCTCAGCGAGCAGTCCAAGGAGGTCGCCATTACAAAGGTACACACTCCATGCATGCCTTCACCCTCTAATCTCTTTCTTCGTCATTCACCAGATCAGACGGCTGAGGCTCATCCAGCAGCCGGCGAACAGCACGGCGCTGGATTGGGAACCCCCCGTGAGTGTGCACCTGTTTGGCGCTTCTCCTGCAGGACTTCCTAGTGTTACATGAGAGGCAATAGCACGTTTTGTATTGTCACTAAGTGCGCTGGACTATGTCAGGCATCCGGCGGCGTCCGCGCACTTGTAGGTCTTATCTCCCCGATCTCATTCCCTCTCCCTTAGCAACACCTGCAGGCGCTCGCATTTATCCTCGCCCCTAGAAACCAGAGCAGGTGGTGTGGACGTAGTAGTGGAGAGTGAGAGGAGAGGAGGGGCGTGCTCTGGTATGTGAGGGCGCTCGAATCGGGTGTGTGGAGAGAGCCTAGGAGAGGGTAGGTGCATTGCTTCGCGACTACTCTCGCGGTTCACTTTCTCTCCTCCGTACACCCCACTCTCCCGTTCGTTAGCTCGTACGTATATATACATGGAGTGGAGCGCGGGCCTCACTCTGGACCGTTCGTTGGCTTGTGAATGTTGAAAAAAATAGTTACACTAAAAATCCTCGTCTCATCACTAATTTACGCCATTTAAAATACTACGCCGTGTACTCTCAGTGCAAGAAATGCATTCGCATTTCCTCATGATTACCTTTGGCGAAGGGGAGAATTTTTGAATGCGATATCAATTAATATATATGAAGAGTCTCGGCTAGATGTTGCCGCCGGCGTCGCTGTCATTTACCGTATACCAGTCGATATATATGAAAATGCAGGAAAAAAATGATCAAAAAAAAAAAAACTACGGCGCGCGGAATGGAATGCCCGACCTTTCGTTCGTGAGCGCACGGCATCATTTGTGCGTTAGCAGAGCGCTACACATTTAGATCTGCTTGCCGTTCTCAGCGTTGCATTCCAAAAGGTTGCTATCGCATTTATTGATTCGCCTTTGTGGTGAAACGGCGATTTTTGTTTTTTCAGTAATACGAAGGGTCCTTCTTTGTAGCACTGTGGAGTTTGACCGATTGAAAAGTTGGTTCATTTTGTTGGCGTCAAAACTAGATAACGCAATGAGGTTTTCTGATATATAATAATTTTAAAAATATAACTGTCATTGCTGTAGTATAATCGTTCGAAAGCCGCAATACGTTTGAAGGACGCTGTAGTGGAGGCCTACGGAAGGCATAGACAAAAATTACATTTCTCCATAGGAGAGGCGCCGAATGGGATTGATGCTTAGAAACGACGCATTGATTGAACTAATCGCAGATGCCGTGGTCACGCTACACTTCACCAAGAACGCTGTGAGACTACAGTTTTAGATATTAAAGGCGTATATTTCAATGCGTGCATCACATGATGAAGCAAAAAAAAAAGGCAGCATATCCACGAAGTGAATGATGGATAGTGGGGCGAAGAATTCGTCCGTCCATTCGTTCTTGCTTCCGTCCGTCCATGCGTCCGTCAGTGTGACCGTCCATGCGTCCGTCAGTGTGACCGTCCATACGTCCGTCAGTGTGACCGTCCATGCTTCCATCAGCCCGTCCGTGCGTGCGTCTGTTCGTGCGTCCGTCCCTGCGTTCGTCCATGCATCCGCGCCTGCGTCCATTCATGCGTCCATCCATGCATCTGTCTGTGTGTCCGTTCTTCCATCTATTCAACACTCCAAGTAGCACCATCTCGCATCTTTTCATCATATATTCCCCATATAGAAGCACCGCCATCCAGCGGACATTCCAAGGACTAAACGAGAGGTGGCACACGCACACTTTCTTACGGCTTTCGCTTCGGGTCCGCTTCCCACCTTTAACCACCTCGAGTTCATGGTATATACTAGTTCACTGTATTCATGGCTCGCTAAACCTTTCGAAAACCAAGGAGGTTACGCCCAGCGAGTATGACGTAGCAAACTTTTTCAGTCAGATAGTGCTCAATGTACATGCCAATGGCTGCTAATGGGAAATGAGAGGCGGAGAATTCGGCTTTTACTTTCTTACGGCTTGCGCTTCGTATCTACTTCCAATTTTTAACCACCTCGAGTTCATTCATGGTATATACAAGTTCATTGTATTCATGGCACTGCGGCTCAACGCTCGCTAAACCTTTCTAAAGGTAAGGAGGTTACACCCAGCGAGTATAACGTAGCAATCCTTTCTTGTCAGATAGTGCTCAATGTACATGCCAATGGCTGCTAATGGTGATCGCAGCCTGCGCGTTAACTAAAAGCTGAATGCTCCTGTCTCTCATTCCCCATTAGCAGCCATTGACGTGTACATTGACCACCATTTTTTTATTGTTCAACAACGCACAGAAGAAGTCTCTCACCGGCACCACCTTGGAGGTCAAAATGTTATACTTGTTACAAACTACGAGGGACGAACGGGTGCCGCTATAAGGAGTTTCGCCCCTAAAATGTGGCCGTAGCGCAGTGCTTAGCGTGCCCGGCATCTGTCGTCGCGGACCCAGAAGTCATGTTTCCGGCTCTCGTTGGTGGAACTTGGCGACTACCGTTGACAGAGCTGGGGCTGACTCCGGCAAAAACATGAAAGCGCTTTATGTCGAGGTCCACGACAGCTTTGCTGACGTATTTCCGTCACGGATATGACGCTGTAAAACACATGCCTACGGATTTCACACATGCCTACGGCTTCAGAGGTTAAATCCGGTAAACCGTGAATCCTCTGTACATATTTGTGAACAGCCGAGCAGCAGGTAACGAAAGAGCGGTTTATTCAGTGACTCAGGTGTATTTGTACTAGGCAGGCATGCGTAGTCACGGCATTCTTGATGACGTTGCGCCAGGTTACACGTTGCTTCCCTTGGGAAAAAACAGAACGGGACGAAACACAAAAATGTCGAAAGAATGCACAATTAAAAAGTGTTGTATTTGCATTACATTCGCTGAAATGTCTTTGTGGGACATTCCGGGAGAGGATAGCGTTGTGGCTCGCTGCGCTGCCGCATGCTTCTACAGAGCGTTTCTTGAGGTGGTTGTTGTTCGGTGGTGTATGGTTGCGGGCTGCATTGATTGGTCGCTATCTCACTTTCGGTTTCTGCAAGGAAACTGGTCCTTCGGTTGGTCTGATTTGTTCTCCCATGCGTCGTAGATGCTGGCCGCTCTCAGCCGCAACAATATACGAGCGTGGTGTACCTGCCGGATTTATGACGACAGTGTCTTGCTTGTTGTATCATAAACAGACACTGTGGATATACCGGGTACATCTGGTAGATTTCGCGGTGTTGTAGTGTGGAAGATGCGTTGTTTGCCCCGGGTTTCTTCGAGTCATTTGCAGACAACATTAGTCGGCACGATTTGGGGCTTGAGGTGGCAGTCTAGTACGTGCAGCTTTGCCCTCGTTTGTAGACATGAGACGTCGGGCAGGCGACAATCAGCGGTAATCTCTTGGCATGTTACTTCATTCGAGCTAGCCACTACATCACTCCAGAGTTCCAGCACTTTTTCTGCGGTTTCTTTGCTTTTTGGACGGCGCTTTCAGCCATGCCATTACCACGTGGGTAATGTCGACTTGAAGTCACATGGTTCATGGGCAGCTATGTGGTAAAATTGCGGAAGCACGCACTATTGACGGGGGGGGGGGGGACGTTATCGCTATATATAATTGCTGGGATGCCATGCATGGGGAAGATTTGCATGCACAAGTTTGTCACAGCTTCCACTGTAGTTTGACGCATCTGCTTGATCTCGAAAAAAAAAGAATAGTAATCTACCATAACAAGGTACTCATCGCCTGCGTGGTAAAAGAGGTCGACTCCGGCTACTTGCCCCGGCGAAGTAGGTATATAGTGAGGGAACGTAGGTAACCTGGCATTCCTGCTCTTGTAGCTCTGACAAAGCTGGCCTGCCCTCGAGAGTGCTCTAATACCAGCCCATATGCTAGACGAGTACATCACGGCTTTGGCTCTTGCTTTCATCTTTTCTTCACCTCCGTGTGCCGCATGGAGCAAACGGAGTACCTCTTGTCTTTTTGTTGGCGGAATGACGAGCTTCTTAGGACAAGGCCATCTTTGACGTGAAGTTCGTCGCAGTAGTTCCAGTACGCTCGTGTGGCCTCGGACACCTCATGCTTGTTCTCAGGCCATTCCTTGCTTGAATAGCTGCGCAATTCGCTTATTGTTGCGTCCTTGATTAACTCTTCCCGGATTTTCTGCAGTTGCTAATTAGAAACTGGAAAAGATTAAAAAGAGTGTACTTGAAAATCTAGAGATTCTTTGTTAGCTCCGTATTGTTTAGAAGGCATGAAAGTGCATGTGCTAGAAACAGTTCTTTCTTGGCTTGTTAATCACCTTTAGAGTAAACCTCTGAAGGGAGAGTCTGATACGCTGCAATCGTAACGGGCACTCGCAAAGTGGCTTCCTAAATATTGATTCTAGAGGGCAGTTATCCGATTTTATGATGACCTGTGGCTGCCCTAGAATGTAGTCTTCAAACCTTGCGCACACGTGAACTATGGTTAGCATTTCTTTATCGATTTGGACGTATTTATTTTGCACATCGGTAAGCGATCGGGACGAGTAGGTGATGGGGTGCCTGTGTTGCAAAATAACTACCCCTACCCCTGTCTGGCTTGCATATACACTGTGCCGGAGTAAAACGCTTGACCTCTAGCAACCCCCCCCCCCCCCCCCCCCTATTTGGAGTAATTTTTGCTTCGGACCTCCGGAGCAAACTTACTCAGGCTGACCAAAGCAATTGCGTGGTACATGCGGAGCATTGCTCACTGACATTTCGCTTCGACTAACTGGGGTAATTGTGTGGCTCCGCCGGAGCATTTTTTAACAGCCTATAGCTCCGGCTCGCCGGAATGATTACGCAGAACCTCTGGAGCAATTTTCACAATATTTTTACTCCGGCTACCCGGAGCCTTCGCAGAGCACCCCCGGAGTATTTTACAAATGTCTTTACTTCGTCCGGATGGAATTTCGGTGAGATGTAGCAGTATTTTCTAAGTGTTTCCTCCTCTGCTTATTTACTGTATGCTGATTGTGTCACGCCTAACGAATTCTATATTTTGAATAAAGCACTTCAGAGTTACTGTGTATTTTTTCCACAAAGTTCTCAATCTTTGATTCGTTCAAAATAAGCTGCTAGTTATGGTTGATTACCCAGCATTTGGGGAAAAAAAGACGAGAAGAAACAATCATGCAAGAAGCCACCAAAACTAAAACACAAGGAGGCAGATCACATGAAATCAAGAGAACTCAAGTTTGAAGCGCAGCGCTTCGAAATGAAGACCACATTCCTGCAAAACGATGTACGACAAACCAAGAAAGCGTGGCCACCGAGAAGAATTGTTCCCCATCCCCGAAGTACCATTCATCAGCTTCATTGAAGACACAAGGACTCAGACGATTGTTTCCTGCATAATTAAGCAAAAAATATTTACACATGAAAACCGGAAGTCATGCGAGAGGCACGAAATGTGAGGATACTGAAGCCACGGGTACTCGTTCATTTTTACACTCTGCGAGTACACGAGAATAACTAGCCTCGTAAACCGACCACACACACACACAGAAACACAGGACCAGCCTTCTATATCGGGAAGTCGCTTCCATGTACTCTTGTGTCATAAAGCCGGTACGCCATAAAAACACACATCGTTGATGCGAAAAAAAGTTTAAAATGGACGGAAGTTTGCCATATATTTTTAAATCGATACCCATACTCTTGATGAAACATACTAAAGCATTTTTTAACTAAAATGAGTGAACTTTGGACTCTCGAAGAAAACATCGAGAATGCCTGTTTTGATTATTTCCTATTTTATAAGATATTATTGCTAAAATCATACGCGCATTTTAGTTGGTGCTAATCAATATTCTTCAAGCAAGTTACACCCTTACAGTTTGTATGTTTGTGGCCTATCTTTAGGAAAGGCGTACTTTCATTCTCCTTTTAAAATATTCTTTGAAAGAAGTTGGCATTGTTACGTTTTTTTATACTGCCCTCTCTGTTTTGCAACTTGTTGTAGTAAACATTTTTCAAAGTATAGTTATTGCATGAACATGTATTGCTTCAAAACGAACAACCTCAATCAGAAAAGAAAGAAAAGTTCACTCCCACATAGCAAAATAAATTAGCAAGAAAATGTGCTTACATCACGCTACCTACTATGTCAACTGCATTTTCATAATATACTGATAGAAATAAGAGAAGGTCGACCAGTTTACTCAGCATACACTTCCGTGCAAACGTACGGAGGTCATGGAAGATGATGCAAATGAGGCGTCATGGCGTGCGCGCCGGGATTCCTGAATTTTCCCCCCGTTCTGTTCATAGGACAGCGTTGTTGCATTGTCCAGGTCAAAACTATTCTCGTATTCTAGCACTGTTTGTCGAGGAAGACGAAGAAGTGTGTTTTGAATAGGAGCTACTTCTGCTAACTCCGGCGTATTTCAGTGGAAATTTAAGTCTGTTGATCGGTTTTCGCTGCTCCCTTGGAGGGGATAGATGTAGACCACCCCGGGCACCTGCCGGCACCAGCGGCGTCAGCGGTAGCCGCCTCCAGGAAGCGGATGGGACAAGCGAGTGACAGCGACAGTGAAGATACTCATGCTTACTATCTCAGCAGTGAGGAATTTTCAGATGACGATTTCCAACCTGTGCTGAGCCGCAAAGCGAAGAGGAGGAACATGAGGACATCCTCATTCTCAACTATTCAAACTGTAAGTGAAGCGCCAAAATCGAACTTCACTTATACCATCCTGTTTCTGCCTGCACTTCCTACCGTCAGCATGAAACACCTTAACAGACAGTCTGTGTCGAGGTCTCTGGAAACGCTCGTGCCAAATGAGATCACGGACATAAGAGTGAACGCCAGAAAGAATATACTGGCTGTTGACGTTTTGCATGCAAGTGCGTTGGGCGTTCCGCGCAGTGTAACTGACTTGGACGGCAACCAGGTGCGCTCTCATGTTCCCTTGGGATGTGATGAAGTAACCGGCGTGATCTACGACATAGATGTGGCTATTTCCAATGATAACTTACAATTTTTTGTCAAGTCAACAACTGATACTCCAATTGTTGATGTCACCCGGCTAGGCAAGTCTCGCTGTGTGAAGATTGCGTTTAAGAGCACATCACTCCCCTCTCATGTGAAGGTAGGGTACTTCAGACATGCTGTGCGGCCTTTCATTCCAAAGCCTCTCCAGTGCCGCAAATGCATGAAACTTGGACATGTGAGCAGCGTCTGCGAGAATTCGGTGGTATGTCACCGCTGCGCCGAGCCCCATGCAGCGGATAAGTGCGTCGCAACTGTCAAGAAATGCTCTAATTGCAATGGATCCCATGAAACCACATGGAAGGACTGCCCGTGGATTCAGAAGCAAATTGCCATCTTGAAGCAGATGGTGCGCGATCACTCATCTCATCGAGAAGCCGCAGCTAAAGTCAGAAGGCGTCGTTCACGTCGACGTCGGTCTTCAAGGACGCCCGCTACCTCCTCGACCCGTTTGCCAGATCCCTCATCAATACCACCTCCTTTGCCTCCCAGACCACATGCTGTGGGAAAGGCTGTAAAGGACAAAGCAAGTGAGCATACCCTAACTGCGACAGAGTGGCCTGCACTCCAAAGGAAATCAGCATCAAGCGAACCGAAGGAGTTTCATGTCAGCCAGTCCGTGATCGCGGTTCGAGATCTTTCCAACCAAGACAGGCAAGTGACTGCAATCGTGCAATCATTAATTGCCACGATTCGCACGCTACTGAGCAGCATACAATCTCCGTCTGCTAAGAGTGCACTGCAAATACTGGATGCACTGAATCCAGTTCTTGCTAACGTCGTATAAGCACAATGGCTCAGCAAAATCTCATCTTCCGCACTGAAGCTAAAGGTGCGTCGATTTTTCAGTGGAATGCCAGAGGCATGAAGTCCCGTATCTCGAAGTTTCGCCAATTCGTTCGGGCCAATCAATTCCCTATACTTGTCATATGTGAACCAAACGTATCAACGCCTTATAGATTGTCCGGTTACGAAGCTTTTTGTTCAGCCGCTTGCGAAGAATGAAACAAAGTAATTGTTTACATTCGGACAGACTTGACTTATCTTTCGCACCCAATAAGTTCAAATGACGACAATCAGTACGTGTGTCTTCGTGTAAAGAAGAATGCAGTTTCGTTCACGCTTATTGGTGGATATATATTTCCATCATCGCGATTTGACTGCGACAGATTAAAAGGCATCCTAATGAGGACCGATGGGCCTTGAATCATCACCGGTGACTTCAACGCCCATCACATGCTTTGGGGGAGCACTAGGATGAATGCCAGGGGCCGGAACATGGTTACATTCGCTTCCGACTACGACCTTTCCATCATGAACGGTGGTACCCCAACATATCTGCGGGGTCTCACGTATGGCAGTTGCCTTGACCTGACATTGGTGTCACGGTGCTTCTCTCACAAAGTTAAATGGTTTTGTGATATTGAGACTCATGGGAGTGATCACATACCCACCTACGTGAAGATTGATGGTATCATAAAAATTTCTCTTCCGGTGTTGTAATTGGCACTGACTGGTCGATGTTTACATCGCGTGTTGAGGACGCTTGCCAAGAAGGCCTTGCCTGCAGCCTGGAAAATATCATAGCAGAAGCTATGCAAGCGTCCAAATGTAAATTACCATTTTCGTCTAAAATAACACAGTTTGACATCGAACTAGAAAGATTACGAGCTATACGAAGGCGTGCTGAACGACGATAGAGACGCACAAGATTAATTTACGATCTGAGGGAAGCAAGATGGCTCCAGAAAAAGATTCAACGACGCGTTTACAAGCTGGAGAGTGAACGCTAAAAAGCATTCTGCCAATCTCTAGACCCTCATAAACCGCTGTCATATATCTGGAGAACAGTTCGTGGTCTTCGCTCCTCTCCGCAACAACGGCACCCTTTTAAAACTTTGGCACTCCATCATGGAAAAACATAACTCGAGGTGGCTGAAGAATTTTGCACGAGAGTTGCCGGGAATATTATGAACGAGAGCATCGACGCCGTGATCGTTCCTGAGACGCGATTACCAGAAATGGACATTCCATTCACGATGGAAGAACTGGAAGGTGCGTTAGTCGCTTCTAAGCGCATGTCATCGCCAGGTCCTGATGGTATTACTTATAGTGTGTTGGGACACCTTGGACAAAAAGCCAGAAAAGAACTTTTAACATGCTTCAACAACTCCTGGCTCAGCGGCAGTGTTCCCCGAGAATGGAAAATAAGTCGATTAATACCACTGTTGAAATCGGGAAAGTCATCATTGGACTTGACAGCGTATCGCCCTATTGCCCTTGCAAGCTGCCTCGGAAAAGTGATGGAAAGAATGGTTCTATTTCGTCTCGAGTGGTACTTGGAACGATACACCAAATACCCTTCTTGCATGGCAGGCTTTCGTCGGGGCCGCTCCTCCATCGACTGTGTCCTTGACTTATCGACATTTGTTCAGCAAGAAAAAAGTCGCAAGCGCATATCACTGGCACTCTTTCTTGACGTGAAGGGTGTATATGATAATGTAGCTCACGATGCCATCCTCACTTCTCTCGCAGCAATGGGCATTGGTGGACGAATGTTTCAATGGATAAAAGATTATATGAATGGCAGGGGTTTCTTTGTGCAAACAGATGAGGGTACAGCTGCTGAACATTACACCTACTGCGGAGTACCTCAAGGAGGTGTTTTAAGCCCCACATTGTTCAATGTTGCCCTCATTGGTCTGGTGAAGGTTCTGCCAAAGTCGGTGTGCCTATCTATATACGCCGATGATATTTGCCTCTGGAGTGCTCCAGTTACTCGCCCTCAGGTGCGTGCACGAATACAGCGGGCAGCAACCCTCACAACAGCCTACCTTCAGAAACAAGGCCTTACTATATCAACTGTGAAGTGCGCGTTGATGGCGTTTACACGCAAACCAATGACGCCATACCCTGTTTACATCAATGGGCAGAGTGTCAAATATGCACGGACGCATCGTTTCCTGGGCATAATAATCGACAGAAGTCTTTCGTGGAGCCCGCATTGTGCGTACTTGAAGAAGAGACTGCTATCTATTGTGCATATAATGAAATTCATGTGCGGGAAAGCATGGGGAACTTCTGTGGCCTCCATGCTACAGCTGTACAGGGCCCTATTTCTGGGTCTATTGCGCTACAGCTTGCCGGTACTGACTAACACTTACAAATACAATACTCATTCATTGGAGAGTTTGCAGGGTCAGGCACTGCGTATCTGCCTAGGACTGCCCCGATGCGCTTCTACTTATGCCACAATCATGCTTGCCAAAGACCATCCGGTCAGGACATATAGAGTTGTGGATTGCCTCAGAGCGCACATTCGACATGCTAGCCGTGTCCCCGACCACCACTTGGCCCTTCTACCCTCCAGAAGACCACGTGCTACGTTTTCAGACGTCAGAGCCAAGCACCTAAACAGCATTCCATCAGGATATACGCCAGCTACGAGAATGGCATGTCCTTTGTGGTGCCTCGACCAGCCGCAAGTACGTCTAGAAATTCCGGGTATCAAAAAGAAAAGCAATCACTCCAGAGTAGCATTGAAGCAAGCAACACTGCTATTATTGCATGAGTTGTACTTGGACCGAACGCAGATATACACTGATGGGTCCGTCTCGTCCAGCAGCTCATCAGGTGCCGCTGTAATTCCGGCTGCAGCAATGACAATCAAATTTAGGTTGTCGCATATGACTACATCTACGGCATCAGAGCTTGCTGCTATAAGGACTGCTTTACATTATCTCGTTCAAGAATGTCCAGGAAAATGGGTCATATTCTGTGATTCGAAGGCAGCGCTTCAGAGTTTGCAGTCTGCCATGCGTAGGAGGAGTCATGAACAATTGGTACAATAAGACATTGCCATCATGAAGCTCTAGCACGAGGGCATTATATTATATATCAATGACTGCCTGGACATATCGGTATTACCGGAAATCAATTAGCCGATGATGCAGCCCGCTCAGCCCATGAAGGAACCCGTGTAGTCCCGATTCCTCTATCAAGGAATGATGCAGCAAGACAACTTTACCTGCTGGCTCGAGATCTTACACGCATGTTCTGGTCGTCTACCAGCTTCCAAAGGTGTAAATTTTATGAACTGGATCCTTCGCTCAAGATAAAGCTACCGTCACAAGTTTCCCGCTCCGATGCGACACTGTTAGGCCGCCTTTGGTGGGGTGTTGCATTCACAAAGGTGTGCTTTTTTCGCATTGGTATGGCAGACACTCCTACATGCGACTACTGCGGAGCTGAAGAGACCATCGAACACGTCCTGTGCAGTTGCGCTTGCTACGACACACAGCGATGCCAGCTCCGGATGGTTTTGAATCAACTTGATCCCGGACCATTTTGTGTGCAGAAGGTACTAGGACCTTGGGCATCTGTCTCAGTTGCGCAGAAGGCGACTAAAGCACTGCTACTTTACCTAAAGTCAACAAACCTGAGCGACCGCCTGTAAACTGTGTGTGCTCCCCGAGTGTGCTCGTGATTGTGTGTACCTTCTCATCTCTCTGCAACCTCTTTTCTCCCCTTCATCCCTTCCCAGTGCAGGGTAGCAAACCGGATGTGCGTCTGGTTAACCTCCCTGCCTTTCCTTGCATCTTTATCTCTCTCTCTCTCTCTCTCTCTAGCACTGTTTGTCAGAGAGATGGAAAGAAGCGTTTTATTAGAAAGATAGGGCACATGAACTCAATTTTGGTATTTAGTTTAACCTGTTTGGTCGAGAAAATTTGACCCATGTCTCCACCTCTCCCTCTAAAAAAAGAAAAAAAAAACCTGAATTAACGGCCTGGCGGCAGGACTGGTGGGGTGGTTGTGGTTAGAGGAAAAACGCGCCTAATTTCCGCAGCCCGTTAAAAAGCACGGTGCAGCACCTACGGGTAGGGAACAGTGGATAGGGAAAAGGTTAGATGTTTTTTCTCTCCCCTAAAGACTGAAAAGAGAAAAAAAAATGCAGCAGCGTGGCACAACTCTCTCCCATGATGAAAACACAAAGTACGGCAAGTTTCTCGAGAAAATGACCTCTCCTTCACGTCCCCTCTGTCTTACAAGGTTCCACAGTGCTGTCAAATGTTTGGTTTTTTTTTTTTCTTATCCCCATTTCCATGGAAGCGTTGAGTGCTCTGCAAGCCGTCCTGCCCAGCGACAGTTTTACCTGTCTGCATTCTTTTCGCATTCCTGGTCACTGGTCTAGTCCACTCCTTTCCCCTCTTGCCCTACAAGCATGACGATTCCCAAAAATATCTCACTGCGCTTATACAATCAATATAATTTTTTCACTGAAATGAGTGCACCCATGCGTAGTTTGCACCAAGCACATCTCCTAAGCTCAGTTTCCTACATCTATAAAGAATTAACGCTGGTTTCAGTTATTCGTGTTTCATTAGTTCAACTTGCACAATCGATCAAAATACTTTATACGCAGTGTTAAACCTTGACCTGGCTTTTAATAATATGAAAGCGAACAAACATTAGCGTTTGTGTTTGCTGACAAGACCATAACGATTTTTTTAACCAGTAAGGTTTATTTATACAGTTTTTAACTTCTTATAAAAGTCACAACTATGATATTTTGCGTGTTGCATACCAAAGCAGCTCTCAAAATATTACAGTGGTGTGATTTATATTATCGAAGTTATGTTAAGAAAAAAAGTCATGGTCCAAACAACTTGTTATCGCAGTTTACGCTGACTTTTTTATCTATATCCTGTAAAATTAGCCTATTATTGGCAACCTGTTTGGTTTCAAATGAACATTACCTGGTCTTAGAATTAATTACCTGACAAGAATAGCACCGATAATTCGAGAAGAGCACACTCACCATTTTTTTTCACCGCATCGGTGACCGCCGGATCGCACAACACTCGCGACATCCCAATGTATCGTTCGCTGCCAGGAACTATCACACAAATACCGTTGGCACAACCCCCTTCTGTTGATGATAACCTTGGTTGCTGCTTGTAGTCGCTTGTGATATCCACAGGGTGCACAGAACTATCTATTTTCCTTGAACGCGGCCAAACGCTTTGCACAATCTTCACTGCACCAGCTAGGTCTGTGCCATGTTGGTTTGTGGGGAACGGCCTCCCAGGGGCGAGGCTTCCCGCGCCACTCCTCGAATAGCCAATAAATGTCGCTGAGAAATGAGCTGAAGTATTTCCGAAGCTTCTATCGGGAGAAAAGCAATGCGCCGGAAGATTTCCGGAGTAACCACGGGAGCATAATCAGGGGATTGGTACCATTTTCCTCTGGTTTCTCCGTCTGGCGCCCACCAGAGGAAAACGAACATCAAGCCTGCCTAAGGCAAGTTTGCGAACAAGTCCAGAGCACGGGCGTGGATCAGTGGTAGAATACTGCGCTGGCACCCAGCGGACCCAGGTTTGAGCCCTAATGTGTCATTGTTACTAAATTGGTTTTTTTTCTAATTTCGTGTGATGTGGTTATGGACACCGGGGGCGGTGTCAGTGGTGGCAGTGGACTACTACGGTGCGTGTGACCCCAGTTGTCCTCTCATAACAACTTTCGCTGTAAAATAACATAGGTCAGAGGACGGAGCCTTGTGGCTCTCCGGAATTTACATTAGTAAAGGGTGAATATGGCCATTAGCACTCGCGAACTGTAAGTGGTCGAGAAGGAAGCACCTAATTCATCTGAAAATGTTAGCATAAAGATTAAGAAAGCTGAGTTTTGGAAGTAACAGTTGATGACAGACCTTATCAAATATTTGCTTTGGAGAAGTCCAAGAATGTGCAGTTCATGCGTGATGCTTCGTCAAGAATTAGGTGCAGTTTATGAGTGAATGACAGAAGTGAGTTTCGCATGAGTATGTTTTGCAAAAATAATTTTGTGCAAGCTTCTAAAATGACTTATCTTCTAAATTACTAGCTTATGATCTAAATATTACGTGCTCAAGCTATTTACAGCATGTACTGGTTAGTGAGATGGGTCTGTAGTTAAGAGGTGAGGTTTCGCTGCCTGATTTATGAAGCGGAACTACCTTCCCAATCGTCCAATCAGTTAGAAGGCTAGATGTGTCAAGAGATTGCTGAAATATCTTGGTTAGTATGATGTAACTGTAGCCAGAAGTACTCTTCCAAAATTTGGCACGAACAGAGTCGTCACGTGGAAATGAACAATTCTGTAATCAATTGATTAGTTTAGCGATACATAAATAAAGATGGGATGAATGAGCGGGAAATCAACATCTCACAAATCGGGTGAATGCACATTGGATGTCGGACAAAAAGTTTGAACAAAAGCGTCATTTAATGTGGAAGCACATAGATTGTTAGGTGTTCGATCGCCGTTATTGTCCTCAAGCGCAATAAAGGAATCTGGTACTGGTTTTATGCGGAGGCAAATCTTTTTGACGTTGTCCTGTAGCAGATACGGAAAAGTAGATGGCATAAAGTTAGTTTTAGTGTGTTTAAGCGCTTGCAAATAAGTCTCCGAGGCTAATAGGCGTGCCATCTGATGCCGGTTTGCGACGCTTTAGCCAAGTGATAGATACGCTTCTTCCTGTTAAATAAACGTTTAAGATTAGGTGTATACCAAGGCTCACTTGAATTAGTGGTGATGCTCCGTTTTGGAATGCATTTACTGGCCCCGCCTGCTCCGTGGATCTAGTGCCTAAGGTACTCGGCTGCTGATCCGCAGATTGCGGGATCAAATCCTGGCTGCAGTGGCTGCATTTCTGATGGAGGTGGAAATGCTGTAGGCCTGTGTACTCGGATTTGGCTGGATGTTAAAGAACCCCAGGTGGTCGAAATTTTCGGAACCGTCCACTACGGCGTGTCTCATAATCATATGGTAATTTTGGGACGTTAAGCCCCACATATCAATCAATCATTATTATGAATACATGAACATGAGGTGTCTTTCCGGATCGCAAGTAAGACGCCACCACCACATTTGGCTATGTGGTCACAGTGGTAGATAAAATAATGATGCACGTCATTAAGAAATCTCGGAATCGTGACGATGTGCCGAAAGCCACGTTTCTGTGAGAGAAGTAATGTGTGCTGAGCAGTTTTCTATGGCAGAAGACACAGAAGCATGTTTGTTCAATACACCTATAACATTGGAATACAGCACTGACACATGACGTAAATTTGAATGGCCACCACCCCGCGCGTGCCCCTAATGCGAGGTGCAGAGTAAGGCGCCATTGCCACGAATACCGCTGCTCCTCCGTGATACATCGCAAACGTCATCGCTAGAATCGTCATACAAGAAGTATTTATCATTCATTAATAGCTTGTTGTATCGAAGCTTAAAGTTCGGTTTTCCGGGCTGACTGTTTCCGAAATCCAACAGCTTCTTTCGCAAAACACGAGTGCCAGGTGAAAAGTCTTCGCTATTTGTAATATTTTTTTACCTCACCTCTCCGCACAGAAAAAAAAACATGTTCTCTAAATTTGAAGCTGTCAACTTTTCTACAATCTGTTGGTATTTGTTTACTGAGAACGCACCTAAAAGATGTGCGTAAGATGTGCGTATTTAATGGAATCAGTTGGGAACGACTCCGCCACTTCTGATATGGCTGATAACACTGTGGGTCTTGTTTGTCTCCAAGTCTCTTTTTCATCAGTGATACCACGAAATATGAGGTTATTGCGCCGAAACCAATCTTCCATTTCATCCAGATGAGATTGTATAAAATCGTTTCGAGCAGTTTGTTTTTCCAGCATTTCTCTTGCATTAGAAAAGTGTTCACTAAACTGGTCCGTAGTGGTGCACTTGTCATCAAGTTGGTTTAGCCTTGTGCATGTCACATATTTTCCTTTTCATGGATTTTTGCACGTTTTCGAGAGTTTCAGTGTCAGTAGCTAAATATGTCTGACATTTCAAACATTGCAGTGTGCGAGAATGCACGTCATTGAGCAATTGGAACACAATTTTCATTTGATCAGCTGGATTATCGGGGAGAGATTCAATATCCCATAGTGCTGGTGAGCGTTTCGGAGGCCCCGGATTTTTCGCAACATCCCCCGACAGTATTAGCAAAATATTAGCGCATATATATTAGTGAACAGTGTTAGAAACGTCTCGTGACCACAGGAATAGCAGTAAAAATCGATTGTCGCTTTTTAGCATATTGTCACGCAGCAAAGGACGACGCAGTTGTCTATAAGGAAAACAAGTTTATTGGAGCGAACTTGTGCTCCCCTAACAACTGAAAGAATACACAGACGGCAAAGCAGCGGTCGGCAAAACGACGTGCACGCTAGTGAGCGTCGGCGATCGAATGTCGCGGCATCGGCTGTGCGGGAATTTATATCCCTCGGCGCGAGGGTTTCTCGAATAGTCGAATTGTATCGAGAACGCTGTGATAGCGTTTGTTCAAAACGCTGTTTGTTCGGAACGCTCGAAACGCTGTTCGATAGCGTTTGTTCGAAACGCTGTGAAAACAGGGATAGCACAGGTCGGCGCAGCCAGGCCGAAAAAGAAAACACAAATAAACAAACCCAATGCATGGTTCGCGGCATTATAGTAAACTGGGGGTACATGTACCCCCAGTTCACTATGTGCACACCAGGATGACAAAAAACCGAAGTCGTTTAGGCATGCTACTATCACTGGTGCCTCGGCCAATAATCGGCAAAATGGGGCGCCGCACATTTAGGTCCGGTGCAAGGTATGATGCGTCCTTCGTTGTGCCCGACTGCCTACAGGCGAGTTGATCCAGGACAGGCGAGTCGAGGTGAGGATGGAAGCAGGTGTTGGCACACTTGAGATGACCGGTGGTAGAGGAATCAGCCATTGCGGTAAACCACCGCGCTGAACCATCGGGTGCAGCAGGCGGCAGTGGAGCGATTAACGCAAGTACAATTTACACGATGCAAAGCTAAGCCGTATGGTCATGCTGCTATTACTGGTGCTTCGACAACTAATCGGCGACATGGGGCGCAATACTTTTAAGTCTGGTGCAAATTATGATGCGGCCGTCGAAGCGCTCGACTGCCTACAGGCGAGTTGACTTAAGAGAGCCGAGTTGAGGTAAGGCTGGAAGCAGGTGTTGGCGCACTTGAGTTAACCGGTGGTAGACCATCTTCGAGTGCTATCCTAGCTCCATTGCGAAGTAAGTGAGTCCCGATCTTCGACCTGCGTTCCATTCTTTAGCCTTCGCAACGTGCTCTAATTGTTCTAACCAATCTTCCGCGTCTTTCTAGGCCTCTCTGTGAAAAGGCTCTAGTGTCAATGGAGCATTCACTACAATGTTATAGCTGGCGTAACACGAGTTGTCACGTCGGCGGCGTTTTCGGCCACAGCCGTTGAGACCCTGTGAGAATCCAACAAAGGTGAAAATTTGGGGGCCTCACCACGTGAACGATGACTGCAGTGGTGGTAAACTAAAGTGAGTTCACCGTCTTCAAGCCGCTGTGGCTCTGGGCTGCGTTACGTAGCTTGCAAAGGGCTTGGAATTATATCCCAGCTCCTCCACCAGTTTGCAACGCACAATTAAAGGTGTACTTTAATGAAAAAAGTGATTGGGGAGAAATTGTGCCCAAGCTTAAACGAACAGCTTAATGAAAGTTTGTGTGGCCGTTCCAGATGACAGTCTCCTCTCAATCCTTCACACCTTCTTCTTTTCTTTTTATTGCGATAGCACTTATATCAACATTCTCGGCTGGATTTTGCCATCGACGTCGACGTGGGCATTCCCGTCACTCACTCACTCACCGTACATGTATCATCATCATCATCATCATCATCATCATCATCATCATCAAAATCAGCCTAACTACAGCCACGGCAAAACAAAAGCATCAGCCGTGTTCCGTCAGTCAATTCGGTCCTGTGCTTGGTGCTGCCACTTTGTACCCGAAAACATCCTAATCTCATCTGCTCACCTAGCTTTCTGCCTCCCCCTAACTCGCTTGCCTTCACTACGAACCCAGTCAGTTAAGCTCAATCACCAGTGGTTGTCCTGCCTATGCGCTACATGCCCGCCTCATGTCAATTTCTTCTCCTTGATTTCAACTATGATATCTTTAACTCCGGTTTGTTCTCTGATCCGCTAAGCTCTCTTGTCTCTTGAAGTTGCACCTATCATTCTCCTTTACATCGCTCGCTGTGTCGTCCTCAATTTAAAAGGAACCCTACTTGTAAGCCTCCAGGTTTCTGCTTAGTAGGCAAGTACTGGCAAGATGCAGTTGTTATATACCTTCCTCTTGAGGAATAGTAGGAATCTACCAGTCATGATTTGAGAGTGCTTGCCGAATGTGCTTCACCCCATTTTTATTCTTCTAGTTACTTCAATTTCCTGGTTTGGCTCCGTGGTTATTACTTGTCCAAGTAGACGTAGTCTTCTACAACTTCAAGTGCACTATTGCCTATTTCGAAGCGTTGTTCGGTTCCGAGGTTGTTGTGCATTACTTTCGCTTTCTGCAGAAAAAAATTTAAGACCTACCTTTCTGCTCTTGTTTAATTCAGTAATCGTGATTTGCAATTTGTCGCCTGAGTTGCTCAGCAAGGCAAAGCCATCAGCAAAGCGCAAGTTACTAAGGTACTCTTCATTCTTAGTTATCCCTAACTTTTCCCATTCTAGGCAACTGTAAGACTCCTGTAAGCACGCGGTGAATAACATTAGGGAGATTTATCCCCTTAAGTTACACCTTTCTTGATTGGTATTTTGGGAGCACTATGTTGGTAGTTTATACTCTGTAACTTTCTTCCGGGATGTTTATGTATGCTTCGTCGACGCCCTGATGACAGTGTCTGCATGAATGATTATATTTCTACTGAATCAAATGCCTTTTCATCATCTATGAAGGCTATTTGTAGTGGTTGGGTGTATTCTCAGCATTTCTCTATTATCTGATTGATAGTATGAATGTGATCGATTGTTGAGTAGCCTGTTCGAATTCCTGTTTGTTCCTTTGGTTGATTAAATTTCAATGTTGTCTTAATTCTGTTAGCATTTACCTTTGTAAATAGCGTGAATACGATGGAGAGCAAGCTGATCGGACTGTAATTCTTCAAGTTTTTGTCATCTCTTTTCTTATGTATTAAGATGTTGTTAGCATTCTTTCAAAACTCTGGTACCCTCCCCGTCAAGAGACACTTCGTAAATAGCGTGGCCTGTTTTTAGAACACAATCTGTACTCCATCTTTCAGCATATGTGAGTTTACCTGATCCTCACTAGCAGCTTTTCTTCTTTACATTCACTTTAAGGCTTTTCTGACTCCTTCTGTCGTTTACTGGAGGGATGTCATCTGGGCTACTGCTAGTTCTTACATTAAGGTCGCGGTTTTCCCCGTTATTGTACAGATCTCTGTAAAACTCGTCCACTATTTTAACTATCTCAACCATATCCGTAGTTTCTTTGCCTTCCTTGTCCCTTGGCGCATACGTCTGCTTTTTGCCTATCCCAAGTTTTCTGTTCACCGCTTTGACGCTTCCTCTGTTCTTTAGAGCGTGTTCAATTATCTCCACGGTATACCTCCTTGCATCAGATACCTTAGCTTATTAATCAACTTCGAAAAATCTGCCAGTATTTTGGTCTCTAATGTTTGAGGCTTTCATGTTGTGACGCTTCTTAATGAGGTTCTTCGTGTCTTCAAACAGCTTGCCAGTGTCCTGCCTAACTACCGTACCTCGAGCTTCCACTGCACACTCCGTAATGATACGCGTCAGATTGTCATTCATTGCGTCAACGCTAAGGCTAGTTTTTCGATAATAGCCGAGTATCTGTTCTGAAGGGAGGCTCTGAATTCGTGTACTTTGCCTGTGAGTGCTAGCTCATTGATTGGCTGCTTGCGTATCAGTTTCTGTCGTTCCTTCATCAAGTCTATGTGAATTCAAGACCGTAACATTCTGTGGTTACTGTATCGTGCCTTGCTAAGCACTTCCACGTCCTGCACGATGCCTTGGTGCGTACTCAGTATATAGTCTATTTCGTTCTTTTTCTTACTTTCGCCATTAGAGCTCCTCCTTGTCCACTTACGAATCACTCGTTTTCAGCAGAAAGTATTCATGATCTGTATATTATTGCGTCTGTGAATTTTACTAATAACTTTTCTATAAAATTTCTAATACCGATGCCATAATTTCCTACTGCCTGGTCTCCAGCCTGCTTCTTCCCTACCTTCCCATTTAAGTCGCCCATCAGTTATTATACTGTGTGCTTACTTTGCTCATTGCTGATTCCATGTTTTCATAGACGCTTTCAACTAACGCGTCATCGTGGCTAGATGTAGGTGCGTAAGTCTGTACTACTTTCATTGTGCATCTCTTATTCAGTTTATTTACAATATCTACCACCCTTTCATTAATGCTATAGTATTCATCTGTTGTCTGCCGGTCACTTTGCTTCGTTCATCAAAGTATTCAACGAAACAAAAAACACTACAAAATAATGTCATTCTAAGGCCCGCTGGTACATGATTTTTTTATACACTAGAGGAGTGGTTCTCAAATGGGGGCCCGCGAAGCCATTTCTATGATCTGTGAAACCCTCACCCGCATTTTTCTTTAAGCGTGACTGTGCCACGTATTCGTGAACTGTGCAGAATGAAGTGATGTGGCACGTTTGTTTGATGTTTTTCGTAGCAATAAAAGACACTTGTTGCACGCTACAGTAGTGTTTTAACATATCTACGAACCCCCTTTACCCTTCCTCTACTCAGCTGCAAGCTCCCCCCCCCCCCCCCCCCCATCACTTCCATCAGTCCACAGGGTTCCCGACACATCCATGACTGAGAACCACTGAACGAGAGCCATAAATAAATTTTACATACCAGTACACGACGCGATTATGAGGCCCACCAGAGAGAAATCTGTAAATTTTGACGACCAGGTGTTTTTAAGGCGCAATCACATCGCACAGTCAATGGTCCTCTACCGTTTTCCCTCCATCGAAATGCGACCGCTGTGGCTGGTACTGCACCTTTCGTGCCACCAGCCGCCGATCTCCATAGCTGCTGTGCCATCGCGGCGGTATATCTACAGTGTCTTCACAGATGCATAGTCATCCATAAAAACGTAATAAAATTATAATAAAAAATAATGTAAGGCAGGGATCTATGGCAGTGGCATGTACCCTACAATCAGCATGTTCATGTTGCTTATGATGGGGATGAAAACAATCACACACTTGTGAAACGAAAATGTGCAAGTTTGATTACATGATAGGTACACAGTTGAAAATATTTTTTTATATATTAACTCAGTTGTTACTGCGACAAAACGCGTGTCAAGAGGCCAGTCAGGTTTTAGACTTAGCTTTTTAGTGAGTGTAACACGTGCTTAGCATTCATTTATTCATTTATTGATTTATTCAATCATATCAAATGTAATGGAATGGCTTGGCAGTTTAGAGGCGAGTGGAGTACATGTGTACATCAATAAGAAGAATACTAATGTTTCAGCGAACACTTTTAATAATATTCAAAGGCACTGCCGGATATTGTACAATTTTAGCTCGCGATGTAGTCTACGTGAAGAGGTAGAAGTGGAGCGAAGCACAAATTACTGCATTGCTTGCCTTGTGGGCTTATCGCGTGAAGCAACGTTACCTACCATCCTTAAAGAAATAAGCCATTTAAACACCATTTCAATCTTTGCGACATTTTCGCTACCATCGCAACCAACTCTATGACTGACGAAAATTACTCTTATTCCTTGCTATTTACGTTATGCCATATGCACGCCTTCAACGCTGACTCACAGTGTGCACACACTGGAGTGCAGACTTGTAGTTTTCTCCAGCTCTGCTAACGTAGAATGTACCGCTGCGCCCGCCAATGGGGGGCAGGGGAAGCGGGGGTTCAAACCCTTTCCAACTCCCAACTTGTAACGTAAGAAGGTAGCGATGGTTAGGAGTTAGTAGTAGAGGCAGAGAAGGAAGAAGATCAGAATGAAAAACATGGAGTATGAGCTGGGCCACGTCTGCCATTCATCGTAGCATCGCACGAGTCGACAGGATGAAGAACTGGCCACCACTCGTGAACCTCACATCATTCACGAAGCCACCTGCAGTACGCCTCAACTGAATATCGACCACAGAAGAGGTGATCTCAGGCGCATTCAGTTACCGGCACCATGACAGAACCATTGACTGACGTCGACATCCCCAAGTACACCGGATCAGCAGACGACGGACCCGTACAGGACTGGTTCAACCTATTCGAGCTCCACGCTGCCGCTGCATCCTGGTTGGAACGGGAGATGATCATCAACTTCACTGACTACATCTCCGGTGAGGCATTTAGGTTTTACCTCACCCACATCTTTGAAAATTACGAATCATGGCAAAAAATCAAAGAGGAGATGATTACCCATTTTAACGACTATGACCAAGACCTACTCATTGCCAACCATCTAGAGACAACCGCACACTATCGTCAATTCCTTAAGCAGTCCTCAATCATTCGAAAGCCCAGCGCGAATCGACAACTGCTTCAAGACGAAGTGGCACATGAGTTTACTTACAGAAGGCCATGCGTATATTGGGAAAAACCTAACCGTCAAGCGCGCATCCCTTCTGCGCGAAAGTCAGCATTTCCGAAGTCATCGCTTCAACATACGACACGAGACGTCGCTCACCCTACTGATGCCTTTCATGCTTCGTCTCGCATACATGGTCCGCCACCTGGTTTTCTACGACACAGCTCTTCAAAGGCTCCTAACGGTCACTATTCGTGTCATAAGGACGCATTGTTCATGGTAGACCAGCTGACACATGAGGAAAATGCCGAACAACGCCATGACGACTCAAAGAGTGAAAATCAGTCTCCACACATTGGATCAGCTTATTTTTCATCTAGCACAATTGGGCTACCTCGTGGTTTTCCGTCACTTGGCTCTTTCGTCGCTCACAACGCCCACTTCACATCTAGCCCGCTCACAATGATCGGGATAGAGCTGCGGAGCTCAGAGAATACTCAGCCAAGCTTTGAACCTACCATCCAGATCCAGGCGCAAGAACCACTCGCCGCGAACAGCGAAGAAGAAGCCCCTGATGATATATCTATCAACTCTGAAGCATTACTTTCATTACCCGAAATGCAACACAATGGCCTAGAGACTACTACCTGCCCACTCGACACCACATTCAATTGCCCAGAAAGTCAGTGTCATGGTGAAAAAGGACTGCAACCTCAGGTCTTTTCGCAGGAACATCATCAATGCCAGCAAGTCCAAGAACAACAGAGATTCCAAAGGCTATACGAACAAGGACGACGACGAATGGAATCATCTTCGGAAGAACACACGTGGTTTATGGAAAGCCGTTTACAAACGTGTCAACCAAACCAACGACATATTCAAGATTTCTTGCTCGAAACAAAGAAAGCATCGAATCCAGGATATTTTCCCAAGGGACGTCGAGTAAGCTTTCTCCAGTCGAGATCAAGACTCAGGCAACACGACATACAACGTCGAGAAAGGCGCCAAACCATACCCTGTATTCCGCAAGGACGCAGCAATCACCGCACCAGCCTCGGTCAACAAGCACGCAAACGGGTGGCGCCGCATGGGTTCCAATCAAGACAAATAGCACGACACCTGCGCAAATCATCTAGCCAATGCTTCAAGGCCAGCACACCACGTTCATTCATCGCAAGAATACCGGCTGTGTTTCCATCTGACTTCACGCTCAAAGCATGCTTATCTTGTCCAGAGCGCAACAGCCAGCCTCGCGCTCCAGAGCTGTACTTGATACCCCGGATTGCTGTCCTCTCCTGTGAAGCTATAGTGTGTTAACGGAAACTTCCTCGGACTTGGAATGATCTTCTCTTTTTGACAGTGTTCAGTTCTAAGCCGTGCATGTTCAGTTTTCATTTATGTTCGTCTGACGCGACTTCTTTCGGGGGGAGTCCCCTGTAACGTAAGAAGGTAGCAATGGTTAGGAGTTAGTAGTAGAGGCAGAGAAGGAAGAAGGTCAGAATAGAAAAAACATGGAGTATGAGCTGGGCCACTTCTGCCATTCATCGTAGCGTCACATATATACATGCACACATGCAAACGCAAGCACGAACATACATATAAGTACTCTATGATTCTCGCCGGCCTCGAAATGCTAGAGCCGCGGTTACGATCAAACTCGTTTCCATCGGATCGGCAGCCGAACACAGTAACCACTGACAGGAATTCTGTAAAAAAAAAATGAAAGAACAGAGGTAAAATATTTTTCTTGGGATTTGAACCCACGCCGCGACAAATTGAACGCCCGCGAACTACGTGCTTGGTCACTCGAACAACTTGGCCATTACACCTTTTTTTTTCTTTATTGCACTCGGCCATAACACCAGCTTGGTGCTAGGCGATAAAATTTGTCTTAACAAGATACAATGGTCCAAGACTCGTATCAGTGACACGACTGCGTTGTAGAAAACTGCATTTTGGAAAGCACTTTTCGCCTCGAATAAACATGATTGCAGGCTCAAACAAAATTGCAGGCTCTTCGTACTACTTAGATCTCCGAAACATGGGCAGATTTCCGCATAGTTTTTTCATAAGGCCTTGTTTTGTCCCGAAAAACAAGCTGGGATTTCGGTGGTTTCCATAGAGCCCCATTGTGTAAATTTGATTTGTTGTGGAAACAGAATTCGAAGCCCCGACTTTAACAATGCTGCATTTGTGAAGTGCAGTAGAGCTCCCAGAACGTGTCCCTTTCAGAACTTTTCCTCAATTTTTGCCTCTATGACCTTGTCCCATTGAAAACGCGCGAGCTTCTAGCCGTGGCCGCCAGCTCGCTGTATTCAAGTTGCTGTGGCTCTGGGTCAGTGTCCCTGATTGTTTGAGTCCAGGGAAGCTAGCAGCAAGATAGAATTTGAGGAGCGATTGAGAAAAATGGGAGAGGAGCGTTGGGCTAGGAAGTTTCCAGTTTCTTGTACATGAAGAACGTCCATACTAAATGGAGGAAACGAACACGAAAATTTTCAAGCAAAAATTAGACAACAGCAAAATATCAAGCCAAAGGGAAACATTGGTTGAACAGAAGGTGAAGGAAACAGAGGGGGACATGTGGAAGATGGGAATGCTTACAAAACCATCACTGGAGACCTACCGAACTTTTAAGCAGGAAATTGCAAGGAAAAAGATCTACGATAATTCTCGGGGTAGTTCTTTGCTCTTCGAGGCTAGAACGGGAGTATTTCGGACCAAGACGTACCGTGCAAAATACGAAGGCACAGACCCAGTATGTAGTGCGTGTGGAGAGGAGAAGGAAACAGCTAAACATTGTTCTGTAAATGGCTCCACCTTATAGTCAAAGATGATGGCACCGAATTTTTCAAAGCATTGGAGTTCAAGGACAGTGAAAGCAAAATAGACTTTAAACGGGTAGAAATAACTAGGAGGAGGCTAACTGATTGGTGGCTACAATCGAGGCGCGAATGAAATTCAATCCTTAAACACACAGTGATAGTACTTAACTCTATGGCTAGGTGGCCTGAGCCACCGCCTGTCTAAAGGGCACAGCTGGATCCATCCATCCATCCATCCATCCATCCATCCATCCATGCATCCATCCATCAATCCATCCATCCATCCATCCATCCATCCATCCATCCATCCATCCATCCATCCATCCATCCATCCATCCATCCATCCATTCATCCGTCCATCCATCCGTTCGTCCGTCCGTCCTTCCGCCCGCCTGCCCGTTCCTCCCTCCATCCATCCATCCATCCGTCCGTCCGTCCGTCCGTCCCTCCCTCCCTCCCCCCTCCCCCCATCCATCCATCCCTCCCTCCCTCCCTCCCTGAAAGCTGGTTATGGGGTATGTTGTGATTTCCCTTTATTCATCCCTCGTAGCAGAACAACAGCCATTATCATTATTGAGCCTCCTCACGAGCTGACGCTTGGCCTCGTGGCAGCGCTGGATCACCCTTGTCTTTTTCTTTCTTCCTGAGTTCAGTTAAAGCCCTACATCTGGCAAGACGTGTTCTTTGCTCTATGAGAGCTGCGCCGCCGCAGTAGGGCTCAGAGGTCCAACAGGGTAAGTTGTCTGAGTCGCACCGAGCCGAGTCACATGCGGCCTAGTCAAGCCCAACTGAGATGAAGCCTAGCACTGAGCCTTGCGATCCACCCTGTCCAACATGGTTGTTTCATTCTCGCGCTGCAGGAGCTGCACCCAGACTCGAGCTTTGGCACCAATGTGGTCGTACTTCTCTCAGCCAGGGCAGAACAGATGTGGATGCGTTTGGGAAAGTACAACCACATGGACCGGTGAGTTCGTGTTGCGCGCATCTGTGCATACAGCAAGAACGGCTTTTTATTTTGCCTGCAGGATACCGGTTCCACAATTGCGCACATCCATATCGTACGATGTATATCGGAATTCAATCGGTAAGTGTGCTCGTCATATCGTGCATAAAATTGCTTGCCAGTGTTTTAACGCGATAACTATCAGCAATTCGTTCTGTTGTTATCAGTTTTTTTGCTTTTAGGGCATATCCTTATCGTCCTCGAATTACTAGCATAGTTTCAAAATGAGACTTGCTCTTTCTACTCGCCCGCTGCATGCGGTGACAACAAACGCGTAACAAAACCTGTCTTCGTTTTATGCCACCTCACGCCGAGCCACCAGGTACTACGTTCTGTCGTTATTTGCGAGATGTCTTAACATTCGTGGTTTTCAAACTACGTTCGAGCGCTATTCTTCATGGCGAAGTAAGCGAGCCCCAGTCTGCGACCTGCCTCCAATCCGTTTAGCCTCCTCCGCGTTTTCTTAGGCATCTCCGTGAAAAGGCTCCAATGTTAGTGGAGAATTCCCAGCAATGTTATAGCTGGCGTAACAAGAGTTGTCATGTCGCTGGCGTTTTCAGTCACAGCCGTTGAAACCCTGCGAGAATCCGACAAAGGTTAAAATTCGGGGGCCTCACCACGCAAACGACGGCTGCAGCGCTGGTGAACTAGAGTGAGCTCGCTGTATTCAAGTCGCTGTGGCTCTGGGCTGCGTTACGTAGCTTCGCAAAAATTTGGAATTATATCCTGGCTCCCCCACCAGTTGCTAACGCGCAGTTAAAGGTACACTTTAATAAAAAAGTGATTGGGGCGAACTTGTGCCCAAGAAGCGAACAGCTCAATGAAAGTCTGTGGGCCGCTCCAGACGACAGTTTCTTCTCCACCCACTTTAGTTACTGACAGTACTAGTTTTTGACAGTACTGATTTGAACTACTGCAAGCCAACATTTTGGCTCAAGGAGCATGGGCTATTCGCGTACAATGCAAAGTAAAATACAGAAACAATGCAATCAATGAACTCAAGAAACAAAACGTACGAATAAAGCTAGCATGACAATCATTGAAAGATAGGGCCATCATTCATGTGGTAGGTACAAGTAGAAGCGGTAATAACAAAGAGTGCTACACTGTTAAGCATTGGATACTGCTAACAAAGTCATCGGAGCTGAATACACTATTTGGCAACGAATTCCAATCCGCGACCGTACTAGGAAAGAAACTGTATTTAAATGCTTTTGTGCGAGCCAATATTGGTGCTAACGAGTCTTCATGATTGTGCCATGTTGTTGCTCTACCGAGACGCTGAACTCTTTCGTTACTGCAAAAAATGGCTATTTTTGATGGGTCTCGGGAAAATAGTTTTTGTCAGCTTGAAAAGTATTCCAGCACTCGTACACTCAGTACGAGTTCACTTACTTGAATACCTCAGTTTCGCGGTGCTGTCGTGTATGAACCCCGAAGAGTCGGTGATCGCGGTCTTCGAATATGTAGCGGTTGCAGCACTCACGCCGGTGAGGTTGACGAGGAGAGAAGCCTGGACGGCGTTCCATGGCAGCTCGTATGTTGAAAGAGTGCGGCAACGGGAATGTAGGCCATGGGAAGCGTGAGTGGCATTCTCAAAGAACAGGAGCCGGTGCGGATCCCTGCCGTGAAATGGTGGCAGGGTGTCAATGAGGTCATGCCCTACAAAACCAGGGGAGGCCTGGACGCCGTCCACTGGTGGTCTGAAGGGTAAGTGAAGCGGTGGGTGGGACCCCATTGCCAAGGAAGCGTGAACGGCGTTCCTGGATGGAGAAGCCCGCGATGCCGACAAACCACGAAGACACGTACCGGTGGCTTCCCGCAGATTATTTACTTGTCGAACTGCGCCATTGTAATGAAGGGAACAGAGACAATACCCGATCATGGGCCAGCTGTTCTTATTCTGCCTCTTCTTCCTCGATTACCTAGCATGCGCGTCTGTGCCAGAATGCCAGTTTCGGTCTTCGTCATCACAATGTGTATATATATATATATATATATATATATATATATATATATATATATTTATTTATTAATCAGATTTAACCGACAATAATGCTAAGGAAAGTATAGGGAAAGATATTAGACCTAATTGTAATGTAATTATGAAGAAAAGTGGGTGTAAAGATAACTTTGCCGTGGGCACGATCCGAGCCTGCGACTTTCGATTGACGCGTTCGATGCTCTACCACTAAGCTACCACGACAGCTCCTGCCCACGGCAAACTTATCTTTTCACCCACTTTTTTTCATAATCACATTACAATCTGGTCTAATATCTTCACCCTATACTTTCCTTGGCATTATTGTCTATTAGATCTCATTATTATTGTGTAAAAACACGAAAAACGAGCCCTTAGGTATTCACTTCTTTCCTTATATATATATATATATATATATATATATATATATATATATATATATATATATATATATATATATAGTTTGTGTCTGGCAGCGCTAGATTTATCGCGTGTCATGTCCTAATCACGATTGTTCGATCCGCAGTTGTGCCTGCCATAGTGACTGGACTCTCGACGCCTGGTATTCTGGCCCCTGATCTCAGCCCGTGAGTAACACTTTTCAACTGATTTAGGGCATAGGAGCATAACCCACGACGCCGGCGCGTGTATGTGCAGCAGTGCGAGTCCACCCAAATAGGCCATAAAAGCTGTGTCATTGAGATACGTATTTGCCTGTGTGCGTGGTAGTCCAACGAATGATGCCTTCTATTCATGGGCTTGTCACTGACATTAAAATTTTATTTGTTTTCAAGGGCACATTGACATTCACCATTGCATTTTTTCGTTTCCTTGTTGCATTTTGTTTCGGCCATGAGCGTTGTTGTTGCCCGTATTATGTATAGCAACACGAACATGGCTGAAGGTCTTATTCTCGGCGTGAAAAGGTTGCTTAGCATAAATGGTTCGAAGGCTGAAGAAAGTGTGGTGCCGGGCCCACTTACCCTCACTCTCATTTACCATTCCTTGTTATGCTGTACCCTGCTCCTCACCTGCATTTCTCTCCCTCGCTACACTGCACTATACAAGGTTATGCTCACCCTATCCCTCACCTATTTGCTATGTAATACAAAGATGTGCTATGTTCTGCTAGCGTGTTTGGGTAGGTATACGCTTCTTGGATGTGGCCACGAAAATACAGACGAAGGGAAGAAAGTACACTGACACTGGCGCTGGGTAGCTTCGACGCTTAGTTACGTGTCGAGATGACGAGCGATGCAGAATGGCATCAAGGAGGTTGGCAACGCCTTGTAGGAGTTCAGGAGAAACCCGGAGCCGAGGGTAAGCGTCGGAGGTGGAGCACGTCAACGGCCTCGGGAAGCCCGTTGCTTCAACTCGTGGACCGCGTTCTAGAGCGTCGAAACTCGGGTCCGGTCACCCGACTGCGTCGAACGCTCAGCACCGTTTTTTAAAGACGATAGTCTTTCTTGGGGACCTTCGACGCAAAAAATTTGGCCTGTCTGTCTGTATGTACATTTGTCCGTTTGTCCAGTCCAGGCATCGGGTACTTGAAACGGCCGACCCCATCCGCAGCGCCCACTAATGTTGCTCAAGGTTGAGTGTTCATGTTTGTGCAATTGTCAATTAAAAAGCAATTATTGCGCATGTCTGGGGCACCATAACAACACATAAATATTCTGCATGTGCGTCTCTTACTAGGAGAGGTATACATAAGTAATTTTAAGGACCTTAGCGCTTATCACGCTCCACCGACCATGCAACGCTTGCACGGAAAAGCGAAAGTTTCCAATGCTTTTCTAAGACGAGACGGTGGTGGCACCTACCCGTCGCCTTGCGTTCTACACCTTATCACCTCTGAGACGGGCGCGCACACCCGTCTCAAAGCCACGCGTTTTGTTTTCTAAGATAACTGCCAGATGGCGCTCATGTCTCACGTGTGACGTGACTTGATGCGTTCGTTCGCCTACGCTGCACGCTCGAGGCAGTCTAACGCAGCGCCTCCAGAATACCATTCACCGATTTTCTTGCGCAGAATATCAAATAAATGTCTCGTTCACTCTCTTCACTCGCCAGAATATTATCTTTCAATGACATTTGCAGATTAACGTGCCGATGCGGGGTCAATTTTTTTAAATGGAAAGCATTTTTTTGCGAACTTCGCTGACTTTGAGCGTATATATCTATCTAGCTGCCTACGACTTCTAGTCCTCCTGCCGTTTCGATAACGGTATCGATACCAAACTTGGTATCGCCTAGCATGACAGTATGAAGAACATATTTGACTAGTCACAACATGAAGACTGACACGTATGTCATGAATGTCATGATTTACATTTCAGGATCCAGCAGCTCTTGGGGTGGTTTCGTTCACATGGCATTTTGCAAAACTGGTGTGATAGGCCATGATTTCATGGCAAACACAAGCGGCAGATTCTAACATGAAAATAATGACATGCGTGTCATGTAACATCACTACATATCACGCTCATGATGCGCTCGCGGCCGTTTCGCTGGCGTCCCATATACAGAATTTGGTATTACGGTACGTGAATAGACGACGAGGTAATGTGACTGGTGCAAACATGATAATCATGAGTTGCGTGTCATGTAACAACATGACTACATGCTACGCTCATGTTGCGCCGGCGGCCATTACGCTAGCTTCAGTTATACCAAACGTGGTACTCCGGGACGTGAATAGATGATGAATCTATGATACTGGTGCAAACATGATAAACATGAGATGCGTGCCATGTAACAACATGACTACATGCCACACTCATGATGCGTTCGTGGCCGTTACGCTAGCTTCACGTACCAAACACGGTATTACGTGACGCGAGCGGGCGACATAGGTAAATGACACATCCGAACATGATAATCACGACATGCGTGTCGTGTAACAACATGAGACGACGGTCGCGTCTGGCGTCGTACTATAGAGTGCTCGCGTTTTGCTAACGTAACGTTGCTCTGCCTAGTGTGCGAGCACGTCAACACTACATTGGAGTACTTTGGGCCCTTCATGAAGTGCTTGCGGCAGTTTTGCTAGTTCCGCATATACCAAATTTGGTGTTACGTGACGTCAATAGATGACGAAATATATGACTGGTGCAAACATGACAATCCTGACACGTGTGTCACGTAAAAACATGCAACATATCACGCTCATAGCATGCTCACGGCCGTTTCGCAAGCTTCACATATAGTAAATTTGGTATCACATGACGTGAATGGATGACGAAGGTAAACGACACATCCAAACATGATAATCATGACACGGAAGTCATGTACGGCATCATTTACATCCACCTCGTAACGCTGTGCTGATTTTGAAGTGACATATCAACATTTCTCATTCATGCTTCGCATATCATCAACTCCCACTATACGTGGGATCTTCCAATTTTTTCTTCATTTTGCTTCCGTCGGGTCCTTGTACGCATGGTGTTGAGGACTTTGTAACATTTGAGTCGGTCAACTTTGGCTTGTACGAATCCTTAGTAGCTGGTGGATGGCGTTTTGGATTTACGAAGTTTTCCCGCTTTTCGATCATGCCTTCCACCAAGAACACCTGAGTTGTTGCAAATGTCTTGTCATTAGCTTGATGGGTACAGCACGCTGACAAGATATCTGACGGCGTGTAATATGTCATTCCTGTCGTGCCAACAACTCCAGTGATGCGCTGCCATTAGGTTACTCTTTTTAGGGGCGACACTCCTACTGACACTCCTACCGAATGCGCTCGCGATGCAAATACTCGGGCTGGAGTTCGGGATGGTCTTTCTGCGTCGCAGCTATCTCAAAAGGATCGCTATGACAGCCGTCACAAAGCTGTCTCTTACTCCCCAGGATTGTTGGTCTTGCTCTGGACTCCCTCCCGTCATGTTGGCCTGTCCTCGAAGTTCCTCGCTCGCTACAACGGGCCTTACAAAGTAATGCGCCAACTGATCGAGGTCGCTAATGAGATCGCGCCCTTGGGCACTCTATCCTCATCGTCTCTGCTGTCCACTGATATTCTACACGGCTCCCGCCTTAAGCCGTACTTCTATGCGCAGGATCGCACGCTTAATTAAGCGCTGAGACGGCGCTTTCACCGGTGGCGGCTATATTATACAAGTCATAATTAACATCAACGAATGCACCATAAAGGCAACGAAGATGACGATTGAAAAAAAGCTCGTGTTGTTGCCACTCCGCCATCTTGGTTCAAGGACACTGTGTACTCCGTGTACAATCTGTAAATATATTTCTACCCTCTCTGCCTACTCTCACCCCGTCACAATATAGATATATATATATATATATATATATATATATATATATATATATATATACCCGTATGTGTGTGTGTAGTGTGTGTGTAAAACCCAACACGTGTCGCAACATGTGCCGCGTCACTTCTTTTACCAACCCTTTCCCGTTTAGCATAGCCTGAGCCCATCCGTGCCTACTGTGTGCTGCATGCGAGCAAGTCAATGGTGTAAACTTGCCGGTGCAAATGCCGAAGTATAGTCTCACTAAGTGAGAGCTGAAAATCAAAGTCGTTAAATCCTATATTGCCAACGGTCACACATTTCACTGATTGATGAGCGTTTACCTTACATTCATTTTTTCGCTAAGACAAAACGTTCACATCACAGTGGCTTGGAATGTTCTGAACTTACATCAAGCCGCATATTTCCACACATTCAGTGCGTCTACATGATCGACACGCCAAGCACTGCAGCCTCGAGTGGCGCAGCCCAGTTCGCCTCTTGTCGCCTGTTGAACACACCTCGGCGCGTAACAGGTAACAAGGCAGCGAATAAAGCAGCCTAACCTGCGAAATACGGTAGCACTCGCGCAATTACACACGACGAAGCACGGCTACACCACCCGAGCCAGTTCCATGCGATGTCACTGCTGCAGTGTGTTCTCTCACTGACGCAGGAAGGGCTGATTGTGATTTCCGGATTACTTGCGTACTTAGCTGATGCACGCAAGTGAGCACAATATACGCATGTTTTTATCTAAGGCAACCTCGTTTCGATTGCAAAACAACATAACAATATTTATTAGTATCAGTGCCCACAAGAGACCGCACAAGACGTCGAGTGGATTCCCTGCATAGGAAGCGTGTGTATACAGCATATGTCGACTGGAGAGTTCGCTGTTGGTGGGATGTGCGGAGCATTTTTATTGTCATATAGGAATCTCGTAGTGCTTTAAAGTCTCGTTCAGCAACGTAACTGCTCAGCAAACTCATGCTCCGCGCAATAGTTTTCTCTTAGCCTCAGCCCCATACAAAGGCCTGTGCCGTGGTGCAATGACAGCTCCCATTTCAACCTTGTTTTCTGCGAGCATGCCTCGGCTGCCATGCTTTGATGTCACATGATTGAATGCCAGTGGCGGTGGTGTCACCGCAGATATGTGTAATTTAGTTCTGAGTCCCGAACTAAACAGTAGTCATATTGGTGCAATGTAGCCAAACCTGGCAATCGTAGTCTCAGTTTGGTTCTATAGTTCAATGTGCCTTTGTGGTGCATTCTTATCTTGCATGCCTTGTTGCTAAAAAGATATATCACGTGTCTAATCATGACGTCACACAGTAGCTGCTCTACGCGATTTGAGCTCTTACGTTGATGCAAAACGAACCAGTTCTTCGCATCTGCCTAAACTATTTCTTCACTGCTGCAGTTCTATCAACTTCGGCGCATTTGGCTACCTGGTGGCCCACGAGATGCTGCGAAGTATCATGTTCAGCGGTGAGGGCTTGTGTATTGTGCATGCAGTAAAATGGCGGACGGGTTATCGCAGCTTGCGCGTGCGTTACAAAGTGAAAAACAGCGTGTTCTTTCAGGTGGCGTCATAGACGTGGACGGCCGTCTCCGCAATTGGCACCTCCGGGACACTTCGGCCAAGTTCCGCATTCTGGTCAACTGCTTCGAGTCAATGCTACGTCGCACCATCACGAGTGAGCTGACAAAAAGGGTGTGTGTTGCGATGCACGTATCGACATGTACAGTATTTATGACAGTATTCGGATAAGTAAAGCTTGGGGCGATGTAGCTGTCAACGTAGCATTCATGACAAAAACAAAATAAGTAATGTGTATAAAAAATCCAAACTGCCACAGATAAGGAGCGAACCTCGTTAGGGTAACGCTGTAAGTTTGATGGGTACACCAGCGCCAAGCTGAATATTTATTCGCATTTTCATAGCCATTTACTTAGGTGGTCAAAATTACCAGAGCTCTCCGCTACGGCGTCTCTAATAATCATATGGTGAATTTTGGGGCATTAAACCGTACATGCAGTCATCACCATTTATGCAATAATCTCTATATTGCAGTTGGAAGCTACAAATAATGTTTCCTATGTTGTCCCTAGCTTCGCTCTCTGTTTATTTCTCTAGCTTGTGTCGGTAGCAAAGAAGTGAGCCGATCGATCTACGTTTGCCCCGCCGCAGTAATCTAGTGGCTAAGGTACTTGGCTACTGACCCGCAGGTCACGGGTTAAAATCACAGGTGGTCGACATTTCCGGAACCCTCCACTACGGCGTCTTTTATAATCATATGGTGGTTTTGGGACGCCAAAGCCCACATATCAATCAATCAATCAATATACATTTACGTTTATTGAACCAGGTACTGCGTGATTTGAGCACTCCGCTGGGTGCACCCATAGTGCACCAGAATCATGCCCGGAGGGAATGAACGTTTATCTGGCGCGTACGAAGCTTCTGATGCACACGGTTTTATACAATATTTTTTATTCAGATACCCAAAGGCCCAGAAGGCATTACATAGGGGGGGGGGGGGGTGATATTGGTTGGGGCAAATACTTTACAAAAGAATAAGCAATATAATACCAAAACATGAATAGAGTAAGTAAAAACAGAAACATATGAAGGTTGAACAATGGCTAAAAAAACAATCATAACAGGAAAAACAACCACAATTCAAACATTCAACAATAAATAATATTTTCATCAGAGGGGAAACACAAGTCTTGATAAAGATTTGCTTAGTGTTAGAGGAATGACTATACGTGATTAAGAAATGATCCATGGTCGACAATGTGAGTTATGTCTGTAGGCAGAACGTTCCATGCAAGAATGGCGATGAGAAGTGGCCAATGATAGAAAAGATTTGTGCGAGCGTGAATGCGTTCAATTTTGTGCTGGTGATCTAGTCGTGAAGATATATGTCGAACTGGCCTAATATTGAAAGTATCGTGGGATGATTGATTGTAATGTGGCTTATGAAAGAAGAACAACAGTGTCAGCATCCTGCGCTTTTCTAATGAAGCTAGGTTGAGTGAAGATTAATGCCAGTTACGCTTGATGTGCGTAGGTACTTTTTTGAGGTGAAACGAGCAGGCTTATTTTGGACAGACTTCAGCTTGTGTATGAGGTAGGCCTGATGCGGATTCCAGATTAAGGAGGCTTATTCTATTTGTGGGCGTAGTAGGGTCTTATAAGCTAGAAGTTTAGTCTCGGAGTTCGCCAAATGCAAATTTCGCCTAATGAAGCAGAGAGATATGGAGGCTTTACTTACACTTGCGTCTGTATGAGCGTTCCATGAAGCCTGATGATAAATGAATACCAAGGTACTTTATTCTGCATAAAGTTTCTATGGGTATGTTGTTCAATGTGTAGTGGTATAACACCGTGTTTACCAGCGTTCCGACCCTGATAGCCTTTGTTTTATTAACGTTAATTTGCACTTGCCAGTCATTGCACCATTTACTAAGACTTGCTAGGTCAGATTGAATAATAATAATAATAATAATAATAATAGTAATAATAATAATAATAAGGTTTATTTTTCATTAGTAGTTTGATGGAGGGCAGCTGCAGGTAACAGTTGCTCTTCAAAAGAGGCAGCTTGACAAAGGCCCACAGCTACCTTTTAGCACGACAGCAGTGGCAAACAATCATCAATGTGATGTCAACAACAATAACAACAACACCAAATAGATAAATAAATAAAAATAAATAAATATATAAAATCAAGTCTAAATTCCAAAAATAAAAACAGCAACCATGACAATACAGCAACTGCAAAGAAATCTTAAAAACTAAACACGTGTATATCGCGCAATTGAATCTGTGTACAGTGTAAAAAATCTATGCCAGCTTTCACATATTTATTAAGTAACGTAGGAACAATACGTGGGATAACTTATCTGTGGAGTACTTTGTTCTCGAAGTTTTTATTTTCCATGTTTCTTTATTTCGTGTTTCAAACAATGTATTATTTGGCTGCAGTTTTCAGAGGTCATGCAAAAAATTTCGACTTTCTTTCAATTCACGCCTGATTGCCAATGCTAACTTAAAATTGTAGAGACGATGTACGGGTAGTATTCCAGCCTCTTGAAACAATTCGCTTGTGTGAGCATCATACGGCAAGTTAAAAATGATTCTAATATACTTCTTTTGCATCAGGTACAGTTTTTGCAAGTTCGTGTAAGTTGTAGTCCCCCATACCAAGAAACAATAGGTAAGATGTGAATAGAAAAGTGATTTATAAAGTAAGAGATTTACCTTGTATGGTAGAACAGTTTTGCCACTGTACACCATACCCACTATGCGGGATAACTAACTCGGCACACAGGCATCCTGACGATTAGTAATCTGTTGGTAAATCACGCAGACATTTGCAAAAATCTCCCTGTGGAATGCATACCATTACTGTTATTGTTGATATAAATTAAGAACAAAATAGGCCTTAGCACGGAACCCTGTGGTACGCCAGATTTGACGTGCATTAACGGAGACAAATGGTCATTAATAAAGATGAACTGGCACCTCTTAGCTAAGAAGTTTGTAATCCACTTCAAAATTTTTGTATTTATGTTGAGACCTGTAAGTTTATGAACAAGCCGCAAGTGAGGGACCTCGTCATAGGCCTTTGCAAAATCAACAAATATAGCGTCGGTTTGATGCATGCAGTGAACAGAGTGATGCTAGTCATTAAATTATTCAAGCAGTTGCGTTTCGCAAGAATGACCGTGAAGAAAACCGTGTTAGTTGATTAAAAATAAGTTATGTTGCGTAAGAAAGTTCATGACAGCGCGTGAAATGATATGTTCTAGGAGTTTGCAGCACGTGCTAGTTAAGAAAGTTGGTCTGTAATTGGATGGGTTAGACGGGTCACCAGATTTATATATGCGAATTACGCGAGCTTGCTTCCAATCATCTGGGACGCATCCCGTGTCAACAGACTGCTGAAAAAGTGTGAATAAAATCTTACATATTGCAAGTTTTGACATTTCAAGAAGCTTAGAGCAGATTCCATCAGGACCAGGAGCCGAGTTATAGTTGGAAGACGATCCATGCAGGTCTGTATCCTATCCGGGATGATTGTAATGCCGCGCATGCTAGAATGCAGAAGGGGGACCTGAAGATTACTTGTGACAGGAGTCTAGTTCGTGAATACAGACAAAAAAATGCATTGAATTCTACAGCGACACGTGACGGAGAAAGAATGCTGCCATCCTGGATAATAAAGCCGTCAAACTCGATGCGTAATTAGGGTTAAGAATTTTCCAAACTTTTTTCGTGTCACTTCGAAGCATGTTTGAAATGTGATTAAAAATTTATTTTTGGCTCTTGTTATCTCGGTCTTGCATAGGTTCGCGTGCTCACGCAAAACGTATCTTATCTTTCTCAGATGCCGATAGTGAGCTTTCGAATATAAACGTCTCTTTTTGTTCATAGTGCTGTGTACATGCTTCGTAAACCAAGCTTTTTGCGTACTGGTGGTTACCTCGACTCTAGGAATATGCTTTTCTTTAAGTGCGATCATTTCGTCACGAAGAAGTGTCCAGTTTGTATTAAGGTCGCGTTGATGAAATGATTGTAAGCAGTTGATGGAAAAGATAGAAATATCCCTGATGAGCCCGTCTACATTCGCTCAGATATAATCAAATATTTCTTTCTATTCGCAAGCTTTTGTACAGCGCATATGACTTCACAATGCAAGATAGATTGATATGTGGAGTTTGACGTCCCAAAACCACCATATAATTATGAGAGATGCCGTAAAGGAGGGCTCCAGAAATTTCGACCACTTGGGGTTCTTGAACGTGCACCGAAATCAGAGCACACCACAATGCAAGATATTATGGTGGCTGAAACCATCCAGAACATTTACCGAAACATTATTCGGTTCCGTAGTTAATGTAAGGAAAATTGAATCGCACCGAGTGGGAACAGAAACCACTTGGTGCAAATCAAACTACGCGAGCGCGGCAAGAAAATGTTGACATTCACGTTTTCCTGCGTCATTCAGGGGTCCGCATAATTGGCAGCCAATGTTCGGATAACGGAAATCGCCAGCAAGAAATGTGGGTGACATTGGGTATATATTTTGAACAAAGCTTAAAGACTCATTTGGGTAATCAAAAAATTCGTTAAATCAATTAGGTGGGCGAGAGCGTACCCCTGTGACACAGGTATTCCGAGTGGGCAGACAGATCGCAATCCACAAGGTTTCGAGGCAAGAATCGGTCTAAATAACGTGAGTTTCTCATCCAGCTTTTACAGTGACCAGTACATCACCCCCTCTCAATTCAATGATATCTTTTCTAAACAACAAAAATTCACCAGACAAGGACAAGTCGTGATCAGAAATGTCATGTTTCAGTGCCCAGAACTATGTCTGCCGAACATGATTCTACATACTAACAGAGGTGATCTTGTTTTTGAAAGATACTGCGGAAGTTTGACACAAGAATGGGCAGATACGCATCACAGTGTCCATGCTTCCGTCACCGGGTTTTCGCAAAGACTTGACGCTTCGGCAGGGCAGTTATTTCGTTAGAAGTATGGGCCAAGACATAAATCGTGTTGTCTAGAGAGAAATCAGACGCTTTGATAATGTATCCCCATGGAAATTATCGAAGTACAGACTTCAAATTGGACTGCGTTATCTAGCGAACTGTTGTGGTGAGTAAAGGAGAGGCACGAGATGGGTGCCGAACGTGGAAGCGCGGCGATGGTGCACAAGGAGCACCGGGGACACGCGCACCAGCCACACACACGCGAGAGATTAGTCGGAGAAAAGCTCGTGGTACGCGATCCGAGCAGCAAAATTCCAGAGGACGAGCGGTCACAGTGTGTTGGGACGCTGAGCTGCAAAGATGTGGGAAACGAGCGTCGCTACCGCGACGGAAGCAGCATGACCGCCCGTTTCTTAGGATGTCGGCATGAAGAGCTCGGGAAGTTGCCGTCTACCTCGGAGATGGTTACGAGTGAGGCTGCCCGGACTTGCCGCGCCCCGCCCAGCACCCTGTTGCCGGTGGACTCGCAGCTTCCCCACATCGCACCAGGAAGGGAGCAGTCCACACCAGCAAGCCTAGCGGGCGCGTCAGCGGATGAGTCCTTGACGAGTGAGGCCGAGCAAGGCAGAAAATTGAGACAAAGACTGATACACCGGCGATGAGAGCGAGCGGTTCGTGCTGAAGAGCAACCGAAGGCGACCGTAAAGAAGTAGAGCAGCCCCTCAAGAACATGAGGACTTGACGAGTCGTCGACACCGCAAGGGGGCAACAAGTCACAACGCGACAAGCTGTATTGGGACAGAGCTAGCAGCTAGGGCCAGCGATAGATTGCGACTGAGTCACAGTCACTTTGTGTTTGCCCATGTACGAAGATTGTTGTCGAGGAATACTGAGTTGTCGGTTGTTATTAGGCTATAGATAATTTTTGGAGTTTTAAATATATTGATTGTTATTTAACGCACATTTCGTGCCTTGTTCTTGTCCGTTTTGGGCGTAATAAAATGTGTTTTTCTTGCCAGACCCACGTCTCTTCCTCGTATCTCTCTCAAATGTATCCTTCACAAACACCTCGAGATTAAAATCCTGACATTAAATCAGTGAGCCAGCCAGGAAGTTTCCCTTGTGCGGCCCAGTCACGTTATCGCCGGGAGTTGCAGGAATGGATTGAGAGACGATACTGAGAGTCGTTCGCGAGCGAAATCTCAATAAGGACGATGGCTTAAAGTTCATTGAAGATAAGAGAGAACAGCTAAAATAGGAGGCAAGACGCTCCGAACAAGAAGCTAGACGCGAAGCAAAGCATGTAGTAACGCTACACGCTTATGCACGAGAAAAACAGCAACTCAAGCGCCAACTGCGATTGGCACAAGCCGAAAGGGGCATTATTGAGGATGAGAGAAAACCTACAGAGGTCTTACAGAAGGAAGTTGGCGCGCCCGATCTACAAAGTTCGGATTCGCTTGCGCCAAAGGGCAATGAGAAGGCGTGTTATGAAAAGGAGACGAGGTATTAAAGTGATGAACCAAAAGAAATAAGCTCAGACGTGGCAGATAGTGAAAACAAAGCACCGGTTAGGGAGCTGTATGCCAGTGGCATGGAAGTGGACACGGGGAAAGAAAGTGAGACGCCTCCAGAAAATAAAAAAATCAGGCATGGAGCTTCGTTATTGAGCTTGTATATTGAAGGAAGAAGCAATTCGAAAGAAATTACGGGAAAGGAGTAGGAGGGCCTCATTCGCACATAGTTGAACGCGAAAGAGCAAAGGAGACGCATACAGCTCCAAATGTACTGAAAGGTCGAGGCACTCACCAGGACGCAAGAGAGGTCGGTAATGTTGTGAGTGGTAGACGTGCAAGAACATTAAGAAAGAATGTTACCAAAACACATTGATTTCAGAGATCTCAAAGCAGAGAAGGTGATAATAGGGGGCGACCTGGGAAAGTTGGTTTGAAAAGGCGTAGAATAAACAGAAACAGTGAGATCAGCTCTAGCGAGCGTTCGAGGCGACGGGCAGCGAGTAGGCGCAGGAAAAGCTCAAAAAGACGCGGAATGTGAAGAAGCACCGACTTAAGCTAGTTGTGTGCAGTGGAGTAATGCTTTTGCAGAAAAAAAAGATCTCGGACAGTTATTGAATATTGTACAGATTTTAATAATATTGAGTGTTATGTACAGGGTGCAGTTCTTGTGAGTGTATCCGTGTAGTGTGAGATAAGGAACTTGTGGACATATGAACAGTTGATTGCAGTATTTGATGCATGTTGGTGAAAATTTGTGATGGTGTGGTGTTGTGCGAAGTAAATATCAGTTTGGGGCTGGAGCGTCGGTTATGGCTCGAACTTACTCTTCGTTAGTGTGGGCGCCTGTCTCATCGATTCAGTGTCCCAGTAAAGAAACTTGTCGCACCTCAAAGCAGCGCTTGTTTTTTCCGAGGCCAAGGTTCTACTTCCATAGCCTCTTCAGCACCTCTTTGTGTCTTTCGGTGTGTTTCATGGCATGTTTCCCACTGATGATCATGTCTTCTAGGTATGCGCACATGCCTGTGATGCCGGGCACAATAGTCTCCATAAAGCGTTGAAAAATGGCTGGGGCTGCAGGAATTCCAAAAGGAAATCTGTTGACCTTGTATAGTCCTTTCAGCGTGTTCAGGTTCAATTCCTTTACTGTCTCTATCATCACGTGAAGTTGCTGGTATGCTTGTGCCAAATCCAGGGTGCTGAAAACATTGCCTCCCCTCAAGTGGCTGAGCACTGCATCGGTTGTGGGAAGTGGGTAGTCTGCCTTCTTTGATACCAGGTTCACTGTGCTACGGTAGTCGCTGCATATTCGCAACGAGCCATTTTTATTCCGAACCAGTACGAGAGGCGCTACCCAATCCGAGTGCTGTGCTGGCACGATTATATATTAACTTTGCAGTCGATCCAATTCAGCTTCTACAGCTGACTGCAGCGCGAAAGGAACCGGCCGTGCTTTTAGCAACTTCAGTTTCGCTCCTTGAACATGTCGCTGGAATTTTGCCCTACAGAAGACGTCAGATGGTCGTGGATAAAAGTGAGCCTTAGCATCTTGACTGTGTTGTTGTAGCTCACTTGGTGGGGCTGCTTGGTTCGATTGAGTGGGTAGACAATGTCATAACATCTGTTCCCCGCACAGCGTTGGCAGATGAGACCGTTTATTCAGTGCGTCTGTAATGTCGTTTGCCTCGAAGAACAACTATGGCCTCCCATACCAAGATCTGTGGGAGCCGGAGCTGTCGCTGAATTTAGGTGGCCGGCCTAAGTCAGGCGTCGTCATGTCATTTCCTTGACGTCGTTGTAGTGCCAATGAGTCCAGTCTTCCTCGTCGCCAACTGTTACGTCTGTACAGCTGCTTGTGGCTGTGGAAGTTTTAATTTATTAATACAGGGAACGTGAATAAGTGCAGAAGCGTCGTTCATGCATTGCAATCACTCCTGGTCAACGTTAGACACAACGCTCGCGCTCGTACGATTGCGCCAGTGCAGTCGCGCATGCACATCGTTGTCGTATTCTAAGGCAACATGTGAAAAAACTGCTTTTGTGTTTTATTTGAGCTGGGCGTCTCGGCCACCACCGATGTATTTTCTAACAATAATGACCGTCATACCACGTGAGCTTCCATCCCCCTACCCTTCTGCATTGTTCTTTCGTGTGTTTGGAGTGTACGCAGCAGGAGTGACGTAACTGGCGGCTGGCTGTCGTTTGCGCATCGTCTTCGCAGTTGGCCAGGAATGCGGTCGCGACATCGGGTGATGGACATATCTGGGACCTGTGCAACTGCCTGCAGTTCGACCCCTTCGTGAGTGCTGGTCGCAACCTGAAGACGAGTCGGCGTGAGTGTGGGTTCCTCGCGCCGACGGCCAAGTTGCTGTTGCGGGAACGGTAATGACATGAAGTCGTCGAGCCGGGCAGTGCAGCAGCGTCGACCAGCGACGGTGTCTTGGTGCAAGGACATTTTAGATGCGACGCAGCTTTTTTTAATATCCTGCGTAACTCTGTCCATCTGTGGCTCCGTGCCAACATGCCGCACCACGTTCCCCCCATCGCAGTTGTTGGAACGACATCAAGTAGGTCAAATCGGAGCTGCGCGTTGACGCCACTCTCTCCCTTATCCGCAGCAGCTGCCGGCTCCTTCCAACACATCTAGGTGGTGTTGCTCATGTCCGTTCCCAAGACACTTCTCTCTTGCTTCATCCTCTCCACCTCCCGAAACGCTCGACCGCATGTCGAATGGAAGCACTCTTTCGGCTCGTTTATCTGCGATGAAAGTTACACGAAACCCATAACCCGCCTCCCGTGCCTTTGCGTTTAAAAAACGTTTACTCAAGCAAAGGCTACGCCGTATTTCGCTTCAGACCGTTCTTCCAGCACCCGCGTCGATGCCCGTTTCAGCCTGGTCAACGGCGTGCGCACCGCTGCTGCTTCGCATCCCATCATTGTTTTCTTCGGGGAGTTGGTTCATGATTTTTTCGGACATGCGTTGTCATCTTTCATTATAGCTTGTGTGGCTGAATTCTCTAATAATTTTTTTTCGGTATATGGCTTGAAACAAAGTTGAGAGGTTGTGGGCGTGCTATCAGCCTTTGTAAGGTCGTTTGCGCCTGGTGGCGCACTCCTGTCCCACTGATAAGCCGCATTTAGAGATGACAGCGCTGAGCGGGAGGTGGCGCAATGCTTGCACGTGATTTTCATCTCCGTCATCATCATTATGATTAGTGCACCAGCAGCGACGCCCTGCGACCAGGTTAGGTGGGCGGACAGAAAAGATTAGAGAGGCTCTTTTGGCGTGTGGCGGTATAGGCGCGCAAACGGGTGCCTCTCGCAGTGGGTTCATCGGAACGGCACTGCGGACCGTTTCCCGTTGTGGCGAGTCGAGCGTTCGCGACGCCGCCTTCGCGGTACTTTGTTTGTCCTCATGTTTATTTAGTGTTTGTCCTTATGTTTATTTAGCGTATGAAAATATTGTGTAAGGTTGTTTAGTGTGTGGATCACTAGTGATGTATTCATTTGGCTGACAATATGGACGTTGTAAAAGTAGTTTAATAAATGTGCCTTGGTTTGGTCCAACCTTGCCTACTGTGTCCGTTTGCTCCGAGAACGTGTTTCCCATTTCGAGGCCCCACAAGGTTTTAGAAACAAGAGCGTTAATCTTGTGGCATACGCAATAATGTGGTTGATTCGCTTATACATATATGCGAGAAAAAACTGTGTCTAATAAAACTGAAGTAACTTCAGCGGGGTTCTTCATTCTTGCCCTCGTCGTGACTGCGTCCTAATTTCCTATTACCGCGATACACGGCACTTGGGGAAGCCCTTTCTTCATAAGGAGCTCGTTGATTGCTCATATTGGGCAATTGTTGCGTGGTACATTGTTTTTGTTAAGGGATGCATCTGAGTATTTGCTTAGAAATACTAGCAGCTGGTTCAACTGTGCTCGTATAGAGCTGTTTTTCTACCTATTTTTGATATTTCATTGCTAAAGCTTAATTGCTAAAAGCGTCGTGCACGCACAGTTTATTTCTTTGTTAAAGGGGGAACGCAGTCATCGTAAACGCTTACGCCTCGCCCGTCACACGAATGTCCCCGTTTGCAGTGTCGAAGGTAATTGCTAGCGGAACCTTGATATTGTTGGCTGTCTTTTGGTTACCTGTAGAGGGTCTTCCTTAATTTGCCACTGTCAATACACATGTCTGTGAAGTGCATTTCACTGGAATGCGTATAGTAAATCTATAGTTAAGAAAACTCGAAAAATGCCACCCAGACTACCGAAGTGAGGGCGCCATTTTCCGGTAAATGCTAAGTGGGGATCGACGATAAAATCCGAACCACACGTACGCTGTGCGAGCGCAAGCGCGTCAGCGCGCATCATACTCCGGGCGCGACTCGCAAGGAATGTCCACCCACACGCGCGCGCGCTTACCCTATAAGCAGGCGGGAATAGTGGGTGGCGCCACGTACTGAGGTGTTTGTGTGCTTCGAAGTGAGTTATATGAACTTGAACACTCTCCATAAGTGCAGGTGGTGCCGGACAGAACCATACCGCACCATTTAGCACGGCCAAGAAAACATGAGTGCTTACACGAGTGCACTGCACAACGCGTAGTGCATCGCCGGCAGCTACGCCAATTCCACCGCGACGCGATCGAGTCTAATGAGGGCTGCTAGTTGAAACTATTCAGCACTAAAAAGCTTGGCCAGACAATCACGAGAACACACGAGTGCATGATGTGCATCGCTACGATGTGCACGACACGACGTGCGAAATAGAGCAAAGTGGTCTCATGCAGTGATATATTACGGCGAAACATGTATGATTAGAGCTCGTAAATGAATGCATATGCAATGTGGCTGTGAGTGTACTTGTCGTGTACAATATGCGGGGCTCTAAGCGCGGCCAGCGCGGGCTAGGCGCGCGCCGTCTCATGGCCGAAATCAGATCTCCTCAGACACTCGCGTACGCAGAGCGTTTAGGCGCACAACTTCGCATGCGCAGCCCCCAGCGCGCGTACCACGCGCGCTCAGGCAGCGTACGTATAGAGCGTTCGTGTGGTTCGGGCTTTAAGCCGAACGTGAGAGTGTGCGCTCACTGCCGCCTTTGAGGAAAAAACTTAAAGGCAGCGTGAAGAAGCTTGTTCGGACAATCAATGAACGCATTTTATCGAGAACACGCTTCGAACAGTCTCTGACGGCGCGCAGGTGGGCGCCAGCAGCTTGGCAGTGTCGCAGATGCTCAGCCGGGAGCTCGTCATCGGCTCGACCGCTCTGCCAGCGGCCTTCAAGGTCAGTATTCTCATGATATTGCCACCCGGCAACATTCTAGTGGAGTGTGAGAAAGTTTTACGCGGTGAATGGGGCTCGCTAGGGTATTTTTTTAAAGGGCCCGCAAACCACCAACAGACGCTCGCGTGCTGCTGTCCGTGCCTTTCCACTAACGAGAACAGTTAGCATGGCGTCAACTGACGCTGCCTGCAGAAATACAAACGACGCTGCGTATACTAGAGACGCTGTCATTGGGCGAAAAATATCCTGTTTTCTGCTAGCACATGCACGCGCAAGCTGCGTTTCCACGTCGGACGCTGAGGAAGGTCGTCAAACCAGCCGACGAACGCAGTTTAGCGAAGGAGAGACCCGAAGGACGGCTGAGAGAAAAGCAGTACGTTGTCAGGGCTCAGTTGGAGTGATACGTGAGGAAGTCGAAAATATAAAGAGAAACCGGCGCTCGGAACCAAAAGGCTGCGTTGCGCGAGAAATAAATCTAGGCAAGGCTGATTCGGGACAGGGTCACCAACTCTCAAACTTCATAAGGGAGAGAAAATTGACTGATTGATATATTGGCTATTCGATCATTCCAGCGACTATAGGTGGCGCAGCGGAGGGTCAAAACAGCGGACGAGACGGTGATGTCGAGAGCGTTTACGTCAGCGTCGCAGAGCGTGAAGACGCGTTCAATGGTTTATGACTTCTGAGAGACCGAACTTCGCTGCAGTTTTATCACCGTGTGACAGCTTCGGAGCACCGCTACATGACGCCGCCTGCGTCGCTGAAATGACCGTATAACTTTCCAAAACAACCATATGATTATGAGAGACCCCGTAGTGGAGTGTGAAAACTTTATTCACTTCCTGCAGGTTTCCGGGCTGTATTCCCGCCTAGGAGTTGGTTGAGAGACTATGTCTCTCAGCAGCTTCCTTGGCCTGTTCGATCGCCCAGAGTTGATTATTAGGTTTTGAGTTGAGCAGCCCGGTCCGCCAACGCTCCCGAAGGTCCTCATTGGAAGCCGCGCCTCTCATACTGCCAGTTAGTGCCGGACACTCCCAGAGAATATGCGCTAGCGGGGCCCTATTACTACAATACTTGCACGGATCGGTCATATACAAGTCGGGGTAAATGTTTTTCGTAATTACGGCATTAGTGTAGGTGCCTGTTTGTAATTACCGCCATTGAACGGACTGGGCCTGGTTGAGCTCGGGGTGAGGCGGGGAGTATTCCCGTCCTTGAAGTCTATATTGTTGGATAATGTCGTTGAATTTGGTAAGTTTATCCACCCACTCCCACTCCTCCACGAGAGAGTCCGTACGGGTGGTGTCAACCACTGACGTTGCCCGGAACGTGAGGCCTCGAGCCACGTCGTGCGCCACCTCGTTAAGATTGACCTCCGTGTGGTCGACGGGTGTGTGGGTGGGAAACCAGAGAATGCATGCAATTTGGTCGTCAGAGCGGGTTTTGCCTTTAGCAAGGACTCTCAGTGCCACTAGATAAATCCTACCACTTGCGAAGTTTCGGACTGCTGTTTGTGAATCACTGATAATATACTGGGCATCGGCGTGAGCTATGTCGAGCGCGACAGCGACTTACTCTGCTGTATCCACGTGATTCGTATTGATTGAAGAGCTGGTTATGCATTTGTGCGTATGGTCTACAACCGCAGAAACAAAACGATGATAGTTTCGATAGCGCGCTGCGTTGACGAAAACCGCCTCCTTATTGCTTTCTTAAGTTCGGAGCATAACTTTGGCTCTACTGATTCTTCTACCTTTGTTGTGTTCAGGGTGCATGTCGTGAGTTTAGTGCGGAGTTTGCGTGGTATGTCGCATTTTATACCATGCTGTGCGTGGTAAAAAATGACGAGACTGTCGAGAATCTGGCGACCTGATTTCGTATTGCTCAAGCGCTCGTACTGCGAGATCTGTTGCGCTTTAATTATTTCTTCGAGTGTGTTATGAAGGCCTAGTTTAAGAAGGAGTTCCGTACTGGTACTGTGCTGAAGCCCTAGAGCCTGTTCGTAAACTCGTCTGATGGGCCCGCTGAGTTTAGGTCTTCCCCCGCGAACCATCGATGGTAGGCAGTGACATAAGTAATGTGACTGAGCACGAAGGAGTGCATAAGCCGGAGAATACTACAATCCTTCATGCCCTGATGTTTATTACTTATTATTTCAGTGAGTCACATCGTTTGCGCAACTTTGGCTTCTAATTTGCGGCTTGTCTCACCATTTGCGCCTTTTCTTTCAACCAATTGTCCTAAAACCCGTATTTTATCGACAGTCGGCATGACGCGTCCATCGGCTGTCTTCAGGGTAATGTCTGTGTATGAGCTTGTTCGACTATACTGTTTGGGTGGTCTGCCTCTGAATTTTGGGTGGTATAAGAGGAGTTCGGACTTCTCCGGCTAACACAAAAGCCCTGTTCCGTGTAGGTATTGTTCCACTACGTTTACCGCTTCTTGTAGCCGTTCTCTATAGAGCCATCACTGCCATCACATATCCAGAGGGTAATATTGTCTGCATATATGCTGTGATGAAGCCTGGGAATCATGGACAGCTTTGAGGGCAAACCGAGGAGAGCTAAGTTGAACAACAAAGGAGATATTGCGGAGCCCTGTGGAGTTCCTGCGCTTCCTATGGGTATCCCACTTTGACTACAGCTTGTCGGTTTGTAAGGAAGTCGTGATTATAAATATACGTTCGAGTTCCGAGACATAAAGCGTTAACCTGTTGGAGAAGTGTACTGTGTGTAACGTTATTGAATGCTTTCTTAAGATCTAAACCAAGTATAGCTTTGGTTGAGGGAGTCATGGTGTCTATGATTTGGTGCTTCAATTGAAGCATAGTGTCCTGGCAAAAAAGGTGCCTTTGGAAACCTAACAGGGCACGGAAGAACCTAATTGTCTTTAATCGAGCTAAGAAGGCGTGCTTCATGAGTTTTCCTACGAAGGAAGTTAGAGAGGTGGCTCTAAGGTTGTGAATGTTCAGTGGCTTCTCCGGTTTGGGGATAAGAATAATCTTGGCAACCTTCCATTGTAGGGGTAAACATCCTGTAGCATGCGTTAACGCATGCTAGGCGTAAACGTCTAGCATGCGTTAATATAGTCCTTAGGGTGACTAATAGATTCATCTTCTAGGTTACGTAGTGTCTTGTTCATAATGGAGTCAAAACCAGGAGCGGATTTGGTATTAAGGCGGTGTGGTACGGCACGAATCTCTGCTTCCGAAAATTCCTCGTCAAGAGTTGCTTTTGTATGACCGGTATAATCTGGGTGTAGTTGAGGAAGCGCTTGGGAGATATGTGTATTTGCTATATCTCGCAAGAGTTCTTCCTCTGTGCCTGTGTGATCATGGATGAGCCTATTGATATTTTGACGGTGGACTGCTTTGTTGTTCTCAGGGTATAATAGATGACGGATAAGGTGCCATGTTTTCCGAAACCTATTTGCTTGTCCATGGAGTTGCAAGTATCATGCCACTGTTGCTGGCTTAATTGTTTAGCATATGTTTCTATCTCTCTGTTGAGGAGCGCTATACGTTTCTGAAGGTTCCTGTTTATTTCTGGGTTTTCCATCTCTTTTGGAGTGATTGTCTCGCTTTTCACATATGTAGAAGTCGGCTGTCAATCTCCTCAAGGTGCGCCTCTAGGGGCACTGTTTGTGTAGCGTGATCAATGTCTTGTCTTAAAGTGTTGGTCCAACGTTCAATATCATCGATGGGCGAGACATTATTTTTTCGTGACTTGTGGAGCTTGGCCCAGTCGACTAGCTTATGTTTTGTTTTCCTGCCTGTTGGGGAGGGCCCCCTTTGATGTGGATATTAATGATGTAGTGGTCGCTACCTAATGTCTCTTGAGTGTTATGCCATGTTGTTGTGGGGGCACGTTTGACGAATGTGAGATGTGGTGTAGTGTCCTTGCTAGAACTGGTGCAGCCACGGGTAGGCAGGCTCTGTGATGAGAGTTAAGCCTTCGCTTTGGGTGTTGAGCCAGAGATCGCGACCTTTTGGGTGAGCATACTAATATCTCCAAGCTGTATATAGAACATTAAAATCGCCTCCTATTATAAAGAAATTCGAACCATTGATGTTGAGAGCGCTCTTAAAGAAGGTGCCACACCTGTGTTTTTTGTGTTCAGGGTTACTGTATATGTTAAGTATGAAGATGCTAGTGTGTGTTTTGCGGTGTGGTATGAGTTCAATTGAATGTTATCGATGTGCCTAATTTTAGTATCATGTTGTATAACGGAGTGGTCTCTGCGGACCAGGGTTGTAAGGGTGGTAATATCTCCAGTGGCACAGCCAATTGCGTGGTACTCTTCTAATTTGGCGAAAGCATGCAACTCCTGTAGAATAATTATATCTGGCTTGTTCTTATCATGCACGTATTGGGTTAAAACAGCTTATTTATTCGTGTAGCTTCGACCATTCTACTGCGAAATGATGTAAGTAGGTTTCTTAGCATTGGTGAGAAGGGGGGAGGTATAAATGTTGACGGCTGAATCCAACCGGCGGTTGGCAAAATGGGTAGCAATGGTTGAGTTCCGGATGCCATTCCGTTCGATGGCTGCGAGGAGGTACACGACCCCACTGCTATCAGTTTTTGCTTAAAGTGCTCATTTTGCTGTTGTAATAAGTAAGCGTATCTACACGATTGGTGAGTGTAGGTATGAGGCGAAATGTTGTGGTCATCCATGCACTGCATTCTTCAACTGATTTAATCAGGTCCACAAGAGTTGGATCACTGATAGTAGTGCGTGTAGATCTCTCCTCACTATCCGAAGTTTCCGCTTCACGTTTAGGGGGTGGGGGGTTGCACCCTCCTCCATTTGTTCCAGAGGTGTTTCAGGCACGGTTTGTAGGGGGATATTTACTGCATGTGTAAATGCTGCTGGGTTCTTAAATTTTCGAAGCTCCTTTTTAAGCATGCGGTTTTTTTCTCGCTTAAAGCATTAATTTTCTGATTGCATTGACCAAGCGATTGTTTGAGTTGAACTATCTCTGAATCTAACTTTTCAATGCCACCGAGGTAGCAAATTTCTTCGTCGAGAACATCGTCTTGCGTCACGGAGCTCCAGAGGTCCTCATCACAGACAGAGGTACAGCCTTTACGGCGGACCTAACTCAGGCAATCCTGAGGTATAGCCACACAAGTCACCGCCGGACCAGCACCTACCATCCACAGACAAATGGCCTCACCGAGCGTCTCAACAAGACCATCGTCAATATGCCGGCCATTGTTACGACCGGGGTTTGCAGGCACCGGAGGTCCTGGATGAAGTTGTCGAAGCAGGAGGGAGAGAGACTTGATGAGGGTTTATTTACGTTATACACAAGGTGAGCTCTCGTACATGACGAGCTCTTTCTTGCATGGCGAGCTCTCGAATCTGGCGTTCCTCTGCGTGGCGCTCCTTCGAATGAGCCGGGTAGCTCATTATAAAGGGTATGTGCTCCCCAGATCCCTAGATCAGGGAACACGTGCAGATGGTACTGTCCAATCACAGACCACACGAAACTGGCGAGAGGGACGAGCGTGCACGGTCCACGTGAACGTACAATATTGAGGCGTGACTCTGCTGTCCAAAGTGGCGCCAGCGGGGCTCTTCCTCGTCGTGTGTGTGGCGCTGGTCGAGGGGACCCAAGCTCATGACAGCATACTTCAAAGGGTCTGCCGAAATCCTGGCTTAATTATCGGGGCGATTTGCGGCGGCTGCCGCGGTCCCTTTCAAGGAAGATGCTGTATTTGTTGTCCTTTCTTGGACGCCTTACGGCGTCGTGGCGACACGACGTCTCACCCTCCGTCTAGGAGGGACAATGCCTGGCGGTCAAAGGCAGCCGGCCGGTCGGCTACTTGTTTGAGGATGCAAAGAGCGCTGCTTACTCTTCAGCTCTGGCGCAAGTCACAACACTATGTACGTCGACGTCGAGCACAAGACGTGGGACGAAATTCTTCTGCACGTGACCTTCGCGTACAACACGGCCGTCCAAGAAACGATGCAGATGACGCCGTACAAGCTGGTGTACGCAAGAAGCCCAGCCACGATGCTCGATGCCGTGTTACCCAACGTCAGCGACCAAGAAAACATCGATGTGACTGTCTATCTCCAGTGCGCCGAAGAAGCTCGACAACTCGCCCGCCTGCGCATAAAAAATTAGCAGAGGTTGGACAGCCACCGTTACAATCTTCGACGAAGCTACGTAGAATAGCAGCCCGATACGCCGACGAGCACTGCGCGAAAAACTTCTGTGACGGTACTTCGGACCGTATTTAGGGTAGTTGGACGTCTCGGCGCACTCAACTACGAGGTTGTCCCCAATGGCATCACGAACTCTCAACGGCGCCGTGCACGACCTGAAGTCGTCCTTGTCGTGCGACTCAAACCGTTTCATGCGCGTGAAGGAACATATTGACTGTATTATTTGTTGTCTCTCTATAATTGTGATTTATTGCTTATGCCTATTATGTTGTACTTTTTGCCTTGTTATTTTTATGAATCTTGCTTTCGTATTTTCTTCTAAGCATTGAGACGATGCCTTCTTCAGGAGAGGGTGATGCCACGTTTCGTCCTCAAGATTTGGTATCGCATCGTTTCACTGCCAATAATTCTCAGCGCAAACCACGCCTACACTGTTCGAGAAACTTCGGGGTGGCAGTAGATCATTTTGTTAAGACCACGCCCACTTTGTGAACATTACAGATTATTCTGGAACATACGTCGCCGCTAGCGATAACGCTCGAATATTTGATGGCAAGTGTATAAAGGCCGACACAATTCACCGCTTCTAAGTTGATCGACGGCAACCGCTCTGTTCGCCCTGTTCGCTGCTATCAGTGCTAGTGCCTTACTTTCCTTTTGCGGCGGCACAAGTTCGGCCCGAATAAAGAGTTTCCTCCTTGACCTGGAGTCTGCACCCTTCGTTCACGTCACGACCCCGTGACAATGCCTCGTACAAAATGTTGAAAGAAAATTTATTTGTTCTGTATTGTTTGCGTATGAATGATGCTATAGATTTTGGTGCTGTAGAATGCTACTATAGATCGCGTCGTGCGTTGATGAAATCATTTCGTATATGCGCATGATGGGAAATTTACGGCAGCGGAGGAAGCATGTGAGGAGAGTCGTTACGTCACTTGCATGATGGTAAACGTGATACCTTTAGCAAAGTATACTTTATAAAAAAAACCGACCAAAAGCACGATAACAGCGAAAGAACCAGGCAGGACCAGTGCTGGGCTAACAACAAAATATTTATTTAAAAAATCCCCCACACGCGTGAATCATCAGCGCATGCGTAAATTGGCTATATGAGCCCAGTGCGCTGCACATTTAACAATACAAAGCCAATAATTAGGCATGTAAAGGTGTCGCAAACGGCGCACTTCCACAAAATGCCAAAATATCAACGCCACGTGCGCCCGTTGACTAAAAACTGGCGGTTTGCATAACATATGTCACGTTGCCTTTTTTATTATTTTTAAAGGCTTCGCAACATTTATGGTACATGCTATTTCTCAATTCCATTTTTTTATGAAACCCCCATTTGAAATCGGGCGCGCAGCTACAGCCTTTGCAGTGCAGACGTACGTGAGTTTCGAACTTCTCTTGTTATGCGGCCGTGTCTACAAAGGTCAGAAGAGCTGACCAGCTTCAATGACATGTTGCGTGAACAGCGCATTATACTCCCTACGGGTACTGGTGGAAACTCACCTCTGCGCTGCAATGGCTCTGCGTTCCTGGTTTCAAATCAATAAGTGTCATTGGCAAAGGAATAAAAATAGGCTTGAACGTAAAGTATTTATAGCCTTCAAAATAAAACAAAATATGGCAAAGAATCATGTGTAAATCATCCATCAGTTTTCTTTGCAGATAAAGAATTCGCGTTGCTACATAGTGATTGTACGGCAGCGTCTAGACTCTAGTGTTTAATGAACGTGAGCTGTTTGTGACACCTTAACACTTGTGCACTTTTAGGTGTGCATCTGTGAAATGACTCAGATAGCCTATTTATGCACACGTTGCTGGGTTGTATGTGGGTGGGCTTTCTGCAACGAACATTGTGTTTGAAGTCCAATGCTGGTTCTGTGTGGTAGTTCTCCTTTGCTGTCTTTGGGTCTTTCGTTGGACTCTTCTTCCGAATGTTATGAAGCACCTAACACAGCAAGCTGTTCTAGTGCTGTCTTGTTTCAAACATTGCTGGGACAAATCGGCATCTAGGTCTAGTTGTTAGCCGAATTTACTGAGAGATATAAAACGGTTGAAGTAAGGTGCAGATAGCTCGGTTCGATTGTCTGGCGAGTTCATGACAAAACGGAGTAAACACAACACATTACACTCCCACACTTTAGATTTTTTTTCCGCATGCATTCATGTTCTGCCCAGTACTTCACACGAAGTTTTTGGTGATCCCAGTCTCGCCCGATTCCTGACCTTGCTGAACCTATCAAGAGAGACTTGTTTGTTTGATAGAGCATATTTCATTTGTTGTGTTTTCCCCCATTCTTTCTTCAGTAAAGACTGTGTTCCAGTTCCATAATTGACTTTTCTAAATACGTATGCCACAAACAGCTGGCTTTTGCTCATTTAGACGGCTGAACAATATAACCAACGGCTTGGATTCATACTCATGGAATCTCTTCTACATTCAGTAGCCTAGATCTTCTATTTTGAACTGTCGCTGTTCCTTAGCTCGCTTTCATAGTTCTATTAATTGTTATTCGAATACTGACTGTCCACACCATTTATTCATACATATTGTGTGAGAGGGAGTCTATAGACTTCATCATCAGCCAGAATATGAAAGTCCTCGCCAAACACCGCCATTGACGCCTTCACTGACGTGAATTCACTTAACTTCAATGAACTTAAAAATTAGCTTAAAATTTACATTAATTTGGAATCCAACATTACCTGTATGCGTTATTGAGAGCACAGAAAAAGTTTTTCTGGTCCAGTTATTTAACTGTAACCGGCAGGTAAATCGATCGCAATGTGTTTGCTAGAGGGCACAATTAAGAAAGGACCGACGATTTACTGATTACAGAATAATTAAGAAAGGACTAACGATTTACTGATCACAGAATAATCTCCCATAGAAAGGCTGGTTTATTGAAAGAACGTTTTTCGTACAATGGCGGCCACTGTTAGAGAGGACGCGAAGCGGGTCACCGCACTCCACGGAGTGCCACGATGGCCGCCGTGCTAAATATTGCAGCGCAAGCGCAGTCAGCGCCACAGCCGCAGTTAGTGTTCCCTTTAACAGTAGCCGCGACTCTACATAAAGGGCGCGCTAATCAGTTCGTACATCGGCGGCGGCGGTGGCGGCGCAGTAGTAACTGTCGACGCCGGCGTGCCGACGTCTCGACGCACACCTCTAGTTGGGAGGAGCCTGCACCTGCGGTGGTTGAGGGAGACAGTGACGTCAACGCGCAGCTGTGACTTGACCGACCGACTTGGCATCGTTCCAACAACTGCGGCGGAGGGAACGCGATGCGGCGCGTTGGCACGTAGACATGGATGGGCAGCCTTACACAGGCTAGTGATAGAGCTGCTTCCCATCTAATAGGCGTATAGTTTGTTGTCTCGTTCGAAACCTGACATCTCTCGGTCTTACTCCAACTCTTCGACAACACGAGTTGATGGCAGCGGTGAACAAGAGGTCGCCTGGCACGCGGTGAGAGCCACGAATAGACGAACATGCCAGACAGAAGGAAAAAGGACGCTCAACAAGCAGCGGCTGCAAAATGGCGCCAACTTTTTCAAACCGTTCGTGTCAAACTACAAGGGAAGTAGGACATCTGAGACACAAATGACTGGAAACGTCGGGTCGTAAGGTAGGAATACTATCGGGTTGTGTCAGAGTTTCACCTTCGTGAACACAGGTAAACATGCTCATGTATGCGATGGGCAAGGTAGTGAAGGCTCTGTTTGGAGTTGCATAAGTCAGTTGCCAGACTGGGGAGTCTGCATTGCCAGACTGCCACCAGCTTTGACAGATAAATATGCACCTGTAGCTTTGCCTTTTCCGTGAGGGCTCTGTGTCATCCGTGGTGCATTTCGCGAGTGTTTGTGCGACGTCAGCCGTATTATTGAACGGAATGGAGTGTTGCAGAAGTCGGGGCGTGTGCCCGCTGAGCAAATAAAAGGTCGAACTCGATTGCCTCTCAGAAGTAGGGAATACACGCAAAACGACGCGTATAAAGGTCATACTCCGCCCAGGAGGCGCTGCGAAAAACGCTGCCACCGGTGCCGCCGTCGCCGCGCTGGACATAACTGCATGCTATGCAAAGAGAGCCGTCAGCAAGTGAACGTCCATAACCCTCCCGCTTTGTTGGTGTTCAGGGGCGCTTTCCTGAAGATAAGGAACCTCGAAATCTCCTTCTTCAGCCTAGCCTCGCTTCAGAAAAGTAGGTGGTTCATCGAAGCGAACTGCGGATAGCATGCAATACATGTTTCAGTTATTTCCGCCTGCTGCAACTGGCAATTTAAATGCAAGCGAACATAGCATGACATCGAGTTCGAAGCAAGCTCTCCGACGTGCTTCCTGTAAGCCTAAATGTGTTAAGTTTGGTCATGACTCTACAGTATACGTACTACGCGAGCAATTTACGAAGCTAATGGCCCAGTTGCATTTCTCGCTTCCTGTGCGTTTTTATTACGTATCCCAGAAGTTCTGTTGACGGTTTTGTTTTTTTTTTCGTTTCTATATACTGCAAATGCGAATACAGGCGTGTCCGCTTTTTCGGTGCACAACAAAAGGCAAAACGGAGGCCTCCAATACACATCCGAAAATCGCGCAGATCAACGGCAAGGAACATTTCATTGGGGTCGCGCACAACACTTTGCGATATACTTACATGGCGTACGTGTTAGCATTCGCTAGTTAAAACCGGAACTTAGAGCCTTCTAAGGCTACGTGCGTGATGCTGTGTGATGGCCACCATTTCAGATTATCGGTGGTCGGGGCGTGTGCGATGTTTATCGCGCAGTCAGCGGCTCCATTGAGCTTCATAATGTTACCACGCTTCTCCATCAAGGCTACCCAAGACAATAGCAGGAGACCTACATTCTCGCATTTTCTCGTGCGAGAGAAAGTGGGTGATTCGCGTACCCAGCCCATGCGCCATGGTCCGCACTCTCGCCGTTCTGCTTCACAACAACGTCAGAAATTGGTGAAACTGACATCTTTTACGTCCGTGTCTATTCACAACGCAACAGTTTAGCTTCGTAGAGCGCGGCTCGAGCTGTTGCGTCTGCTCCTTTCGCCGTCTTTCTGGCGAGTGAGCAAGCGAGCTCTTCAAGCCAGTTCAATGATGCGTCGGATTTGCGGGGAGAAATTCGTAGCTCTCTTTCTGGGTGTCCAATGCGCAAAGACACCTAATATTTAGCTCAATCGTTATTTCGCACTCGCCTGTTGCACCTGGTTGCGCTGCAAACTGTGCAAGGGGGTCGGGCTGTGCGCTACTTGAAACTGCGGTGACAGATGGCGCTATGTGTCTGCAAAGCTCCAGGGTCTCAAAGGGACTGAATTTGTGCGCCGCGTTTTAATACATCGGACTCGTATCGTCGAAGCACGGAATATCTCCGTAGCTCTGCGTGCCTAGTCAACAGCGCACAAATCCGTGTTTCCTCGCAGAGTGCACATCATACAATTAAGAGGTCGGATTCGATCGTGGCTCCGAATTCGGGAATGTGCGCGCGACGCCGCGTTTGAGTACACGCGCTCAAGGAGAACTGAATTTGTGCGCTGTGTTTCAATACATCGTAGCCGTGTCGCTGAAGCACAAAATAGCTCCATGGCTTTTTTGTGTCTCCCAACTTGAGAAAGTCACTGGACCGACAAAAAATTGAGCCGAACGAAAGAGTTATCGCTGCCACAGGAGCCTTCTTTGCAGCTCGGGAGAAAACGTATTTTTCTGGGGGAGTCATGAAGTTGGAAGATCACTGGGTTAAGTGTACATAGTTGAAAGGGGACTATCTTGAGAAATAAATTGACATCATTTCAAAATTTTTGTTTTTCTTTGAAGTCTAAGTACTTATCCGACCACCCTCGTGTATATAGACGCACGCATGTATACACAGCACGCACCAACGTAGGTAAGGTATGGTAATTCCATTCGCACACACCCCACCACCGGAAAAAAATTCGTAGCTACACCTCTGCAAAGAGTCACACTCGCGCACAGCTAATGAAAACAGGAAACAATTAAAGCCAAAGGGGCATTATTTGTTTCGTCGAAGACAATGAAATCAGCCGGAAAAGGTCTGGCCTTTCCTGCGTCGATGTGCGAGTCATGGGCGTTCATGAGATTACCTCGAGGTGCTGCGTATCTTATGGAGTGTGCAATGAGCAAGTATATTTCAATCGTGACTCCTAAATATTAGCAGATGGTATTGCGCATGCGGTCCGGAGAATAGCATTCGGAGCCGATTTCAGACTGAATCGCCGATTTCCTTCGCTTAAAGGAAGTCTTCAAAGGGAGTGCTCCCGTTCTGTGCAGGCCTATCGCACGTTCATGGCCCGCTATGAAGGCGAGTCGGAGTTCAGCTCGCTGCCCCGGGTGCGCTTCTCTCAGAACCAGCTCTTCTTCCTTTACTTCGCTAAGGTGAGCATTTACGATTTGTGCGTGCTTTACAACCTCCGCAGTGTGACCAAGTATTTCACTTTCTGCAACTGTATACGCTGAACCTAGCTCATCCACGATTTCAGTGTGTTTCATCGCTGCTCTAGAGGAGCCGAGAAGACTTGTATGCTTGCGTTGTCGCACGAAACTTTTGTGAGAGATGCGCTACCACGCTTTCCGAAGCGGTTTCGGAGAGCTGATCGGGGCTATGCAAGAACCCCGGCGTGCTCTCACGTTACTGTAAAACTCGCTTCAGCTAGCGATTCGTAGTCATTAAGTTTTGTCTACAAGGGCCGGCAGCATGAAGATGGTTTAACCAGCTGACCAAAATGTCACCCCTTACGCTGCCATTTGAAACATTTCACATGTGGATCATTTCTGCAGGTGATTTTGGCGTCACAATTAAAAAAAAAACACGTCCGTATTGCTCTCCAGAATTGCTCAAATATGATTCTGAGAGTTTGTTCTGTGGGTCAGGTTTTACCACGTGTTGACAAAACAAAAAAGTGCATCAGACCAGTCTCGTCTCTGGTTTATTCGCACAAAGCGGCGAGTGAATAACGCGTGTACCGCGTCTTTAACAAAATCACAAACGTGTTATTCTTTGTGAAGCCACGTGTGTGACACGCATGCTATAAAACTATGCACGATGGCATATACGACTTGAAACATGGATTCGCGGCGGTAGTGAATCCTTCGTACATGTGCGTGCGCGATGTCGGAACATAAAGAGCGTGGCCGCGACAAATAGCATTGTTGCTGTATATTTGCCTACTTCAGTGCGATCTTTTATGTGGTTTTTGCATGAAGACGTAAGTGATGGCACATCCAATGAAGACCGCTCGTGACACCGACGCCGAACGTTTCGCCTATAGCGAAACGTTCGGCGTCGGTGAAAAAAACAGTGACACCAAATCACTGATTGACATCATCCACGGCGTGAAATAACAGGTCATATAGTAGTAAAGAAAATAGGCTATGGACACTCAAAAATGCCGTGGACATATGCCACAGCTCGAAACAAATTGCAGCACTTTCTTAGAACTACTGAAAAGAAAGGGGTCATTGCTATTTAATATATTCAAATATTTTTGCGATAATGATGTGACACATGGAAATGGTCTGATGCCATTTTCACTTTTTTAGACACAATAATAATGAGAACGAACAGACAATATTACCACAAAAAGTATATTTATTAGAATTAGTTTCAATGTAAATGTGAATAAAGAAAAGTCGACGAAGATTGTAGCCGGTAGGATCCAAACCTGCGACCTTCGAGTTACGCGCCCAATGCACTGAGTTACGGTGGCACTTATCCACCCGTCCACTTTATAGGGTATATGTGTGCATTAAGCGTGAGACCATCAATCAGCGGCGAATGCGGAAAACTCTTTCTTGCCTTTTTGCATCACGTGACACCAAATAGGCAAATAAGTTTTCTTCTTGCGTTCCGTCTTCTCTAACGAGCGCCGAAAAGGCCAGGCAGTCCCCACACGCACCTCTACTATACCTCACTGCTTCCTCGAGCAAGTGGCCGGAAACAGCTGCTTTACAAATATTGGGGACCCTTAAGCTTCGCCTTTAAGAGTTGAACGCAGTAGCGAAATCCGGCTCCTAGTGCGCCCTTCAACAACTAAGTGCATACTTATTATGTTTTGTTACGTGCACACACGCACGCACGCACGCACACACACATGCACACACACATGCACACACACATGCACACACACATGCACACACACATGCACACACACATGCACACACACACACACACACAAACACACACACAAACACACACACAAACACACACACAAACACACACACAAACACACACACAAACACACACACACACACACACACACACACACACACACACACACACACACACACACACACACGCGCGCGCGCGCACACGCATGCACTCAGTAGTTCGTACCAGCACTCGCGCTCGAATGGCACATACAGGTTTTTGATCTAAGGAAAGACTCGCATGGCCTCCAATATACGCCGCGCGCTCGCCGTCTCGGAGGCCGTAAAGAGGCTCACACATAGCGGCATACTATCAAGCGTTAGCTGTTTGCTTGATCAACACCTCTGGAAATGTATGATATATTTTCCACCGGATGGACAGAATTGTCCATTTTTAGAGCTGTTTGAAAGTTCCTGTGTGTTTTTAGCGGCGGTGGCTGCGTTATCCCGGCTTTTTTTGACGTAGTTTGAGGCCTCCCAAATGCGCCTATACAAATCGCTGAATGGGCTCGTCTTCGTCTTGACACCTGTCGAACAAAATGCGTTAAAGGGGCCCTGAAACATTTTTAAAGTAACCATGAAATGAAATTACTAGAAGAGCTTATTGCCTCATGAATTTAACGCCACAAAAATTTTAAGAGTCCGTCCAGTGCGAGTGGAGGTACAAAGGTTTGTCGCGTGCTGCAATTGCACTATCTCTTCTCTCGTCCCGAAGAAAGCGCTGGAAGCTAAGCAGGGCAAGGTCGCAGGGGCAAAGAAACTGCCGCTCAACGTGACCTTGAGCTTTTTTTTTTCGAATGCGTGGCTTTTCAGTGCGATAGCGTGCGCACGCGTACAGAAGTAGCGGCGATCTCTTTAACTTGCTTTTTCGCTCACAGCCAACGAGGCCAACGCTGACGGCGGGATTTCTGCGACATGAGCTCTCTAAGGCTATCACGTTAATGCAAAGCGTACGCGGTTAAACGCACTTTGAAGAGTTAGGGAGACGCTGCCGGGCAACGCAACGCTGCGGACGCGCTTAACGTCGGCTCTGCCTTTTATGAATGGGTTCCGCAGTTTTATCAAGTCAAATACCTGGCAATCGACCACCACCGGATAGAGCGGGTCCATCCGAACGCTTTGACACCAAAAACCTAGGTGAGAGACTCTTTTTGAAGCTTTTTCGATGTGAAAAACCACCCGAGTTACAAGTGTGTCCAGCTAAGCCTACACAGACAAGGCCGATGCCGGCCTCGGGAAGGGTGATCAACGGTGCCGAGTTGTAAGCCAAGGGATCGGACGCACCTCCGAAATGGACGTAGATGATGCAGAAGTGGGGGAAACTCTAAGTAATGATACCAGAGAGGACGATAGGGATCCAACGAGACGAGACGCTGACGGCGACGCGGAGGGCTAGATCGAGGTCACGCATAAAAGGAAGGGCCGTGTCAGCTCTGGCGAAGAGACAGCACAGAAAGGCACCCGCTCGAGAAGTCCGACGCGCAGAGGTGGGAAGAGCATCGTGAGCAAGATTTTACAAGCAAGCAAGATGCCGAGGCTACCTGCAGATGACAGCAAGATAATCGTCAGACCAAGAGACGGGCTGAGCATTAGACACACGTGCACAGCTAGCCTTGACGAAGCGATATGGCAAGAAGCAGGTGTGAGCAACGACAAAATCTTCACGATCTGCCCCAACCCTACACAAAATATCCTGGTGATCAGCACACCGGATGAGAAGACGGTGACGAAATTTGTCAAAATCAAGGATTTAAAAATCAACGGGAGGAAGTACGAGACCAACGCGTACGTCTTGGCACCGGAACACATGGCCAAGGGGATAATCCACAACATTCCCCTGAAGTACACACATGATCAGCTCATGCATGCACTGGTGAACGCGAAGAACCCCTCATTGGCGTATGCCAAGAGACTGGGGAGCACGACCACCATGATACTACTGTACGAAGGCAACAGGGTCCCCATGTGGGCTTACTTCAACAGCATCATGATGAAAGTTTCCCTCTACCGGAAGCAAATAGACTTTTGTAAAGAGTGCGGGAGGCTCGGACACAGGCCCGATGTGTGCCCAAGACCGACAGACAAGTTGTGCCCGGCGTGTGGTGCCAAAAATCCTACCAGAGACCATGAATGCACTCCCAAGTGCAAGCTCTGCGGAGACGCACACCCCACAGCAGACCGGACTTGCAGGGCTAAATTTAAGACGCCATACTTCGTAAAGCAACGAAGGTGGGGTGCGAGCAGAAACGAGGAAGAACTTCAGCGGGAAGCCGACTCACCAGACCAGGACACCTGGGGAAGCAGCAACACACAACCAGCCCGTCAACCCATATCAAGGTCCAGATCCAGATCCAAGTCCAGGCTGGGAGCCTGGGGACTAAGTCGCTTGAGGTCAAGGTCCAGAAGCAGACCCAGGACCAGGAGCGGGCGGAGATCCATTTCGAGGGGAAGGACGCCCGAAGCGACAATGAAGCAGGAAGGAGAACAGAAGACGCCAGACAAGGTGGGCTGGTCAGACGTAGTGGCCAATCGCGATTCGGCAAGGTCTGGCAATAATAGTAACGCTAGGGATAATTACAGAGACATAGAGAAACGCGCAGAGAGATACAGAACGGAAAACGAGCTACTCAAACAGGAGCTAGAAAAAGCAAAACAGTGAATCAGCTAAAAAATTGATGAACTACAGCAAACACTTAATGAAATACTCATGAAGATGCAGATACAGACGTAACCTCCGTCTACCGCCATCGCGGCCTTCTCCACGCCAGTGACCAAAACCACAGGGGAGAGAGAGAATGAGGAGGTAGAAATGGTAGCAGTGGAAACACAGCAACCAGGCACCAAGCGAAAAATCCCGCTGACAAAGACCAAAGAGCGAAATGACTCAGAAAAAGAGGTCAAGAGGCCCCGTTCTAGCACGAAAAGAACAGACGTCCTCAAGGACATGATAAACAAACTGTCGGACAAAATGGAGAAAATGTTCGAGATACTGGTCGTGCGACTTAGCGACAGTGAGGCGGAGAGTAAGGCGCTGGCACTAAAATACGACAAGCGGCTCGAAGAGCTAGAGAAGAAAATTTCTTAGACATGGCGGGCACCAAAATGAGAAAAGTCGTCATATGGCAGTGGAACTGCCGTGGCTTTTCTAATAAAAAAGCATCGATGGCGCAACTAATCAAAATCACCACAAAAAGAAAAAAAACGTGACGTGATTATTTTGCAGGAGACATTCGACCACGCCGAAATTTCCGGGTATGCCACCCACAAACAACGCACAGAAGGAAAAGAGAGAGACATAGTCGTGACCACATTAGTGAAGAAGGGGCTAGTTGCTATCCCACACATTACGAAGCAAGTCACGGATATGAACCACATTCTTATAAAAGTCCTGCCACGCAGCAAAAGGGAGAGCAGCACTTTTGTCCTAAACGTATACAGCAGCCCTTCTAAAAAGGGCCTAAAGCATAATTTCGAAGAACTAATTAACGAAACGGTGAACATCGCAGGCGACAACTGACTTGTTATTGGAGGCGATTTTAACGCTCCACACACGCAGTGGGGATATGGGCACTCGTCGAAGAAAGGAAAAAATCTTGCCGACCTCATCGAAAAGGCCGAACTAACCATTCTGAATGAGCCAGCCTTGCACACCAGAATCGGTGTAGGTTCGCACAGAGACACCACGCCGGACCTAACCCTCTGCAAGAACGCCGAGCGAATCACGTTGAAAAACACCTTTGAAGACTTGGGAAGTGATCACAGGATTCTCAGCATCGCCCTATGCAATCCTCCCACCAGGAATTGCAAACGGACAATCAGGCGCGTAGATTGGGACAAATTCCGCAAAAGCAGAAACGAGAAAGAACAGGGACCCATCAAAACATAGAAGAATGGAGCAGGGAACTTCTACGAGACGTAGAAAAAGCCACAACCGAAATGGAGTGGGATGACTGGTTGGCTCGACGAGAAGAGGAAGATGAGTGTGGCGGAACCCTCTCAATGCGGATGGACAGCAGGCTTGCACACGTTGTCGAAGCCAAAAAATCTATTCAGAAATGGCTGCATAGGCAAAAACACAATCGAAATTTAAGGAGAAAACTCGCCGAGCTAAACAAACACATCGAAACACACTGTACCCAGCTATCCCATCAGGAATGGGACGACGTGTGCGATGCCATGGACGGCAACATAAACACAAGCAAGACATGGAAATCCTCAAGCACCTGCTGGACCCGTCGGCCACCAAAACGGCGGTGAAAGCGGAAATGACCAAGTTGAGACACAGGTATAAAGGGAACATCCATCAGATGGGTGATGAAATCGTCAAGCTCCATCTCGGCAGACCCCCGGCAGTCGAACACCAGGAATACTCGGGTTCTCCCAACGAAGATCTTGACAGAGACTTTTCACAGCAAGAAGTCAGGGCGGTCCTGCAGACTATCAAGACCAAGTCTGCTCCAGGTCCCGACAATGTGTCCAACAAGATGCTCCGGAACCTGGACGACCAGGGAACGAGCCGTTTGACAGACTTCATAAATGAGTGGTGGAGAAACGGGAAGATACCCGACGAATGGAAGAAATCCGACTGGATCCTCATTCCTAAGTTGGGTAAACCCCTAGAAAATCAGAACATGTGGCCCATTTCCCTGACTTCTTGCGTCGGTAAAGTAATGAAGCATGCTTGCCTGAACAGGGTTAACGGCTACCTTGAGTCTAACAACGCATACCGTAGCAACATGATCGGCTTCAGAAGAGGGCTCTCCACACTAGATGCCATGATACAACTAAAGGAGCAAGTCACAGACCTCATTGGACGAGGCATGAGGGCAATAATTGGGCTAGATCTAAGGAAGGCCTTCGACATGGTCGAGCACTCAGCCATTCTAAAACGAATGGCTGAGTGCTCGTACAAGCGAGCGCACGTACAAGTACATACTTAACAGAAATTTTCTTGCGGGAAGAACTGCCACGATTAGACTGGACGAGGAGGAGAGCATCCAAGTGGACATTGGCAGCGCTGGCACACCGCAAGGGTCCGTCGTGTTACCGATGCTGTTTAACCTCGTCATGATGGGATTATCAGAAAAATTACAGCGAATCGAAGGCATCAATCACACAATTTATGCAGACGACATTACGATTTGGACTTTGCAAGACACCAGTGAAGGCAAGATGGAAAATAGACTTTAAGAGGCGGTGGATGCAGTCGAGAGTCATCTGGATGGCACCGGATTGGAATGCTCACCGGCGAAATCAGAACTGCTACTATACTACCCCAAAAGACTAGGCATACATTGCAGAAACGTAGCAGAGTTACACAAAAGAATCAAGATAACCACTAGAAATGGCACGGCGATACCTTTGGTTCAGAAGATCAGAGTCCTGGGTCTCTGGATCGAAGCCAGGGGAACCAATGGGGAAACTATAACGCGCCTGAAAAAGAAAGTCATGGCGGCCGTTAGGCTAATACAAAGAGTATCCAATAAACGAAGGGGCATTAAAGAAAGAAACGTTGTATGACTCGTCCAGGCCTTCGCGATCAGCCATGTCGCGTACGTAGCGGCGTTCGTCCACTGGAACAAAGCTGAGAAAGACAAAGTCGACTCGCTGATTAGAAAAGCGCACAGAGCTGCACTGGGTCTACCGCAATACACAAAGAACGAAAGGCTGCTACAACTCGGAGTACATAACACGCTGGACGAGATCGCTGAAGCACAAAGGATAGCGCAACTCGAACGATTGTCTGGAACCATGGCGGGTAGAGAAATCATAGAGAACATCTCCATTAATTACCACGGAATGAAAGGTCCCAAGGCGCAGATTCATCCAGACGTCCGGTCCGCGATAATTACGGAAAACATCCCCAAAAATATGCACCCTGCACACAACGTTGAGAAGCGAAAAAGCCGCACGAAAATGATCCTTAAAAACCACGGCACGCGGGAAGGTGTGCTTTTTGTAGACGCCGCCCGGTATTCCCGAAATAATAATATCAGTAATAGGGTTGTGCATGGCTCCTTCTTCGCAATGGCGGTCGTAGACACAAAAGAGAAGAGCTTGACCGCGGGCTCCGTAGGGTCTAGATCGTCGGAGGCAGCGGAAAAAATGGCCATTGCACTGGCCGTAGTCAATGGTCAAAAACACGACAGAATAATAATCAGTGACTCCAAGATGGTCATTAGGAATTTCACAAAGGGATGGGTCTCCACCAAAGCAGCCAAAATCCTGAACCGCAGAGCAGAAGACTTCCGGAACGGCAAAATTGTACCCAAATACCTCAAGTGGATCCCGGCGCACATGGGGGAATTAAACGTCGAAGACACAACCATCCCTCAAAACCTCAACGAGAAGGCCCACCGAACCGTGCGAGAACTAATCCACCACGACTCGGATAGCGACGGCCCGGCCCCCCGCACCCACCACAGAAGGGGGGGCGACTCCAGTGGAGGCGATGGGGACGATGGAGGCGATGACAATAATGAATATGCGATACAAGACGACAGAGACAGACTGGTCACGTATCATGACATATTGGCACACTATAAGCGACAACGAGAAGAATATCCGCCACCACACAAGCAGCTAGACAGTTCTCAAGAAACAGATTGGCGAAGATTGCAAGCCAGAACCTTTTCAAATCCAGTACACCTGAACAGAGTAAATTCCAGACAATACCCGCAAACAAGCTGTACCCTCTGTAAGCACGAACACGCAGATATGGCACATATCCTATGGCAATGCACACAGGTCACAGTACTATACCGAGAGGAGAATATAAAACCGGACCTTCTCGAGGATCGTTGACTAAGTGCGCTGACTAGCTCAGATCTGCACGACCAACTGTGGGCAATCCAGCGGGCCCGGACAGCGGTGGAAAGGCTACGCCTCACCGCACAAAACGTCGGGGTGGCCTGAGCCCGGGCCGGTAACCCTGCAGGGTTTCCTTTTTTTTAAATAAAGTTTTTCCGTCCGTCCGTTGAAGAGTTAGGGAGCCTTGATGTGCGCGTGTCTCAGTGTTTTAGGGTGGTGACAACTTTGATCATGGTGGCTTACAACTGGCTAAAACGGCCGCTATACGTGACGGGTCGCCATGTTGGTTCAGAGCGGTCACACATCTATATTGAAGGCAGCGTGGGCTCTGAATGCTGAAATGCTGTTTTCTGAAGTTAGCCGCTGTTTTGTAGAACAGGGAAAATGTGTTCGTGACTTGAGTTTGTTTAAAATACAGTTAAAGCAGTTCCCTTATTCTACCTGGTAGATCTTGCGCATTGGCGGAGTGAGGATCTTTAGGAAGCCTACAATGTAAGCAAAAATTAGCCGAGATGAGAGTTACACCAGCATATGAGCCCCCGAAACTTCCCTGCCCCAATTATTTACTCCTTGGTACGGAGTGAACTCGGCCCCTTGCTTAATGACGAAGTTTATGAATGACATGACCTTGGGAAACTCCCCACGGAGTTTCAGATCACATGGTTAAAGCTTCCTATGGGAGCTTTAAAATCGATTTTTGGTCGTGACGTGCGTATGTGTCTGTGTGTGTTTGTGTGCATGTACGGACATCTGTTTGCACGTCGGTGTGAAACACCAGTGTTTTGTGTGGCATGTCGTGTGAACATTTGTCGACAGGCAATAAAATTATCAGTGCAGCGAGGCTATTTGTAGATTTTTTGATCCGAAGGAGAACATTTCTCTTGGACAGAGTTGGTGTCATACTCGGCGTCGCGCTTACGAATACATCGAGGACGTCAATCAGCCGCCACCCGAACTCAGGTGAGAGCTCACTTCAAGCCATTACGTACTCTGAGACGCTGTATACACATGACGTAAGAATATATCTACTACATAAAAGGAGTAAAATCCGTGAAATTTCTTCAGATATTTTTCAGGACGAGGAGATAAATATTTTTATTCCACGTACAACTGCCTGTCGTACTCTATATATATAAACGTAGCGGGGGAAAAAGCACACTGGCTCTGTAGTAAAAACGGAAGCGAGAAAGCATATATATATATCTCTGTGTGTGTGTGTGTGCGTGTGTGCGAACTTTTGAAAATGTAAGGGTGCTTTTTTGTTAGGCACAATAATAATTTAAACTGGCAGACAATAATACAAGAGAAAGTATAGGAGACGTTATCAGCAGTAATTGTAATGCAAGTGTGAAGAAAGAAACGATAAATTTCCACCGGCAGGATATGAAACTGTTCGTTTGAATAAAGCGTCCTCTACCATAGAAGGACGATGGCGGTCATCTCCCAGTTCACTTTAGAGGGTGCACATGTGCATTTAAACGTGGAAAACTTAGTCCGAGCGTCACCGTTAACCAGCGCCGGCTTGATAAAGGCTAGTCTCAGGCCGAAAGGTCAGAATAAATGTTACGATTTTCTCTGTGACTTACTTTGATATGTTTCAACTAGTTAGCAGACAACATTCTAAAGACCATGTGTATATTCAAAACAAAAGACGAGGTTCACACACGATCAGTTTGCCAGTGCTTTAATATAATTAGACTGCTGCTGTTTTGGCTTCGTGGCATTGGTGCTGGGTACATGTTCGGGACACCTGACAGCAGTCCCGCATCTAGACCACAAGGACTTGTGCACATCGGCAACCAACGGCCGCCCCTGAGCCCAGAGTTGGGTACTTTGTCGGCAGCACGACACAGATGTCTGTTTTCATCCCCCGCATTACCGTTTACTCCCATGGCAACACATATGATGACGCACATGACTGGCTCGTGGAATTCGAGCACACGGCGAACGTTACCGGGTGGTACGCCACACAAAAATTCGACTAAGTGTATTTTCCCCTTCAAGATGGAACCCGAACAAGGTTCACGAATCTCATGTGGTCGTCTTGGGACGAACCCGCTGAGGTAGTCTAGTGGCTGAGGCACTCGGCGGCTGACAGGCAGGTCGCGGGATCAAATCCTGACCATGGCGGCCACATTTTCGATGAAGGCGAAAATTCTTGAGGACCGTGTGCTCAGACTTAGATGCAGGTTAAAGAACCCCTAGGTTGTCGAATTTTCCGAAGCCCTCCACAACTGCGTCGCTCATAATTATATGGTGGTTTTGGGATGCTAAATTGCAACTATTATTATTATTATTATTATTATTATTATTATTATTATTATTATTATTATTATTATTATTATAGTCTTTGGACGAGTTCCGGTGGAAATTACTCGACCTGTTTGCAAGCACCGAAAGACGAGAGCCTGCACAGCGACTACTCGAGTCACGTATTCAGGAACCAAATGAATTCGTTGCGATGTTAGTTGAGGCATAGCCTCCTACATTTTTCTTGCCTGTCGGACAAGTGCGAAACGCCCGTCATCTATACCATTAGGCGCATTGCATAGGCCGAATGGCAGCACGTTAAATACGTCTAAGCCGTCTGGTGTAACAAAGGCAGCTTTTGGTCTATCTTCCGGATTCATGGGCACTTGCCAATGCCCAGAGCGTAGATCAAGGGAGGAAAAGAACTCTGCGCCTTGTAAAGAGTCGAGGGCGTCATCGATCCGAGGCAAAGGATACACATCCTTTCGTGTTTTGTTTAGGCGACGATAATCTACGCAAAAGAGTATTGTGCCGTCCTTCTTTTTAACTAAAACTACCGGTGACGCCCAAAGACTGTTTGATAGTTGAACGACGCCACGCTTTTGCATGACACCTACTTGTTCATCGATGACACGGCGTTCAGTCGGTGAAACACGGTACGGTCGCTGCCGTAGTGGTGGGTGATTACCTGTGTCGATCTGGTGGCATACAGTAGATGTTCGACCTAAGGTAGCACTCTGACTGTCAAAAGATGGCCGGAACTTGTAGAGGAGGCTCAAAAACTCACACCTCTGTTGTGAATTTAGGTCTTCGTCGATTACACGGTTGAGAATGTCAGCAGTAGAAGGGCCATTCCCGGAACCACAGGAGAGGGCGCTGACTTCCGATGATCCATCAGGAACGTCAAGTGTAGCGATGATTTCGAATGATTCGATTGAGCCGATACATTCGCCCCAAAGCAGCGTAATCGTGAATGGGAGAGGATTCCCCACAGGCACGTCGGCCGCACTACCTTCAAGAGTAACGAGAGCGGTTGGGAGCAGTGATAGGTGGCGATGAACGAAAGCAGCGGAAGGCGTGAAGAATGCGGTAGCGTCGACGACGGTGGAACACGACACAGGTGCGAAAACAGTAGCGCGCGGAGGGATCCGAGTGTCGCCACTAATGACAAACTTCGCGCAGGAAGGGCAATCATCTGCAGGTAGAGCGTCACCAAGAGGACAAAAGACAACTTCGGCACGGGCACAATCAATGACGGCTTGGTGATGGGAGAGAAAATCCCAGCCTAAAATGATGTCGTGAGAACAGTGCGGGAATACTTCAAACTGTACTGTGTAAGGCACTCCTTGAATCACAAGTCTGGCGGTACACTCCGCCAGACTTGTGACTGTGCAGTCACAGGCTGTGCAGTCACTGCACAGCCTGTGACTGCACAGGCTGTGCAGTGGCAGTATGAAAAAACGAACCCAAGTTAGGCATTGTCACGTTTAGAATTGCACGGCAAACTTTTTCGGAAATGACAGAAATGGCGGCACCAGTATCAATAAGGGCGAGTACAGGTACACCTTCAAGAACAACAATAATTACATTCGGCGGCGAACGAAGAGGGCTTGTGCTTTGCGACGAGGGCGCAGTTCTTGCCTCTGGAACTGCATCATTTAGTTTTCCGCTTCGATTGTCGGGGGGCGTCGGCGCATCGGGGAGGGCGAGCGACGACGTGGAGAAGGAGATTGGTGATCAGAAGGTGGTCATTGGCTTGGTCGAGGAGGGTGCAATTCGGGGTCTGGAGTGTAGGGAAATGTGTGGTCGTACTCATATGAACGCTGGTTTTCACGTGAATGGAGTGGGCGGCGGCAAAGACGTGCGACATGTCCGGGTAGACCACACGAAAAGCAGATCGGACGGCTGTCGGCAGTGCGCCATGGATTAGGGACTCGGTGGACTGGAGGTCGTTGCGGCTGGGTGGTATAAACAGGAGCGGGCAGTGGAGGTGGCGCTCGGAACGTGTGTGGTCGTGGTCGTGCTGCTGCTTCGGCATACGTCAATGGCGCATTGACTAGTGGCACCAGCTGTGGAGGAAGGGCCTCAGACACTTGGTCTTGTATAAAAGTCCGCAGTGTAGGGCTAAACGGTGCACTGCGCTCCGGTTGGCCGGAGATGAGCGACAGTTGGCGGGCAACTTCTTCGCGTACAAAATCTTTTATCTGCGAGAGGAGGACAGGATCTTGCCAGAGAGTCAAGCTGTACATCGATTCCTGATGAGGGACAGCACGGTGGGTGACGAGACGTTGCCGGCGGAGCTCATCTTAGCTTTGGCAGAGCTCGTTAACTTGAGCGACAGTAGCCGGGCTTTTTGAAATGAGCATCTGGAATGCGTCCTCGTCGATACCCTTGAAAATATGCTTGATGCGGTCCACCTCTGTCATGTTCGCATCGACGCGTTTGCACAAGTCAATGACGTCTTCTATGTAACAGGTGAAGTTCTCCCCAGGCAGTTGAGATCTTGACTGAAGGCGCTGCCCCGCACGAAGTTTGCGAACAGCAGGACGACCGAAGACTTCGCTGAACTTTGTTTTGAATTCTGTCCAGGTTGGAACGTTGGTTTCATGATTCCGAAGCCACAAGTGGGCAATGCCACTGAGGTAAATGCCGACGGTGGCCAGTCTCGTGGCTTCGTCTCATTTGTTCAGGACACTCAGGAGTTCGTAGGTAGCCAGTCAGTCATCGACGTCGTGATCGTCAGTGCCGCTGAATATGGGAGGGTCCCGCTGACGGACCGCACCAGAGCACACGATGGCCTGAGGAGCCATAGGCGGAGGGCTTGTGGCAGATGCAGTGGTCATAGCGGCAGGTCGAGTCCGGCTTCGCAACTCCAGGATTGCGAGGAGACCAAGCAAGCTCCACCAAATATAATAAAGAACTGTGACAGTCAGGACTGTTATTTGAAAATAGGTAGGAGCGTAGGCCTAGACAGTGAAAACAGCGATAACGTTCGGCGCGAGAGTCTCGTGCCTAGCACTGACGATGTGCTTTCCGAGCTATGCATGACCCACTAAATGCATCATTACAATATATATATATATATATATATATATATATATATATTCTGTGGGAAAGTTCAGTGGGTCTGTTACGCATAAGAAAAGAAGCTCGTATGTGTATATGTGTACCAGCTTCTTTTCTCATATATATATATATATATATATATATATATATATATATATATATTATGGGCATTTAGTATACGCATCCTCTTCACCGGTACATTATCATCATTATCATGTGTGGCTCATGCATCCTCATCGTTGTCGCGTACCATCATCATCTTGGCTCATTCATCGTAGCTGTCGGCTGCCGGTTCCTCGGACCTAATAAAAGGTAATCCAAACCAAGACTTCATACGTGGTGGAGGTGCTGGGTAAATCTCCCGCCATCCTCTCAACCACTCTACCCCCTGGAGCTACGTTCAGGTCGCCGCTTGAGCCAGGTGTCCGGAAATATGTCGCACCAAGATGAGGCCGGTGCTGCAGCCATTCCCACTCAACCACCGCGTGCCGCGCCTTCTCACGTCATCAACAGCCTCCAGCGTGAGCCCCATCCCTTCGCTGGTATGCGCGGGGAAGATGTGGAGGAATGGCTGGACGATTTCGAACGTGTCGGCGCTGCTAACCGGTGGGATAACACCTACAAACTCGCTCACGTGTCATTCTACCTCAGGGGTGTCGCGAAGACGTGGTTCCTCAACCATTTCATCGACATCCCCGACTGGTCAGCCTTCAAAGATTAGCTTCGCCATGTCTTTGGCACACCGGCTGTTCGTTCGGCTCTCGCAAAGAAAGCTCTCGCGACTCGGAAACAGCACATAGGGGAGTCGTATACATCCTACAACGAGAATGTTCTTTCACTATGCCGCCGGGTTGACACACCAATGACAGAATCAGACAAGGTGCGCCAGCTTCTTAAGGGGATTGCACCCGTCGCATTCAATGCCCTTGCAATTCAGAATCCGGCTACCGTTGCTGACGTTGCGACAACCTGTCAGCGCCTCGAAGAACTTGAGTCTATGCGCCTACAACCAGACAGTGACGCGGCCCGTATTACGACTGATCCAAACCTGCGAGACACGATAAGGGCAATTATACGTGAAGAATTAGAATCAATGGGATTCACACTACCTTCAATGTGTCCCATTCGGTCTTCTTCAACGTCATTGCGGGATGTCATCAGAGAAGAGCTCACGTCCATGACCCACATGGCCAACCTGCAGCCCATTATCTCTCGTACTCTACCATCGTTTCCGCATACCGCCGCCGCACCACCAGGCACCGTCAGCTCGACGTCCCCGCCACGAACGTACGCGTCGGTTGCTGCCGCACCTCCCACAAGCTTTTCATCACCACCGCCTGAGCCGTCACCTGTCCTTCTGACTGCTCTCTCTCCCGGCGCAGTTAGCGCAAGCTACTACCCTCCTCATCGATCGACTCGGCCTAGTTGCTATTATTGCGGCTATCGTGGTCACATTGCACACTTTTGCCGCAAGCACCAGCAAGACGAGCGCCGAGGGTATGACATACCCGAACGGGACTATACCGCAGGAGCCTTGTACCAGGGCCGCCGTTATTCGTCACCGCCGCGTCGGTCTCCATCTCCGCCAGCATCGGGTGAACTGCGCAGTTAGTCACCGATCAACCCGACGCCGTTCACTATCGCCATACCGTCGCTCTTCTTCTCCTCTTCAGCCTGCTTCCCTTACTTCTGATGGGCGTTCGGAAAACTAAGCGATGCAGTTTTTGGAGGACAAACTGCTTTCCAACACAGGGCTCCAATTCCTCCAGCGCGCCCCTACAATATGATTGCGGTCACAGTTGAGGGAGTGGACGTTGATGCTTTGGTAGACACTGGGGCTGCTTTTTCTGTTATTCGTGCTGATTTGTGTGCCCGTCTTCGAAAAGTCACGACGCCTTATGATGGACCGACACTGGTTACAGCCCAGGGAACAATGATTCACCCTTCCGCTCTCTGTACTGCCCGAGGAACCGGCAGCCGACAGCTACGATGAATGAGCCAAGATGATGATGCTACGCGACAACGATGAGGATGCATGAGCCCCACATGATAATGATGATAATGTACCGGTGAAGAGGATGCGTATACTAAATACCGACCCCAATCCAAACCGTGTCTTGGTACTCCAAACCGAGACTTCATAATATATATATATATATATATATATAGTATTACGACTCGGGTGTAACGAGGTTTATTGGCCGTGAACTCGGGAACGAACAAGCGCAACGGACCCGAAGATGAAGCGCACGCTCAAAAACGATGATGATTGTAAGCCAGAACAGGTGATGATGATTGACTGCTGTCCAGATGAGGATGAAGCGCATAATAGATGCCTACACTAATTCCCCCCACGTGGAAGCGGCCAGCCTGGCCACTGCAGGCGGGTAGTCAAGGTGACGAGAAATGTCATTTGAAAAGCTTCATACGGGAAATGTGTACAATTTCGCTGTTGCGGTAACGGCGGTCAGTTGGCACGACAAGAGGCGTCACACGATAGTTAACAGGTGAAGTCTGCTTTAAAACTACATATGGGCCGATGAATCAAGGCTGGAACTTGCCACACAGACCAGGTGTGCGAATTGGTGTCTATAGCAGCCCCTCGTCACCCGGTCGGAATGATACCACACGATGAGAGGTGTCGTAGACGGCTTTCCTTGCTTGTTGCGTAGTTTCCGTGTTCATACGAGCGCGCTGGCGGCACTGGGCAAGGCGAGAAATATATTCTTCTCAAGAAGACTGTGATGGAGGGCCATTGCTGATGAAGAAGGAAACGTCGATAAAGAAAGTTGGTGAATGTCCGTAAACGAGATAAAACGGCGAGTAGCCGGTTGTGCGCTGAACAGCAGTGTTGTAGGCGAAAGTGAGGAACGGTAGAAGCTTATCCCAGTTTCTGTGATACGGTTGAATGTATACGGCGATCACGTCGGCAAGGGTTCGATGAAATCTCTCGGTCAGGCCGTTTGTTTGATAGTGGTAGCTATAGACGCTGTTGTGTGTGTAGTACCAGAAACGCGAAGAACTTCACCTAAAAGCTGTGACAAGAACACGGTTCCACGGTCACTTAGAAGGACACGAAGAGCACCATGACGTAGAATTATGGCCTGAAGGGCGAATTCAGCAACTTCCGATGCTGAACCAATAGCTACCGAATTGTCTCGGCGTAGCGTTTCAGGTGGTCTACGGCGGTGACTATCCGTCTATTTCCAGCGCCAGTAATAGGAAGGGGCCCATAAAGATCGACACCGACGACCTCTAAAGGTGTTGTAGGGCACGTCATTGGCTGTAATTGACCAGCAGGAGGAGATGTCGGAAGTTTGCGAAGTTGGCACGGAGAGCAGGAACCCACATACTTTGCAACACTGGTAGAAAGACCAGGCCAATAAAAGCGGCTTCGAATGCGGTCGAAAGTTTTGCGAAAGCCGAGATGGCCAGCAGTCAAATCGTCATGAAAAGCGTTAAGTACATGATGCCAAAGAGCACGTGGCAGAACAGGTACCCAGCGTTGACCGTCAGGATGATAAATGTGACGATACAGCACACCGTCCTGAAGCTTGAAGTGCTCGAGTTGTCGACGAAGCCGTGCATTGGGTAAACGCGTAGCTCCTGAGAGGTGGTCTATAAAGCGCCTACAGTACGGGTCAGCCTGCTGGCGAGAACTGAAGGGTTGGTCATCGTCGATTAGTGGCTGGCACAGCGAGGCGAGCAAGGCAACAGAACTGGGGGTCACGACCGCACTGGTGTCGTTGGAGATGGCAGCTGGAGTGTCGAACGAAGCCGTAGGTAGTGGGCAACGAGAAAGGGCGTCGGCTCCTGATGTTTTTTGCCATATTTATAAATAATCTCGAACTGATACTCCTGTAAGCGTAAAATTCAATGACCCAAGCGTCCGGACAAGTTCTTCATTGTAGAAAGCCAGCATAGGGCGTGGTGGTCCGTTACGATGGTGAATTGACGGCCGTGCAGATAAGGGCGGAACTTTTGTATGGACCAAACCACAGCGAGGCACTACTGTTCAGCGATGGTATTGTTCTCTTCAGTAGAAGTAAGCACTCGGCTAGCGTATGAGACGACCCTTTCCCGTCCAGAGTTATCGCGTTGGAGGAGAACAGCACCTATACCGTAACCGCTGGCGTCGGTATGCAGGAGTGTCGGGGCGGTGTCATCAAAATGGCAGAGTACAGGCTCTGACGTGAGAGCTTCTTTCAGTAGGTCAAACGCCGACTGACATTCTTCGGACCACACAAAGGGTGCATTAGAAGCAAGTAGTTTGTGAAGTGGCGCCGCTATTGAAGCGAAATTTCGTATGAAACGACGAAAATAGGATGCGATTCCAATAAAACTTCGCAAATTCTTAGGTCTTGTGGGGCGTGGAAATCGAAGGACGGCAGTGATCTTTTCGGGGTCAGGGTGAATACCGTCCTTCCTCACTACATGAACGAGAACCTTGATGGATTTGGTGGCGAAACGGCATGTCTTGGTGTTGAGCTGCAGACCCGCGCCGGCTAGGCAAGTTAGGACGTCATCCAAGCGCGTGAGGTGCTGAGAAAACGTTGATAAAAAGATGATGATGTCATCAAAGTAGCAGAGACACGTCTTCCATTTCAGACCATGCAAAACGGTGTCGATCATGCGTTCAAACGTCGCGGGCGCATTATAGAGCCCGAAAGGCATCACATTGAATTCGTATAAGCCATCAGGGGTTGCAAATGCCGTTTTTTTTCTTTGTCGTCATCCTGCATGGGAATTTGCCAATATCCCGAACTCAAATCAAGGCTTGAAAAGTATTCAGCGCCTTGCAGTGAATCAAGGGTGTCGTCGATGCGTGGCATGGGGTATACGTTCTTGCGTGTGATGTTGTTAAGTGCCCGGTAATCGACGCAAAAGCGCACGGTGCCATCTTTTTTTCGTATCAAAACAACAGGGGATGACCAAGGGCTAGTTGATGGACGAAATATTTCTCGTTAGAGCATGTCAGCGACGTTTTCCTCGATGATTTTTTGCTCAGCAAGAGACACGCGGTACGTGCGGCGATGCACAATAAATGTTCCCTCGGTCTGAATACGATGCGCTGCAGTGGTAGTTCGGCCCAACGTCGAGGAGCAGGTGTCGAAAGAATCCGCGTGTTTCGTTAACAAAGCAGACAACTGCTGCGCCTGCATAGCTGTTAGGTCATCACTGACAAGTGCTGTGAAGGGAGAGGAAGAGCCAGGCTTACTCTTAGAAGGGTCGTTGGTAGAGGCAGGTTTAAGTGGCGTGACGCTGACAGGCTCAGCATCCACAACACAGGCTACTGCAGTGTCCACTGGCAGGGGAACTTTCTCCGGTGTTAAATTCGTAGCAATGATGAGCGCAGAGCCATGGCTAAAGCGTACGACACCTGACGCAAGGGCAATGCCTTTAGCGACGCAAGTCGACGAAGGGGACACCAAGACGTCACCGTGGTCGATGTCCTTAGAGGTCAGAGTCACAATTTGCTCTTGATGTGGCGGTAGTTCCAGTTCTTCGTGAGCGAACAGGTGTAGTGGCTTGTAAACGCCTTCGTCGAACATGGAGTCCGTATTAGGTGCAGAATCCATTCACCACAACATATAGCGGCTGAAGAAGAAGATAGGAAGTCCCACCCTAGAATTAGCTGGGGAGAGCACCAGGTAAGCACAGTGAATTGGATGTAATGCAGGATGTCATCGATAAAAACACGAGCAGTACAAAGAGCAAAAGGGCGGATAGTGTTCCCCTGGGCTTCGACAAGAAAGGGTTTATTATAAGATGTCATTACTTTTTTGAGGCGTTTACACAAATCATATCTATTCACAGAAACTGTAGCACCGGTGTCCACCAAAGCGTCCACGAGAACTCCTTCCATCATAACAGAAATCATGTTGAACGGGCGTGCTGGAGGATGATCAGTCCTACTGTTACATGCAGTTTCTCCTACGAAAACGGCATCATTTAGTTTTCCGACCGGTTGCCCGTGGTAAACGAGGCTGGCCGAAGAGGAGAGAAGAGCGACAAAAGCGCGAAGGTGATCAGTGTTGCGACTCCGGGTCCCGCGGGTCTCAGTTTGGTAGCGGGCCCCCGTCCTAGAACCCATCGTCGAACAAGTCAGATGAGGTGCTCGTAAAAACGACAACAATTTATTTACATGGTTAGTGCCGTTGTCGAGGTGATCAAGTAACCAGAACTGTACAGGAGAGCTGTTGAACTGTAGAACTTGAAAATACACAAGAGTCTTCCGTTTATATAGCGCCGCGTTGCCAACGCTGGGCGCACTGTCCGCGGCTTCAGCCAATACGGTGCTCCATGGTTTAGGTGCTCCACCCACGAAGGAGAGGAAACACACCACATAATTCATGTGCAGAGGGCACAGTCTACACGATGCCCAAATATGGTCACCAAAGCACTGCACCGGCGTTTTCGCACACGTCACCAAGTTTCGTGCACGTCCGATGATTTTGGTTTCCAAGATTCTTCTGGCAGCTGGGTGAGGTTCGAAAAACCGGCTGCCAGTACACGTGTCAAACTTCCCTGAGTCTTTGGGTAGGAAAATGTAGTGGTGGGCCAGCATATCTTCAAAATATGCCACCCCATTCAGCCGATCCTATGGAGAAATGGAAGGAGGAGTGGTTGACTAATCCCTCGTCGTCGAGGCGGCCTCCCGCAAGGGCTGCAGCACAGTGCATTTTCCTTCCCTTCAACCCCACATTCCATTCCTCGATTGCTAGAAGCAGGGGCTTAGCTGCGAATATCCAAGACTCCGCTTCTCCTCGCAAGGCGCAGCCACAACCAGTTTGGCTTTAGCTTTCAGCCTGAACTGCAAATACCATGCTGGTTCCGAGATTTCCAGTTCCTCGGTGACCTCGAAAATGTCCCAGCTGCCTCCTTGTCTGCCTCGAAAGCCTTGCTCGCAGCAAACACAATGGCCTCTCTTGAGTCGAGCTCACAATGGCCTCTCTTGGCCCGTGCGTTTTTTCTGGGCGAACCAGTCCCGAACCCCTCGTTCAGGTTTTGCCGAGAGGAAATTAATCCATCTTGACGGCACACTCGGGAACGAAGAAGCGCAACGGACCCGAAGATGAAGCGCATGCTCAAAGACGATGATGATTGTCAGCCAGAACAGGGGATGATGATTGACTGCTGTCCAGATGAGGATGAAGCGCATAATAGATGCCGACACTTCGAAGCCTTTGAACAGTGGGTCGTCCTCTCCAGTGCCTTCTAGTGGGTCGCCCTTTTAGCAAAAAGAAGAGCAGCTCGTGCAGAGAGTCGGTACCCACATTGACTGTGGCTGTCAAGCATCATCAACAAGTGTCCGCCAATAAACGTCTCAACAATTCGGTGGAGAGTGCTACGCCCTTCTAACACCTCCGGTTAGCATTCGATGCCCTTGGAGCTTCGATCTCGTACCGTGACTTCTACCATGCACCAAGACGCCACGCAGGAAACGCTTCCTCCTGCGCCGACGCCATGTTCCAGTGTCCCCCGCACCCGCGACCCTCCTGTCTTCATTGGCGCGGATGGCACCGACGTCGAGGACTGGCTCGCTATGTACGAACGCGTCAGCGTCCCCAATCATTGGGACGAGGCAGGTAAACTCAGCATTCTGGTTTTCTACCTCGCGGGTGTGGCCGGCATGTGGTACAACAACCACGCATCCGATTTCCCCACTTGGTCCGCTTTTAAAACCACCGTCGTCGACGTGTTCGGCCGTCCTGCCGTTCGCAAGCTGCAAGCCGAACAGCGGTTACGTGAACGAGCACAGCAGACCAGTGAGTCCTTCACAAGTTACACAGAGGACATCCTTGACTTGTGCAAGAAAGTAGGTGCGAGCATGTCAGAGGCTGACAGAAATACCCATGTTCTAAAAGACATGCTCCTGGCCAAGAACCCTCGCACTGTCGCAGAGATCATTACACTATGCCAAAGTTACGAGGAGCTGCGACGGCAGCGCTCGATGACCCGTCGACCACCCTCACGTGACGCTGATCTCTCGGCTTTGTCACACTTCCTGACCACACCACCTTGCTCGCTGAAATCAAGTCATTCGTGCGTGAGGAAGTTGCCCGCCAGGTCTCTCTACTGGCTTTTACTTCCCCGCAACGTGCTCAAAAGCCGTCAAGCACACTTCCGCCTCCCCTCCGCCAAGCCATTCAGCAGGAAATCGCGGAGGTCGTTCATGAATACCACCAGCTGCCTCCAGTATCTACACCAGTCAGTTACGCCCAAGTTGTCGCCAGGCCACCCCCACCGATTCCTGTGACTGGCTCCCTTGGTTACACCGAAACTATCGCCAGGCCCCAGGCCTTCGGAGAAACTGTGCCGCCTACATATGCCGACGTCATCCGCGTGCCCCGTGTGCCGCCCACTATGCAGTTATATTGCCACATAGATCGCTCTTACTAATTATTTTACAAAGAGGACCAACGGGACGCTATGTAAAATAATTAGTAGGAGCAATCTCTGTGACATTACTCCCCCTCCGAAATACGAATTTCTGCAGAAAGCTGAAGAAGCACGCCAGTTGACAAGGCACCGAATACGTCAACAACAGTTCAAGGATGCGGACTACTACAACCTGCGCCGCAGGGGAGTCAAGTACCAGCCAGGTGATCAAGTATGGATCTGGACACCAATACGACGCCGTGGCCTGCCAGAAAAGCTCCTTCGACGGTACTTTGGTTCATACTACAAGGTCCTTCGCCGGCTAAGTGACCTATCTTATGAAGTAATCCCTGACGGACAAGAGCACTCGAAACGGCGCAACCATGCCAAGGTCGTCCACGTTGTCCGCATCAAGCCATACCACGAAAGAGAATGAAACATCTACCCCCTCGACTATTAACCTTCTGAATTCACGCATCGAGACGATGCGCATTTCGGAGGGGTAGTAGTGCCACTGAGATTGCTCCTACTAATTATTTTACAAAGAGGACCAACGGGACGCTGTGTGAGCGTCTACAGTGCCTCGCAACTAACGAGACGCTATGTGCGCGTCTACAGTGCCTCCTAACCAACGAGACGCTATGTGGGCGTCTACTGTGTCTCGCGCCTGCTCACGCATCTTGGGCAGAGCAGCTCATGCCTCGGGTGGAGGAGCACGAGCCGGGAAGACTGACGAAGGAGTTGTTTAGAAGGGACAAGTAGGCGGAACGCTTTTAGCAGACTCTCCTTCGTGACATAGCTACTTTTCTGGGCACAAGTTCGCCCTCAATAAATCATTGTGTGTGTTCCCCCTCTTGTATTACGTGACAATATCAGCAGCCGGCTCGCCCATCGCGTTCTGCGACATGGATGGGACCCGCGAACCGATGGCGCACTGCTGACAATCGCCCCATCTGCTTTGCTTGTGGTAGCGTCGGTCACGTAGCACGCTATTGCAATCGTGTGCAGCCACCGCAGGTCGCCTCCAATTTTCCCAGCCAATCGAGCCGCTTTTATGACCAGCCGCCACCTACGTCACCGTCGTCCCGTCCCGCCCCGCTCCATCTACCCGCCGTTCACATTCTCCGCGACGTTGCTCACTGTCGCCGATGCGGCCACGTCCACTAGAGGGTGACCAGGAAAACTAGTCGTCGCAGTCCATGAGGCAAGGGCTGCGACGCTGTCGAACTGCGGAAGCCCTCAGGAAAGCTCATCGAACGTGATAGACGTGCTTGTGGATGGTGTTCGTGCACCTGCCCTTGTAGATACTGGAGCCACCGTATCCGTCATGGACGCAAAACTTAGCCGATTACTGCGCAAAGTGACCACGCCACTTTCCGGGCTCTCCCTCCGTACAGCCAGCGCCCAAAGCATTCACCCTACAGCGATGTCTACAGCCCGCCTCATGATTCAGGACGTGATGTATGCCGTTGAAGTCGTCATAATTCCTTCATGCTCTCACGACGTCATCCTAGGATGGGATTTTCTATCCCGCCACGACGCCGTCATTCATTGCTCACGAGCAGAAATAGAGCTGACACAATTATCTTCTTTGACGCCGGCCGACAGTCCACCTGCTGCAAGCAAGTTACTCGTCAGGGACGACCCACTGTTCGAAGGCTTCGCCACAACACACACACACACACACACACACACACACACGCACACGCACACGCACACGCACACACACACACACACACACACACACACACACACACATATATATATATATGTTTATATATATGTGTGTGTGTGTGTGTGTGTGTGACAAAGTTTTTCCAATGGGTCAAACGTACTTGGGAAGAGAAGAAACACAACTTAGCGGTTGTCTTAATTTTATTACCAACGGCACTTGTTCGCAAACCCTGACAACAAAGACCAGTCCACTGGTCAAAACCGTTGGTAATCAAATTAAGACCACCGCTAAGTTGTGTTTTTCTTCTCTTCCCATATATATATATATATATATATATATATATATATATATATATATATATATATATATTATATATAGTCAAGTAGATCCTCCGTGAGCGGTCGCAACGTGATTTATTTCGACGTTTCGGCCTAGAGTCTTGCCTTCATCAGGATCGAGGGTACAGTTTGTTGGTGCTCAGCTTCATACAATCTTGAATCATAAGGTGAGACAGAGAAAGAAGAAAAAAAAGCGAAAAAAGCGAGAAAAAGAAAAGGAAAAAAAGAAGAAAAAGAAAAAAGGTGAATATAAGGTGGACTCCCCCGGGCGACCCCTTTCAGTCTTTTCTCCTCTTTCCCTCTCCATCTCCCTCCCCTTTCTCCTTTTCACTTTTAGGATGTTTGCGGTCTGTGTATCCTTCCTTTTACTAACGCATTGTTCCCGACCAGACGGCGCCTCCTGGCTCTGGCAGTTCGGTGGGGGGGAAAAAGATTTTTTTTAAGAAGGTGCTAGCGAAAGCAAAAGTGCTAGCAAATGCGCTAGCAAAGGTGCTAGCGAAAGCCGATACAGCAGTGGCGTTGTTGGTCCGCTACATCACCTGTGCGGATTTTAACCCTGTAAAGTTATGACGATAGTTATAGCGCGAAAACAGAACGACGACACAGAGACAAGAAAGACACGAAGGAAGAAGGACACGGAGGAAGTTGGTATGACATCGTCATGTCATACCAGCTAGCCTAAGCTGCCACACTTCTAGCTGTAAAGCAGTTTCAAACATGCTGCTCATATCCTCATTTGTATCTAACGAAGCATTATTTCTGTGTGCATACGATTTAATTTTTTATCTGCCTACGTTTTTTGTGTAATTCATTTTGTTCTTTTATTTGTAAGCTCTGATTATACTGTCACGTTTCTTAAGACAAACTTGGTTTATTGGGTTCGTTGAGTCGGCTAGCCAAGCAGCAGCTCAGACAGATCGTCTTTGTCTTCTTCCACTCCCGGATCTCACCCAAGCATAGCAGGTGGCATTAGTCCCCCCTTTGAAAGCATAGACTCGATGCTCGTAACGAAAAAAAAAATGAAGGCATACACACGCAGATACAGAGAACCAAAGGAGGGAGAGTGCCAGTACTCGCAGCGCAAATGAGGAAGTTGCGCCAATGCTTGCGCCAAGCGCAAAAACAAAAGGCATAAAAACACAGGAGAGCATGAACAGCAGCAGCTGCAGCACAATGTCACGGCTTGTCGCAACACGTGAACCACAAGGGCTACTGTGTGAAGTACGGCTTCAGCCTAACGACATGCACGGTTTCGGGCCGAAGCTGTCGACGAGAAGACGCTGCGCCGTCCGGAAATACCTCGTAGGTAAGATCGGTGACACGTCTAATAACCTTGTACGGTCCAAAATAACGGCTTAGGAGTTTTTCGGATAAGCCTGGTTGCCGGACAGGGGTCCATACCCACACTCGGTCCCCAGGGTGGTAGGTGACGTTTCGATGGCGGAGGTTGTAACGTCGTGCGTCTTCATCTTGTTGGTGACTGGTGTTTATGCGAGCTAGCTGACGAGCTTCTTCGGCGTAATGAGTGTATTCCTCAGCGTCTGGAGCGATTTCATTGCTTTGGTCACACGGAAGCATAGCATCGAGCATGGTTCGCACGTTGCGTCCGTAAACAAGTCGGAAAGGCGGAAATCGCGTTGTTTCTTGTGTTGCCGTATTGTATGCAAACGTGATGTACGGAAGAATTTCGTCCCACGTTTTGTGTTGTACGTCAACGTACATTGACAGCATGTCCGCTACGGTCTTGTTAAGCCTCTCTGTCAGTCCATTCGATTGCGGGTGATAAGCCGTCGTTTTTCGATGAGTTGTGCAGCTCAATTTAAAAATGTCCTCCATCATTCGTGCTGTAAATGACGTCCCTCTGTCCGTAATCACGCATGACGGGGCACCATGCCGTAGGACGATTTGGTGCACGAAGAACTGCGCGACTTCAGAGGATGTAACGCTTTTGTTTCAGCATACCGAGTGAGATAATCTGTCGCAACTATAATCCATTTGTTCCCAGAGGACGACAAAGGGAAGGGTCCAAGAAGGTCCATTCCCACGAGGTCAAACGGTGTCTGTGGTGGTGCGATCGGCTGGAGCCGGCCTGCGGGTCTCACAGGCAGAGTCTTGCGACGCTGGCACTCACGGCAGCCTTTCACGTATCGATGTACACTTGTTGATAGTCGCGGCCAGTAATACTGTTGGCGTACTCTGGCGAGAGTTCGCGAATAGCCCAAATGTCCTGACGTGGGCTCGTCGTGGCACGCAAAGAGGATCTCGTCCCACATTTCGGTAGGAACAACGAGTAGGAAGGCTTTGTCGCTACCACGGGCGTTTTTCTTGTAAAGAATGCCTCTTCTTAGACAAAAAGAGGACAGTTCGCGAGCAATGTGTCGAGGGACCTGAGAGTTCCGGCCTTCCAGGGAATCAATAGCTGGGCGTAGTTCGTCGTCTGCCCGCTGTTTTGACATAAATTCGGAATCGCTGACTGCTCCGAGAAAGGCATCTTCATCCTCGGAGCCCTTGACAGCGTGCCCCACAGGCGCTCGAGAAAGCGCGTCGGCATCTTCATGTTTGCGCCCTGACCTGTACACAATCGTAATATCGAACTCCTGCAAACGCAAACTCCACCGAGCGAGACGGCCGGATGGATCTCTGAGATTTGCCAGCCAGCAGAGCGAGTGGTGGTCAGTCACCACTTTGAAGGGACGACCGTAGAGGTAAGGCCTAAACTTGGTCGTCGCCCACACGACTGCGAGGCATTCTTTTTCCGATGTAGAATAGTTGGTCTCGGCTCGAGAAAGAGTACGACTGGCGTAAGCTATTACATGTTCAACGCCACCGTGTCGTTGTACAAGGACAGCGGCAAGTCCGACGTTGCTGGCATCTGTATGAATTTCTGTAGCAGCGTCCTCATCAAAATGGGCAAGAACAGGGGCTGTTTGCATTCTCCGCCGTAGCTCTGTGAACGCTGCATCTTGTTCTGCGCTCCAAGTAAAAGGCACGTCATCCCGAGTGAGTCGCGTAAGAGGTTCAGCTATCTTCGAGAAGTTGGCGATAAATCGGCGATAATACGCGCACAAGCCGAGGAAACGGCGTACTGCTCTTTTATCTGATGGAACAGGGAAGGCGGCGACAGCAGCAGTTTTGTCTGGATCAGGTCGCACTCCATCCGCACTAATGACATGCCCCAGAAATTTCAGCTCTTCGTAGCCGAAATGGCATTTTTGGGGTTTCAGCGTGAGTTTAGCTGTGCGAATGGCGTCCAGAACCTTTCTCAGACGCTTCAGATGTTCTTCGAAGCTCTCGGAAAAGATGACCACATCATCGAGGTAGACAAGGCAGCTTTGCCACTTCAAGCCAGCGAGAACTGTGTCCATCATCCTCTGAAAAGTGGCTGGGGCAGAACAGAGGCCGAAGGGAAGAACACGGAATTCGCAAAGTCCGTCTGGAGTCACAAACGCAGTTTTTTCTCGGTCTCGTTCATCCACTTCAATTTGCCAATAGCCACTCTTTAGATCGATGGACAAAAAATACTTTGCGCGTCGTAATCTGTCGAGAGAGTCGTCGACCCGTGGAAGCGGGTAAACGTCTTTTTTCGTGACGCTATTAACCTTCCTGTAGTCAATACAAAATCGCAGCGTTCCGTCTTTTTTCTTCACTAGAACGACTGGCGAGGACCAAGGGCTGCTGGATGGTTGAATAATCCCGTCATCGAGCATATCTTTCACTTGTGTCTGAATAGCCGCACGTTCTTTGGAAGAAACGCGATAAGGCTGCTGCCGGATGGGGCGGACGTCATCGTCGGTAATAATTCGATGCTTGGCGAGGTGTGTTTGATGGACTTTGGAAGAAGAGGCGAAGCAAGACCGAAACTCCTTTAAAAGGTCATGAAGTGCAGCCTTTCTCTTGTCTGACAGCGTCGAATTAATGTCGATGTGGTCTAGGAATTCTTCCTCCTCATGCGTTTCCTCGGACGCGAGGCACTCCGTGACGTCGGCAACAGGGTCTCCATAGGCTACGGTGGTTCCGCGGAAAAGATGCCGGTGCTCGTAGTTGAAGTTCGTAACTAGTATTTGTGACTGTCCGTTACGGACACGCACAACACTTCGGGCAGCACATACACCTTGGAGTAGCAGAAGTGATAGGTTGCTTTCAGCCACCACGTCACCGTCCCGGAGGTCTTCACAAATGACTTCGATGGGAACAGTCGCTCGGGGCGGCAGCGTCACACTGTCATCAGCAACACGCAGCGCAGGTCTAGGGCAGTTATCAGCGTCTCGATCTGTTGCGCCTTGAGTCGAGAAGGTCACGATGCGTTCACGGAGATTTATGATGGCACCGTATTCTCGAAGGAAGTCCATGCCGATAATCAGCTGATGTGAACAATCGCGCAGAACGAGGCAGCTGAGCACAAACGTTGACGCACGAATTTTAACTCTTGCCGTACAGCGACCCAGTGGTGTTACAACGTGTCCTCCAGCAGTTCGAATTCGCGTTTCATTCCACGGCGTAATCACTTTCCTGAGATCTTTTGCTAGCCTCCCGCTGACAATCGAATAGTCTGCACCAGTGTCTATCAATGCATTGACCTGAAAACCGTCAATCAGCACAGGTATGTCAAGTGACACGCGGTCACTGGGTTCAGATGTGGATTTCGGCGTTCCTTCGGTACTGCGATTATTCTCTGGTTGAATGTCTTCCGTGTGGCGTGCAAGCGTCGATGGGAGGTCTTCCGCACTTTGAGTCCCAGCGACCTTGCCCCCGAAGGCCGCTGCCTTCAGTTTTCCCGACGGGGGCTTGGAGAGCGTTCCCGTGCCGTCACATCGAAACGTGACCCAGTGGCTGCGGGTCTCCTCGGAGATGGTGACCGTGATTGACGTCGTGTAAAGGGTGCACGCTGTTGCGCGAGATATTCTTCGATGTCCCTCGGCCTTTGACCAATTTGGGGACGAGGTGAATTGACGGAAAATCCACGCAGGCCAAGTTGCCGGTATAGGCATTCGCGGTAAATGTGACCAGCCTCACCGCAATGATAGCAGAGGGGTCGTCTGTCCGGCGTACGCCAGGCATCAGACTTGCGCGTCGGTGCACGGCGACCATCGATGTCCAAACCAGCGTGCGCCGACTGAATCGCGACTGACGGCATCATTGTCTGGATCGGGACGTATGGAACTGTCTGAAGCGGAACGTGCGGCACTGTCTGGATCGGGACGTACGGCACTGGCTGGGTCGGGACTCCTTGACCAGAACGAGGCGTGGCAGATCGCAAGGCTTCCGCGTACGTACGACGGCGACTGTCAGTAGACACAAGAGCCGTTTCCGGATCAACCGACATCAGCGGAAAACGATGGGCGTGCAACACCTGTTGGACCTCGTCACGGATAACACTGGCGATAGAACCAACATCGATTGGTCTTGTCCCGTACATCTTTTCCATTTCTTCCCGGACGACAGATCGGATGATCTCGCGAATCCATTCGGGGCTCTTGCTCCCAGGGGTGGCGAAAATTTCGGGGGTTGAGGCAGCATTCACTTGACGGTCAAACAGGGCAGACCGTTGGTGCAGTACTTGCTCCATTGTTGCCGCTTCAGTAAGGAACTCAGTAACACTCTTAGGGGGACTACGCACCAAACCAGCAAAAAGTTGTTCCTTCACACCACGCATGAGGTGGCGCAACTTTTTTTCCTCTGCCATAGTAGGATCCGCTCGCTTGAAAAGCCGTGTCATGTCCTCAACGTACATCGAGACGGTCTCGTTTGGCATCTGGATGCGTGATTGTAGTGCACGCTCCGCTCGTTCGCGGCGGTCGGGACTCCTGTAGGTCTCCAGAAGGCGACGCTGGAACTCGCGCCAAGATGTCAGATCATCCCTGTTCAAAAACTACGTCTTGGCACCGTCCTTCATGCAAGTGTACACGTTCCGGAGCTTCGCGGCATCATCCCAGTAATTTATCGCTGCGACACGTTCGAACTCACTCAGCCAGTCGTCAACATCTTCATGCTGCTCTCCATGAAAAGGGCTAGGCATGAGCGGGTTCTGGACGGTGCAGTAAATCGGCGTGGAAGGTGTCGGAGCTTGCACGGGATCTTGTGTCGAAGTCATAGTCGCTGCGTCAGTGGTTGGTGTCTCAGGTGGTAGGCCTCGTTGGCGGCGGCTTACTCTGTGAACCGGAGTGTCCACGGGTGCAGGGCTTGTGTTCCGGCTGCTGGACGGGGTCTTGGGCATCAGGTGGATCGTGAGACGTTGTACCCAGCAACTCCACCAGTTTTGTCACGTTTCTTAAGACAAACTTGGTTTATTGGGTTCGTTGAGTCGGCTAGCCAAGCAGCAGCTCAGACAGATCGTCTTTGTCTTCTTCCACTCCCGGATCTCACCCAAGCATATCAGGTGGCAATACGTATTATTTAATTTCTCATTATAGAATGCGTATTATGTCTTTATGTATTTGTTTTCCCCTCCTGTGATAGCCCAGTGTAAGGGCTGGCAATCTCTGTAAAATTATGATAACTAAATAAGCATCCAGATTTGCCGAAATGGCGGTGTCGGCGTCGGTATTGGCGTTATTAGTCGTGAGCGAAAAATCAACCTTTTCCGGGGCCGACAAATTGCGAATGGTGCAAGCAGGATAAGTATTAAAGACGTTCAGTTCGAAACAGAATGGAGCCTAGGCTTTTTGCGAGCCAATCAGGTCCTCTAAAAGAGAGCCGTGCCATTGCTTGCAACTGCTTCGAAAAAAAGTCACAGCATATCCACGGAGTGTATGATGACGAGTGGGATGAAGCATCCGTCCGTCCATCCGTCCGTCCGTCTGTCTGTCTGTCTGTCTGTCTGTCTGTCTGTCTGTCTGTCTGTCTGTCTGTCTGTCTGTCTGTCTGTCTGTGTAACAGAGGAACGGACGCATGGACGCTACGCTCGATTCATCATCATTCACTCCGTGGATATGCTGTGAATTTCATCAGGATGACTCAATGTGAGCGGGGGCCCGCGCACATCAAGGCATCCTAAATTTCTTATTTTAACATCGTTATGTATACTCTTTGATTGTCAACTCTACTAAAACTGTTAACGCCATCTAGTGATAACATTTCCGAGAACATATACACACAACGCCATCAAGTGAGCAATTCTCAAAACTAACTAGAAGTGGCTACTACTACAACATGCTACTACTACGAGGGAACGATTCCCATCTTAAGTGGCTTCGCCCCAAAAGCAGAAAACACTGTCAGTGTCATGTGGTGAGAGGCTAGCTCGTGTAACGTTGCGTGGCAAAAGCATATATACAACCACGCCAGGCGTCAAGAGAGGTGACTTGCGCAAGGAGTGGCTGTTTTAAAGGCCCACCCATCATAAAGGGCTCAGACATATTTGATCACCTTTAGCAGCAAAAGCATCAACAGAGTAAGCAGAGGTTTGCGTGTCGCCTTACGGACGCGTAGTGGGCCCCTTGCCTATTCGCAATAGAACGAAGTTTGGCGTAGTGAGCACAGCACAACCGTACATGCAGTCAGGATAGTTTTAAATGGTCAATGTCGTTGGTTTCCACGTGGCACCACTCAGACATGCACAGAAGCCAGGCTACCACTTAAGAAAGCGAAGTGCAAGGGGCCCGCTATCGCGTTCGACTCTTGAAGGCGAAGCTCAAGCATCCTTCAAGCTTGCGCTCAGTGTGTTCTTTGACATGCATTTCGGGCGCAGGCCCACGTGAACCACTGCGTTCCGATGTACCTCAAGCTCAAATATTAGTACAAGCACAATTTACTGCATGGAACTTAGTACAAGCTGAATTTCAGTTAGGTTGACCTTCGAAATACCTGCTTTGTCGTGTTAAACAAAGCTTATTTTCTTCCAAACATCGTTTACAGGGTGAACCATATCCTGAGGGACTTTGAAAAGTTCGGCAAGACATTCGACTGTCAGCTGGGTGACGTTATGACGCCCCACTTCAAGTGCAGCACGTGGTAAATGCTTGTCCGAGTAAATTAAAGATTCAGTCAAATCGACCATGGTATCTTTGTTGTCCCAGATGAGTTGTTAGTTCGAAGTAAAGTACACGGCTACTCTGTGGGTGCGTCAAGGTTGGAGATGTGCCGTGACAAAATGGACAGACGATCCCGTTCAATGGAGAGGCCTGCTGGAAGAAGCACTGGTGTTATGTAAAAAAAAACATGGTTGATCCCGAAGCCAGTAATCAGTAAAACACGAAAGTGAAATGGGTTCTTAGAGAAGTAGTTTAATTGTTACTCTTCAATGATATAAAAGAGCTTGCGCAATGTCTATTGGTGTTTGATAGCTATAACACTGCTTAACATGCATGGCTGCATCCACGTAGCCGCTTAGTCATACATCTTCATCCCGATGACTAACAATCATCATTTATGGTTAAACAAACCCTTGTTGTCAAAGGTATTTGTGGTACCTGTAGTAGTTAACGGTGATAGTGGAACCGAAGAAAGTGGTGAGACAGTCATAAGAGCGTAACCATAAGAGCGGACGCCGAACTTGGTCTAAGATCGCCTACTCACCGCATGTTGAAGTTAGCACCACTGCCCGACGAAAGGGAAAGGCAACGCACGTCACGTCGTGTCTTTGGCCGGCCGCCATTGTTCGCGGGAAGAGCGTACGCGGGGAACGCGGAGTTGAAGTCGGACAAAGCTGGCGGGCGTCGCATAACTGTGTGCTATGGATGGATGCTATGAGCGACGAACGACGACACCTGCTGTGAGTTCACCACCTGGAGGTGTGTAAAGGCGTTGACAAAACGACAGTTATATCGCGAGAACAGGACGACAAAGAGACAAGAAGGACACAAAGGACACGTCGTGTCCTGCTTGTCTCTTTGTCGTCGTTCTGTTCTCGCACTATAACTATCGTCATGTCATTCAAATGTTCTAGATGGCGTCACAACGCCGTGGACGTCTCCGTATACCATAATCATATATATATAATGAAAACGCAAGAAAAAAAATCTAGAAAAAGATTCCGGCGGGCGGAATTGCACGTAGGACCTCCACGTCGTGAATGCTAGGCGTTAACCGCTGCGCCACCGAGAGGCTTTTTTTTTTCTTTATTGCCTTGCATATCAAGAATATTCACATTTCGCATATTTACATATTGGTCAAAATACAGGTGCGTCACAAAATACACCCGCTAAATTAATTGAAGTGCTATCAGCTCTCAACTGACTGTTGATCAATACTTGGACATTCGTAACAATGGCTCAATGTGCACAATCCAGTCTGGTTCATCCTCTTGGCCCTTGAGCACTTCAAGAAAATTCCGCACAGATTCGCAAAAATATTGGCGCAAGAATAGCACTTATACATCTGCGTTTTCAAAGGCTCATCGGGTTTTCCGTGTACTGTGCAGGCCCAGAAGCATGATTAGATCATAATGAGCGCCTGCCTCGTTTTTAACCGAAAGAAAACGGAAAGGAATAGGTAATTCTTTTTTCAATGTTCTCTGCAATATGTCCCAGAAAAAGACCCTGTTCCAGCAATCTATAAACACATGTTCAATTGTTTCCGATTTACTACACAAGTGGCAATATGCTCCATGGGACGAATATTCCCCTATCCTGCAACCCCGTTTTAACTGATAAGGTACCAGTATGTAATTTAAAGGGAAAAGTTTTGACCTCTGGCGCTACAAGCATTCTTTTAACACGTTTCAGAGCATCCTGTCATGGGCCTGCACAATATAGCTGATGGTGCAATGGTACAGGCAGTAAAACATCGACAAGGTCTTTGTACACTTTTTTACGTGGTACTTCAGCCAGATACTATACCTACAATCTCATGAACAAAAAGTGGAAAAATAAACAACTTCCTTTAAATACCCTTATATTGGTCCTTGCACATTTGATGACGATACGAGAAATCTCAGCAGAGCTCTAGATAACGTTAGTTGTATAACAGTTCTCAAAAAAGGGTGATCTACATCACGCAGAAAAGGGAAATGATGGACAAGTTGTCTTATGTACAAATGAACTAGTCCAAGCCCGTCATCTCGAATTTTTTTGAAGAGGATTGTGCGGCTTGATCTTTCCCAGACAGAGCTTCAAATGAAAACCACAAGTACGCTGTGTATTTTCTGTACACTTATTCTGCTGCAGTGCAAAACCTGCATTACGTACCACAGCTTGCCCACTAAAAACAAGTTGCACGTTGTGGCCCATGCGAATATCAAAGTACCCCAACCTTTCCATTTTTCTACATCATTGCTCAATGTTTGTGTGTCTTTTTTCCAATACGGTTTACGATCGTGATAGAACTCCAGCGGCACTCCTAAATACTTCACTGGTGTTTCTTGCCATTTAATGTTTAGAAACATTCCTGGTGTGACATCCCATTCCTCATGCCAGAAGCCAAGGCACTTACCCCAGTTCTCGGCACTACCACTCACCTGGCAAAAAGTTTTCACGGCATTTACAGCATGCATTACACTCTCATAATTTGTGCGAAAAACTGCAATGTCGTCTGCGTATGCAAGGAGGCTTACTTCGGCTTCATGCAATTTGAAGCCGCTTATTGCACTGTTATTATTTACGCTTAAAGAGAAAGGTTCACTAAATATAGCAAAAAGCAGGGGCGATAGCGAACACCCCTGTCTCACTGACTGCAGCAAAGGTATACGCTCACCCGCAGTTTTATTTATTACCCATCTTGTCGCGCATCCTGTGTAAGCCATGCGCGCTCCGTCGCTAATCAAACTCCCTACGTTCATGTGCTCAAGTAAT